>NC_057419.1:97893997-98057755 GCF_019320065.1 Cervus canadensis
TCCCAATTCTAACTGTTCCTGCACCAGTTGTTGGGCAGCGTCAATTTTCTCTTTGGAAAGGGGCCACTGATCAACCCACACAGGCTCCTCAGACTTCCAAGTAATAGGATCTGCGTGAATTACAGGAGGATCAGAGGTCCCTTCTAAAAATACCCAAGTCCACTTCTTTTTGGTAACCTTTTTGTCTGAACAGGCGCAACAGTTCCCTGATTATTTCTTCCAAGTCCCGAGGTGGGAAGAAGCCCTTGATCTAAAAGCTGATTGCTAACCTGATCACTGGGGCTGTATAAATATACTCCCATATGAGTCATAACATCTCGTCCCCACAAATTTACAGGGAGGTTTGGGAGGACATAAGGTCTAATGTCTCCTTCGTGACCCTCATGGTCAGTCCAATGTAACAGCTCTGTACTTTGTTCAGGGTTATTAGTTTGACCAATTCCTTGCAATGTTGATATAGCTATCTGTTTAGGCCATTCTCGGGGCCAGTGTCTCTCAGCAATAACAGAAACATCAGCTCCTGTGTCCAGAATGCCTGTAAACAACTTTCCATTTATTCTTAACGTTAACTCAGGACGATTATTAGTTATTGCCTGGACCCAGTAGGTGTCAGAGGATCCAAAGGCACCTTCCGCTCTCCTGGAAGCCAATGCTTTTCCTGTTTGCACTGCAGGGACCAATATCAATTGAGCTATACGCTGTCTACTAGCTATGGTGGTAATGCATTGTGGGGAATGGGCCATAATTTTGATTTCTCCTGTATAATCAGCATCAATTACTCCAGGAGCTATGAGCAGTCCTTTTATGGTGGAGCTACTACGTCCGAGCAAAAGTCCGATGGTTCCATCAGGCAAAGGGCCGTATATCCCAGTGGGCAGAGCCTGCATTCCCATTTCGGGAGTCAGTACTGTGTAGGAGGAGGAACAGAGGTCCAAGCCTGCGCTCCCTGAGGTGGCTCTGAACAAGTCTGTAACTCACCTTCTACCATCTGATTTCCCTGCATTGCCCCATAACATTGTTTCGGGGCCAGGGGCTGGCCCCTCACCCAGTTTCCCGACTGCGAGGGAAGTGGGTGGCCCTGGACATCAATTTTAGATTTACAATCTTTTGCCCAATGTCTTCCTTTTTTACACCTAGGGCATAAATTAGGAGTTTTAATATTCCCTGAATTGGCTCGTTGGGGGCAAAAGGCAGCACGATGTCCAGGCTGGCCACAAACAAAACAGCCAGCATTTCCCCTACTAGGTAATCCTCGTTTATTTTTCATTTGCTGTTGATATAATACTTCTTTTATACTTTTACCTTGTAAAGCTGCAGCCAGGGTAATACCCTGCATATAGGAAGGTCCGATATCAGCACATATACGAATGTAATCTGATAGACCTCCCTTTTTTCTGTACGGTCTAAGTGCAGCCTGACAGGCAGAATTTGCATTTTCATAGGCTAATTGTTTAGTAAGCACTATTCCAGCCTGCTCATCAGCTATAATCTTACCTACTGTTTCAAGAAGACGAGCCACAAAATCTTGATATGGTTCATCAGGCCCCTGACGAATTTTTGAAAGATCCTCAGTCTTATTACTAGAGCAAGGGAGCTTTTTCCAAGCCTGCCGAGCAGCATTAGAAATTTGAGCATATGCTCCAGGCAAATAGTTCAATTGAGCATTGGTATTCTGGTAGGCCCCTTCCCCTACCAACATTTCATATGTAGTATTGATCCCTTGTCGCTGGTTTAGTTCAGCTATATGGCCACATTGTTCTGTAAATTCTGATTTCCATAATAAATAGTCCCCTCCTAATAAGCAAGCTCTTGCAATTTGTTTCCAATCACTAGGTGGCAAATTTTGACCTCCTAGACTCTCTATCATGGTCTGGGTAAAAGGAGCCGTAGGTCCATATTGAGCACAGGCAATTTTTAATTCCTTTAGTTGTTTGAAAGGTAAAGCTTCATAATACCTTTGGTTTTCATGCTCGAATACCGGGAAAGTAGCGGAGAATCCCTGAACAGTTTCTCCAGCTCTTTGGGCCTGTTGCATAGCCTTTTGCAAGGGGGACAAACTGTGTGATTCACGAGTTATATTCAACAAATTTTCAGGTTTGGAAATAGGTGGAGGATCTAATCCAGCAATAGTTGAGAGTGCATAAGCAGGAGGCGCAGTAGAGATTGCACCAGCGCCTTCATCCCTACCTTCCCTTTTTATTTCTTCCTTTATTGTTATTAATAATTTCTGCATGAGTGCCTCCAGACCCTTTGTCGGAGGGGCAGCTGCTGCCTGCTCATTCGAATTGTCAGTTACAAGTAATTCCCAATGATCATCTTTATGGTAAGCAGCTGCCTGTTCCTCTAAACTTTCCTCATCCTCTGGAGTCAGCGTTCCCTCATTTTCCTTCAAAGGTTTTGCAGATTCTAATTCAAAGGTTGTGGGTCCTTTCCCTTCAGGAGTAGCATAAACTTTAGGAGTAGCATAAATTGGTTCTTCGGGTGGGAGCATGTGTTTTAATTTACTCCCTTCCTCATGTTCAAAATCAAGGCAGTCTCTTATTAAAGACCATAATGAAAATGTTTCCGCAGGAACCTTATTAGGTCCGTGGAGAGTATAATAGGTTTGAATCTGTTTCCCTATCTTTTTCCATATCTCTAAACTCATAGTCCCTTCCTGCGGAAACCAGGGACATACTTCCTCAACAAAACTAAGAAAAGTCTGCAATTTTGTTTTAGTAACCTGCATTCCCTGATCCTTTAACATTATCTGTAACATATGCACAAACAACTGATGACTATTATCTTGTCCCATGGTTTATACTCTCGACAATATTCCTTCCTGCCCCTCAATATACAAATACACACACTCTTACTTACCTTAATAGTTTCAACGGGCAGCGGCCGCAAGGAACTTTCGTCGAGCCCCACGCTGTTGGGCGCCACTTGCCGGGCCAGCCGGAAGATTTCAGCGAGCAACACTACGCGTTCCTTTAGGCTAAGAAAAAAGGAGACAGAACAGATGGGGTCGAGAGGATCGCTGCAGTCAACGATGATTCTTTATTTCTCAGGGTTACATATATACTAAACCAAGAAGAGAGGCATCCCAAAGAAAATTCTTCCCCATGTACATCATCTTTAAGATAACAATCACCAGAGCTCTCTCCTGGCGCCAAAGGCATCCTACTTATCTTAAGGGCAGTCGTGCAAAGCCATCTATCTGCACCTTGTGTGCATTCAAGGCTCACTAATGGTCTGTTAGGAGTTAACTTGGATAGTAAATTTCAGAGGGGTGGCGGGACAGAGAGCTATGTCTGCGAACAGACCCTCGACAATCAATCAAGGCAGCTCCCAGAGTCAGCTCTTTCAAGCCGCTCCCCGCAGTCACCCAGCAGGTGGGCAAACGTTCAACCGAATGATGATGCTCAGGGCCAGCCAGTGCATGAGGCCATGACACCCTAGCTTGTGGTTGGTGGAGTGGAAACAGGGGAAGCCTTTGTGGGAGGCCATTTGCTGGTGTGTGTCAGCACCTCGGGTGTGTGCCATGTGCCCTGGGCCACCTCCTGCATGGTTTTTCAATGAGTGTGTGGTCATGTCGAGTGGCTGTATTGGCAGAATGAGCTTTCCCTTCCCTTCCATCAAGAGGGAAGCATCAGTAACTTGTGGGACCCCTGACACTGGCAGGTGTAAACAGACACATGAAGATGCGCAGACGTGGAAGAGTGTGCCCGAGGTGCTGGGAGTGGAGAAGCCATCTCCCCACTCCCCACTTGCCCCTGCAGAGAGATGTCCGGACAGGGCTGACCCTCTGGCTTCATTTGCTGGCAGTCACATCTGGATCACACTGGGTGGCTCATACTAGGATCCATGTTGGTTCAGGAGGCCCGGCAGCCGAGGTCGAGGTGTTGGCTGATGTTGGCTCTCATCAAGGCTGTGGAGCGTCTCTCCCATCTCTCCTCCATCTCTTCCAGGGCATTGCTGGCCTTGGTGGGTGTGTCTGGGCTTGGAGAGCTCTGCCTTCCTCTTCACCCCAGTTCCCTCGTGTGCCTGTCTGTCTTTAAATGTGCCCTTTATATGGGGACAGCTCTACTGTTAGAGGAGGGTCCATCCTTATTGTGCTCACTTGACTTCCATCAGCTCTGTGAAGAACTTTCCTTTGTCTGTAAGGTCACGCCAAGGTATTTGAGATTGGGACTCCAACACCTGACTCTGAGGGTACACGATGTGAGTCCTCATACCCTACAAAGGCTCTGAGGAAGGAACACACTGGAATGTTCCAAGGATGGAAAGATGGCCTTTGTGGCCACTGGGGGTGAACCCAGGGTCGAGAAGAGCAGGCCACCAGGGTAGGAGCTAGATCACGTAGGGCCTCGTGGGCCTGTGAGAACTGTGGCTCTGCTGTGCTCGGGGAGGAAAAGGCCCAGAAGGCCCTGAACAGGGTGCCCTTGGGACCTTGTCCCCATCCTCACAGCCATGTGGAAACGGAGGCCCCTTGCAAGGTGCTGAGACCCTGCTGACGTTCAGGCTCGCAGCTCTGCTCCTCTGCCTCCACCCGCCTCCAGTGAGCAGGGACCACCCCCCTCCAGGTACAGGGAAAGAAGTGAGAATGGTGGTGCGTGTGTTCAAGTCCCCTGAAGTCATGGGCTACATATCTATGCCTCCGTGCCTCCTCAGCCATCGAACGAGGTGACGATAACCTAGTGGATTATTTGAAGTCTGAATTCTGTGATCCCTGCATGGTGCCATCCTAGGCCCTGGTGGTGACATGGAGTGCACCCATCTCAGGAGTTCCTGCTCTTCTTTGTTCTTTCTCTAGGCTCTGGGCAGGGCCCGGGACATCTGCTGACAGTGGAGGCAGTGGTATGGGAAGGACTGGGTGGAAAGTGGCTCCCAAAGTTACAGGGAAGACACCTGGCAGGGCTTTTGAGGTCCAGGGTGCCCCATGGCCGAGTCCACATTGGTTAGCATAGATCTGCCCTCATCATCCCTGGGCTAAGACGGGGGATCTGCAGAGCATGGGCAATGATGGGGCCGCAGAGCTGAAAGGTGGGGTGGTGGCAGGGAGTGGGGGAAGCCAAGCCCAGGACAATGCCTGTCTGTGCTGGGAGAGGACCAGAGCCTGGCCTCTGGGCTGTGAAGCCAGGGGGCTTGCCCTCCCTCCTCAGTGCTCTCAGGGTTTCAGGGCCCTCTGTCTTGGAATTCACCTCATGCCTTTCTCCCGCTGTCCCACCCTCCTTGCTGACCTCCCCACAGACTGCATGGGATGGATGGGTCCTCTGGGTTGCCACCCTGCTATCAGTGGACTGCGTGGAGACAGATGGAAAGAGCCAGCCTTCTCTCCAACCCATGCTTTCTGTGTCAGCAGATTTGGAGGATGCTCAGGCTCGTGGGGCTGAGGTCCAGCCCAGGGCTGTGAGCTTGCAGGCCACTGAATCACACTCCTGACCTTTGTGGTTTTGTGTTTCTGCAGCCACATGAAGACCTGGGAGCCCTGGGAGATGAAGTTCGGCTGTCTGCTCTTCTGACGGCCCTATGCGGGTTTTGTCTTAAACGGTGTCAAGACCCTGGAGATGGAGATGCCGTGGCAGCCCATGCTACGTGGCCACCAGCACTATACCTTGGCCGTCCACATGGCACACCGGGACTGGGAGGACGCGGCCTGGCGGGAGCTGCTGGAGCAGAGGCTGGGGATGAGCCCCACCCAGATCCAGGCCTTGCTGCGGGACGGGGTAAAGTTCAGTCATGGAGTGATCGTGGGTAAGTGATGCCCTGCCTCCTGCTGCCCGCATGGCCCCCAGCACTGCCCTGGATCTTGGCCGGATTATGCTTGTTTGTTTTCTGTTGAACTAGTTTGTGAGGTTGGGCATGGCGGCTGAGGTTTCTTCAGAGGGACAGCAAGGGTCCCTGGGCTGGGAGCCAGCTGCCCGAGGTGCCTGATCACCACTCTGGGCCTCAGTCCCCATTTGTGCTTGAGGCAGAGGTGGGTCCAGGTCTGCACGTGGCACTTGTCTGTGTGCCTGTGTGTCTGTGTCCCCACGTGTGTCTGTGTGCCCGGCAGAGACCGTGAGAGGCAGTAAAGCACCCAGCCTGGGTTCCATACCCACACTGCCTGAAGCAGGGCCTAAGCAAGTCCCCTGACTCCCCAGGGGTGAGGCCCCACAGCAACACCTGTCTGCTGGTAAATCCCCTGGGGACCTGATGTCTGCTGGCCCCCGCTGGGGCCCTCCTGCTCTGTCCCTGGGGCCTGCAGTGGGCAGACTGAGAGCTGCCTGTGGCCTGGTGGGTTCATGGGGCACCAGGCCTCTCCCTTTCATTTTGCTCCCTCCCTCGCTTGGCCTCGCTGTGAGTTCCCTTTGCCGAGGTGAGCCCGTCTGAAATGCTCAGCCAGAGGACCCAGTTCACCTCGGGTTCCCTCCATGATACGGTCTTAGTCTCAAGCAGGTGCAACTTTGAATGACCTTGTTCTCATTCTGTGTCCTGTCTTTGCACACATCTCGTGGTCATCGGGGGCATTTTGCTGTGCCTAGAAAACCTAGGTCCCAACTAGGTGGAGGAGCTGGAGAATCAAGGCCTGCTACCCTACCTGCAACAGAAGTACATGACTGTGCTTGCCAACCCCTGCTGGCTGCTGCAGCCCATCGATGGGAGGGGCAGGAAGGACATCTTCCAGGTGAACATCCTCCAGCACCTGATCCTCTTTGGGCAGGAGGCCTGTCCAGACTGGGCTCTCGAGAGGAAAGTGACCGAGACCAGACATGCTGATACCATGCAGTCACCATTGCGCTCTGGACTTGCCCATCTGGTTCTGTCTGAATCGGCCCTGTGCTGTGGTGCCCACTTGGCGCGGGGCTGGGGGCAGGGACTCCCCTCATGTGATGCTGCTCTGGAATCAGTGAGAGTCTCTGGGACTTTGACCTTTATGAATTGATGGCGTTGCCAGTTGTTTTGGCCCTGCTGGATCTGGGTGGTTGAGAGAAATGTGTTGTGGAAACAGGTTAGTGTTTTTCCCTCTCTGTTCTGGTCCAAAGTCCCAGATGTTGGAACAATGACCAGGGGGTGATGGGGGAAGGCTGGGGGCAGGGCTGCACATCGGCAGGCAGAGAGGCCCACAGGCCCAGAAACAGGCCACTGGTTATCTTTGCACGTGACCCTTGTCCTACTGTAAAGTGTCCCTTGGCTCTCAAAGCATGTCTGTTGGACACAGTGCCTGGCCGCCTCACGCCCAAAGAGAGGCTCCTAAATACAGCTGTGAGGGCAGAGCGACTAGGGCTGGTGTTCACCTTGTGGAAACCTTGTACTTGTCTTTGGGTTTGGGGTAATGTGTTTGCAAGGCACTTGGCGGCTGGCGTGACCCTGCTTTCCAGTGAGTCTCCTGGGGAGGCCCCTGGATAGGGAGCTGGGACACTCAGCTGCTGATCAGAAACTTGTGGCATCGTTGGGGGACACTTGAGGATCTCTTCTGCTTCAGGGTGCATGACTCATGGAAGGTGACACCCCAAAGTCGGAAGCCCAGTTGGGCCGTCTGCTGAGTGGCAGGCAAGGCCCAGGGACCTGTCCGTCCTGGGCTTGCCTCAGCACTCGGCTCATGAGTCAGATGCTTGGATGAATCTGTGAAATGCTGCTGTTTCAGATGAAAAGGGACCGTGGGAACTGGACCAAAGCCTGTATGGGGCGTGGGCTTCCAGCCTTTTCTGGCTCATCTTGTGCCATGTGTGAATACAATGGACAGATAGAAAGAACACAGACTCGCAGTTCTTATTTGATTGTTTATTGTCTCCACTGGAGTTTTGCTTTACTTTATTAGAGCCAGAAATCTATTTTGATTACAAAAGAGTGCTTTTGAGTGTCCCTAGGGATCTGGCAGCTCAGGGATTGGGCTTGTTCTTGACCTGCTCACAGAGGGCACACTTATAATCTGAGGATTCTCCCTGCTCCTCCTTTGACTCAGGGGTTTCGACTGGGACCATGACTGAAAAGAGCGCCATCAGGATGGAGTAACAGGTTGAAAGGTTGTTGCTGACCCATGAAAAGACTCTGGGATTCTTGGCCTCCGGAGGAGAATTCAATCCGGGGCCAGAGACAAGGCTTGATCGCTCAGAGCTTTTGTGTAATAAAGTTTTATCAAAGTATAAACGAGATAGAGAAAGCTTCTGACATAGACATCTGAAGGCGGCAGACAGAGTTCGCCCCTGCTAGTTTTTAGCTGGATGTTATATAGTCACTAGCAGTCTGTTAATGAAAGAAAAGAATGCCTTAAAACTCAGAATGGCACCAGGCCTCTCATCCATAAGATGTATTTTGGGATACTCTTGGCACCAGAGGAGTCATCCCAGGCCATAAAGCGATTGACTTGAATCTTGTAGAAGGGCAGATCACCATACAAATAGTTTCGTTTACATAGGTTAGGGGAACAATGTCTGAGTATAACATAATGGTTTGTCAAGTCAGTTCTGAGCCATTAGAGTCTGGGGTAAATGCATAGTATGTTAATACAGCTTGAGACAAGCATTTCCATAAGAAAAATGCATTGGTTAACTCAAGGTTTGAGAATAGTCAACTTCAGGTGGAACCAGGTGTCATTATGGCAACACAGTATTTTAAGAGAAACCTCCTTTTAAAATTTGTGTCAGTTCAGTTCAGTTCAGTCGCTCAGTCGTGTCCGACTCTATGACCCTGTGAACCACAGCACGCCAGGCCTCCCTGTCCGTCACCAACTCCTGGAGTCCACCCAAACCCATTTCCATTGAGTTGGTGATGCCATCCAACCATCTCATCCTCTGTCTGCAGGAGCAAGGAGGAGACTGGGAGCGAGGAGGTTGAGGTGGATGCAGCCTCCCCCGCCTCAGCCCCCAAGAGCTTCACATTCACCAGGCCCTGGGCCTCGCCTGGATCCTAAAGGTCTTCCTTGGGCTTGCTCAGCTCAGTCATCCTGACCACGAGTGTGATGCCTGGGATCAAACCACAGACAGGAGTGAGGCAGGGGAATAGATGGGGATGATGGGCCTGGGGGAGAGAGGGGTTGTGAGTGGCCTCGGCTGAGAAATGCATCCTTAGTGGTCTGACACAGACCACTTACAGGTCTTCCCTTGAGGGGTGCTTTCAGACCTCACAGGGGCATGCCTCTGGGGCGACCAGTCCCCTGGCTGCCTGAAGGAGGATGTGAGGTGGCTCCCCAGGGTGCAGACAGCACAGTCCAAGATTTCTGGGGCTGACAAGGTGTGAGGGTTAGGCCCTTGTGGGGTCCCCTCTATTCTGGGAAGGGAAGCCCTGTTGCACACTTAGGACACCCTCCTTACTTGACTCCTAGCACTGGCTGGACCTCCCCTACTCTCTGACCTCAGGACATGGGCCTCAGACTTCTGCCTTTGCCTTCTGGTTCCTGTGAGAGACATGGAGGGGGCACCTCAGCAGTATCCTGTGGCATAGCCCTGAGCGTTCTGGGATGGTACAAAGGGTGGACTCTGTGAGGTCCTCCCAGTTGTGCGGTGGGAGGTCTCCTTGGGGTTCCCTTGTAATGTTCACCTTTCCCGTGGCACAACCTGGTCCCTTCCCTCTGGGGGCCTGCATAGAAACTCAGAAAAAGAACAGAAAGTGCTAAGGAGCCCCACGTGTGGCCACACCTGCTCAGGGCCTCCCGTAGGCCCTCAGCTCCTCCTGACATCCTGCCTGGCCTTCCAGCACTAACCACAGTGGTGGGGGTCTGCTCAGTCCTCCCTCGGGGTCCGGGAAGCCCACCCTCTGTGGACCTGAAGCCTCAGCCTTCTGCCTGATCACCTCAGGTCTCGAGGTCCCTAAGCCAGAGGTCAAGAAACTGCTCACCCTGTTCGCCCCACTCTGCGGCCTCCAAGACCCCCATCAAAGGCGAGGATCCCTCCTCATGTTAGGGTCTAACTGCCTCATTCCTTCCTCTCATGGAGGCTGGGCTCCAGGCAGGATGCAGGATTATCCTGTCCTCCATTTTGAGGCCCTCCCTCTCTCATGAGGCCCCCAGTCTCTCTGAGACCTGCATGTGAGGAAGGCAGACGGGCCTACTGTGCTCTTCTCACCTCAAGGGCTCCCACGTATGACTTCAGGGGCAGGGATCTCTCGGGTTCCATCAATCCTCCCTCAGGGTCCTCTCAGTTCTCCTCAGGCACCTCACCTTGCCCCCGGGCAGGACCTGGATTCATGCCTCTCCCCAACTGAAGCCTTGTCCCTTATACCAGGGCCCCAATCTCTCGAAGACACGGATGTCAGGAAATCCGACCATGCCTGTTTCACTCATTCTATTCCACTGTTGCCCTGGACTGACAACGGAGATGGGCTTCTCTGAGGTGCCCTCTGATTGGGGTCCATGGTCCCCTAGTCCCTCCTAGGATCCTCAACTTGACACCCCGCAGGACCTGGGAAATTGTCTTCCTGAGTCCCCACCTCACATGTGAGGTCTCAGTCTGAGACCCAGATATCAGGAACTCCTCCCCCACACCATGTCCATAGTATGAGACCTGTATGTCAGGAAGTCTGACCATGTTCTCCTGCACTCATCCTACCCCAGGGATGTCAAGGACCAACAGCAGGGACTGGCTTCTCTTAAGTCTCCTCTGATTGGGGTCCAGGCTCCCCTCAGTCCCCCCTCAAGGTCCTCACCTAAACTCCTTCAGAACCTAAGAATCTCCCCTCCAATCTCTGAGGCTTCGCCCCTTATATCAAGTCTCCAATGTCCCTGAGACCCAGAGCTCATGCCCCCGTGAGAGTCGTCCCGGGCTGACAGCAGGTGCCGGGACCGGAGGGATTCCCTGTTTCCTCCCTCAAGGTCCTCATCTTGAGCCCTGGCAGGTCCAGGGATGCCCTTTGTGTTTACCGGCTGCAGGGCCATCACTCCAAGGCCATCACCTCACTGAGACCCCAAAGGGAAGCCTGTGGACGTGACACCAGGGCTCCAAACCCAGGGCTTCCCAGAGATGAGATGATGCCCTGGGCGTTCCTCCACTCTCCTTCTGCTCTTCACTTTGACTCTCAGCAGGTCTGAGCACCATCCTCTGTCCCTAACCTTGCTCCCCTTAGAACCAGGCCCTCCCTAGCCAGGACCCCTGAGAAGCAAGTGGGAGTAGGGGGCTCATTCCTACAACCCTGCCGTGGTCTCCCAGGGCTGACAGCAGTGTCGACCTGGATGTCCTGGGGCCCCAGAGGCCCCCTCAGGGTTCTACCTTGACTCCTAGCATAGCTGGGTTCCTTCACTCTGCTGACCTGAACCCGGGCACCTGACCCAGGCCCTCACCTCTCCCCTCCCAGCGGGATCAGTGACATTACATCTGGACACCACGCCCAACAGTCATCCAGGGCTGTCAGGAGGGCTGCACGTGCACCCCCTGGGGACCCTCAGTCTCCTCTGGTCCTCACCTCGAGTCTCCACAGCACATGGGCCCCTCCCTCTGCCCACCTGAGACTGGCCCCAAAGACCAAGCCTATGACTCCCTGAGTTAACTGACAAAGTGGGGGGGGGGCGGTGTGAAGACTCAGCCTGACAGCCCAGACCGGGGCCCCCAGGAGTCCCAGTTGGGCTGGAGTTGTATTTCATAGGATCCTCTGTTCTGGGGTGACTGGACCCCATTGTCCTCTCTCAGGAGGGCACCTCGTTAACCTTTGAGAGAAGGCTGCAGTCCTAGCACAGATGCTGGATGGGGGTGCTGCTGTGCCCATGACCTTGGGGGAGCACCGGGATCCACTCACCTTCCCACCAGGGCCCCTCAGTGTCACCACACTTTGGAAATTTTTGTATAAATGATGTTTTAGCTGAAGAGTGTGGGCAGCGGCAGGTGAGTCAGCAAGAACTCAGCAGCCTGGAGATGGCCTTGGCTGCTCATAGTGACTTCACACTTCTCCTCTCTGGGGCATCCCCAGGGTCGTCTCCTGGTGGCTCTCTTCGGCTGGTCTGCATGGATGCCCCCCCTCCCCCGCCATGAGCCCTTCTTGTGCAGAGTGGCCAGAGGGGCACTTGGGGGCCACAACTTGTGAGTCGTGGGTTCAAAGTCCCCACTGGTCGGGCGACTTTAGACTCTTCCCCCAGGAAGGAGAGATGTTCAGGAGGAGGGTGGGTCGCTGCCCTGCCCTGCCCCTGGGGCCTCTGAGGGCCAACTGCAGTTTGGCCCAGCCTCCATGATAGCCTGGCTGCCGTCTCCCCTCTACAACTCCCCAGAGCAGCGCTCAGAGGCTGGAGGTGCTGCCTGAGTGAGGCTTGAGCATCCCCAGGTTTGCTGAGGGTGGGGGCATGCAGAGCTCATCATCTGAGGGGTTTGCATTGGGCCTTGGGAGGCCCCCTGGCCGTGACCTCAGACCCTGGAGATGGGGACCTTCCCTTCCTTTCCAGAGGCTCAGCAGATGGCTGAGTGCCTTGCTGCCCAGTCACAGGCCTTGCTTGTGGGGTCGGGCGTTCACAAGACACAGGCCATGGGGACTCATCACCCTCCCCTGGCAGTTTGTAGCTCAAGTCATCCCAGGGCCTTGGTTCTTGACAGTTCCCAGGGAGTCCCAGGCGGTTCCTCCTGCAGAGACCTGGCAATCCAGAGCACCGCCAGCTTTGCTCACCACAGGCTAAGCCTTGTTTCTGTCATCCAGAAATCAGCCTCTTCCAGCCTCCCCACCTCATCCATGTCTGGCCATGGCACCTCCCTTTGTGAAGGGACAGAGCAAAGGAGCACAGGGGAAGAAGGGGCCACTGAGGACCCAAGATGAATGCTGGGCCGAGGGAGGCTCGGGCAGAGCTGGTGGGAAGTGAGTTGGCCATGGATCACCGGCTCCCCAGGGTCTTCCTGGTTGGGCCTCCAGGGTCACCGTTACCTAGTTGGAGCCCTTGTGAGGCAGGCCCCCTCTCTGAGACACCCTGTCTGGTTAAATTGCATTTCCACTCTCCTAGACACTGTCACCTGTTCGGCCCTGGGGACTGAGTTAAACCTGTGCCTCTGGAGCTGCCTGGCCTCTCCTCTGGTGGCCTGGGCATGTGTGGGGCTCGAGACAGTTTGATTGTCCAGGGCCAGCTCATCAAGACCATGCTCCCTCCCTGCAATCCTGTGTGACCTCAGGCTGCCACTTCTGCCTGGCCCAGGAGGATGTGTGCTTAGCCACTTCACTCTGCAGACATCAGTCAAAATCTACCAAGGACTGAGCGGTGGGGGTGAAGTACCACATGGGTCTCTTTTGATATCAGGCAGTCTTGACTTTGTAAATAAAAGTTGCTTTTTGTGACAAGCAGATGACTTGTGATTGCAATCTGCACGTCTCCCCTTTCTCTATAGATTTAAAGGTAAGCAGGTGCCACACATGCTGAGGTTTCTGGGGACGTGGTCTTTAAGTAGCAGCGTCTGCATGTGATTCCAGGTCACATATGGCATATGGATGTCAAGACAGAAAAGCTAATGAAACCTTCTGAAATTTAAGCATTTCCCCAGGCTGTGAACCTTCATAAGGGGCTGCCTTTTGGCTTGGAATTGAGCAGCCCGGTCGGGCGTCACAGCAGCTCAGTGCTGAGGCTGACAGAGCCCTGGGCTGCATCGCCCTGTGTCACTTCTCAGGGGCCTCCTCTGCCTGTGGCAGACTGCTAACAAGGGAGACCCAGCCTTCCGGTTCCTGTGATCTGCTGTGTGCGCTCTCCCCTCCCCTGACTTTGGAGCCATTGTCTCTGCAGCATGACCCTGGAGGGCTATTTGCTATGCTCCTCAGGACAAACAGTCTTTTAAGAGAAACTGCATTATAAACTGGACACCCCAGCAAGCAGAGGGTGCTGATGTGTCACACCCTCGGAGTGCTCAGCTGAAAAGGGAAAAGAAAAGAGAAACAAGAAAATGTCACCAGGTGCAGACCCTGCAATGAAGCCAAGCCTCAAGCCTGCTGTCCAGACACCAGCGAGCCCCCAAACTGAACACCTGCAGGCCTCGGGCAGAGACCACAGGCTCCAGCCCTGTGCATCTCAGGACAGTAAGGGCTCTTTTGGGGCCCCCAAGAAGGGGAGGCCTAACTTCTCCTCTTCTGTCAAGTGAGTAGCCTGCTGGATGGACAGTGTCCCTGTACCTGTGAAGTCACTCCACCAGGCTCTTGTCAAGCCCTTGGTGTGTCTTTTAAATGAGTGGGTCCAGAGCATCTGAAGGGCTTCCCCAGCTGTATATGAGGTGCCCGCACTGTGCTAAGGGTGGCTGGCTATCTATTTTGCCTTCACGGGCAAGCAGCTGCCTGAGGGGACTCAAAATGATCAGCCAGGCCCAGGATGGAGGCACTGAAGACGTGGGCTGGGTGGGAAATTCCTCATGTTATCAAGCGCTTTATTGCCGTGCAGTGTTCTGACCACAGGGCTGTCTCTACCTCTCTGAATAGGGTGTATATTTGGCGTCCTCTGGGGATGCACCTGAAGGGTGTGGGGATTACGGGAAAGAATGGCTGGAGATTGTGGGAAAGAGGGGCTACCTGAGCAGTAATAGAAGGGGTTCTGGGGCTGAGCCATGATGTGCATCAAGGAGGTGCACAGAAGCACCAGCGTGGCTTCTGGGAGCTGCCAGGGGGCAGGCTGAAGATCTGGGTGGGCACAGTGGTGGGGCCCACCACCATCACAGAAGGAGCCATCTGGGCAGGAGACCAGTTGAAGCAGAGCCAGAGGCTCTCGATGGGCAGGGCCACCTCCTCAGGACAGGGACTAGTGAGACTGGAGTCTGCGTCCCCTAGGGCTGCCAGGCATCAGGACCCATCAAGAGGGGTGTGGCTGCTGTCCCCGGACCAGCAGCAGGGACGGCATAGGTCCTGGCCATGGCGGTGGTGGGGGCAAGTTTCAGGTGGCTTGCAGTCCCCTGGGCACCCTCAGGCCAAGGTGACAGGCTGTCCTGTGGCTGCATTGTGCTGGGTGCAAGAGTGATGCCTAGGGCTGCCCTCCTGCCCTCCACCTGCTGAGACACAGACTTAGCACCCCTCTCCTCTTCATCTGCCCAGGAGGTATGGGCTGTCTCTCTCCAACATGGGACTGCAGCAGAACTGTAACTGGGATTCACTGAGAGAGAGAGAGAGAGAATAGCAAAGTTCAATTCTCATAAGGTTTACTGAAACTAGCACCCTCCTGGCTAGACACCTGGGTGCTCTCACCCAGCCATTCCCAGGCCTCATGGAGAAAGTGGGACCCTGTCCCACAGGAGGCAGTGTCCCAGCTTGCCCATCCTCAACACTCACTAACTCAACATTGACTCTTGCACTTGGAAAATGACTCAGAGTGGCCCAAGAGTATTGATACAAGACCCAGAGAGGGGACTCGACATTTGCAGTGGGCAGACTGCAGAAGCTTCTCTGCTTTCTCTGCAGGTGTTGATCCCTGGCCTGCACTTCCTCGGCTGACCAGGACACTTCCCAGGAAAGGACCTGTGTTCCCTGCACTAGACTTCTGTTCCACAGCTATGTGCGTCATGTGCTTAGTCACTAAGTCATGTGTGACTCTTTGTGACCCCATGGACAATAGCTCACCAGGCTCCTCTGTCCATGGGGATTCTCGTGGCAAGAATACAGGAGTGGGTTGCTCTGCCCTGCTCCAGGCGATCTTCTCAACCCAGTGATAGATCCCAGGTCTTCCTCCTTACAGGTGGATTATTTCAGGTCTGAGCCACGAGGGAGTCATAGAGGCACACAAACCCCTCTCCCCACCTGCTTCCACCCAGGGACCATACGCTGGTTCCCAGTCCTATCTTTACACATAGCTTTCCCGGCAGACCTGCCACCGTCCCTGGCGGCTCTGAGGTTGGCACCCACCCTGCCCCCAGGGCCCAGCAGGTACTCCCCTGCCTTTACCTTGCTCAGGAGACAGGGGGGCTCCTCTGTGAGCAGGTTGGTCAGGCAGAGCGAGGTGAGCAAACCCTGGCACGCTTTGCTGAATCCATACAGGCTAAGCAGGTGGATGAAGCTCTTCATACAGTCTGTCTCAAACAGCTTGTCTGAGCCCACCCTCTCCAAAAGGTTCTCTAAGAGCCCCTCACTGATGCCTATGCAAGTGCCGTCCTCCCAGAAGATGGACACAAAGCAGTGACTGTTGACGATGGTCCACCTCTTCCTGGGAAAGGGGAGGGGGAGGAGGCTGCCCGCTCCCCTCAGGCAGGGCACCACATTGGTGTGCAGCCTCTTCAACAAAGGCTCTCCACTCAAAGCCAGGAAAGCGCTCTCTTCCAGCAGCAGCTTGAAGCTGCATTGGCCGGTGGGCACGGGCTAGGCCAGGGCAACTGAAAGGTCCACAGGGAGGAGTGCAGCTCCCTGAGCTGAGGGCTGGAGCCCCTGTGATTGGAAGAAAGCGAAGCCCCCCGAAGTCGGGCACCCTGTGCATCACGGGGCCCTCCTTGTCCACAGCCATGTGGACTGTGGTGCATCCCTCTTTCCTGGAAAAGGGACAGTACAGTGGCCAGGAGCAGTCCAGGCTCACAAGGGTGCTTGGCCCCTCACCAAAGGCCTCTGCTTACTCGGGGCTGACATCACAAGACAGTCATTAAGTGACCTAATAAAGGGCCGGCTGCACCCAGGCTAGTCAGAGTGCCAGCCTCCTGGTCCACGGTCATCATGGCAGTGGGCACCATGACACTAGTGCACAGGTGGGAAGTTTCAGGCCCAGCCCTTGTGTAAACCATGCATGACATTCTGGTCCTGGAGCCCTGGGGCCAGGCAGACACATACAGACAGAGGTGTGACCTTCAAAGCCAGCCCCTCCTCTGTGTTCACGGTTGACTTGAGGGTTGTGCATGGCAACCTTGGGCTCAAACACAGCCACGTCCAGGGTGGGGGGTCCATGGTCAAGGGTACAGCCACCCGGCCCTCTCTGCACTGTTGCTGGCCAAGCAGCCAGCCCCCACACAGACCTTCTCCGGGCCCTGCCATTGGTCTGCGGGAACCCCAGGGTGGGGGCTGTAGAGAAATTGGCTAAAGTCCCAGGGACACAGGAGGAGGACAGGCCATCATCTTCTGGGCTCCACAGCCTGCCCATGTCCACCCCCGGCTGCCCTTGCTCTGCACACCGCGGTCCCAGGCACGTGGGAGGGGGCAGTCACCTGAGCCTTCACACACAGTGTGGCTCCCTTTCTTGAGACCGCCATCCATGGGACCTCCATCTGGCTCTGCGTCCAGGCTGTGACAGTTGCCGTCCTGCTCTGGGGCCTGATGCTCTAGCATCAAAGAGGCAAGCATGCAGGGCAACTCACATGGGCGGTCCACCCTGTTAATGCCCTCCACTCCAACTCCGCTCCTGGGGTTGAGGAGTTTCCTGAGATTTCCAGAATCAGAAATGCCTCTGACCTTGAGGTATCAGCCAGCTGGGGCCCAGGAGCCCAGCCCAGTGGATGAGAGAGAGGGCTCAGGTGAGGAGATGCCAAGGCAGGCACCTCGGTGCTGCTGATCCCCAGCTGCCTGGTTCACCCACTGTGACCTCTGCTTCCCCACATGGGTAATCCTAGGGGCACCTGTCTCACGGGGTCCTGAGGACTCAGGGGAGGTACAGGAGGTGGCGAGGTTCCTGACACTTAAGCCTGCCATGTGGTTATGGGAAAGCGGGCTGTATCTCACAGCAAGTCTGCATAAGGACTGATCTCCCAGTGGACCTTGGCTCCATACGGGAAGCCTCCCATCATCAGCGAGGGGTTGGCTTCCTTGTCGATTCTTGCAAACTGGGGGCTGAAACACCTCCTGAATTAAATGTCTCTAGAGACAGCTCAGGTGAGCTAGATAGAATTGCCCAGTGTTTCCCATAGACAGAAGCCCTACTCAGTGCCTCCTATGTGACCCAGGGATGCCTCAGATCCCTGAAAAGCCGAGTTCCATTTTAGACTGTCTGGGACCCTGCAAACACTCACGGCTGCCTCCTCAGCTATCAGGATTGTGGCAGGGCACACCCTGCCAATGGCTGAATCCCCAGGCCCCGCTTCCCTCTCTGTATGTTCTGGCTGTCCCTGCATACTCCTAAGAGATGCTCAACCACCCCTGCGCCCCTTGGCTGCCCATGGCAGCTTGAGGTTCCCTTTTGTTCTGGCCGAGAGACCTCCCATCTTCTTCATCCAGAAACTACTAGAGCTCACCGATGAATTCAGTGAAGTGACAGTAAACAAAATCAATATGTAAAAGTTGATTCATATTTCAGTACACTAACAGTGACAAGCAGAAAGATAACTTCAGGATATTATCCCATTTACCATTAAATAATCCCATTTAACTGCATCCAAAAGAATAAACTACTGAGAAATAAACCTACCTAAGGAGGTAAAGCTTCCCTGGTGGGTCAGATGGTAAAGCATCTGCCTGCAATGAGGGAGACCCGGGTTCAATCCCTGGGTTGGGAAGATCCCTTGGAGAAGGAAATGGCAATCCACTCCAGTACTCTTGCCTGGAAAATTCCATGGACCGAGGAGTCTGGTAGGCTTCAGTCCATGGGGTTGCAAAGAGTCAGACACGACTGAGCAACTTCACTTCAAGGAGGTAAAAGACCTGTACTTGGAAAACTGTAAGATATTGAGAGAAATATATCAGCACAAGATGGAAAATTATACCATGTTCTTGGATTGGAAGAATCAGTTTTGTAAGATAACTATACTACCCAAGGCAACCTACAGATCCAATGTAACCCCTACCAAATTACCAATGGCATTTTTCACATAACTAGAAATTTGTATGGACATAAAAGACCCCAAATAGCCAAAACCATCTCTAGAAAAAAGAACAGCCTTGGAAGGACTTCCCTGGTGGTCCAGTGGTTTAGACTCCATTCTCTCAAAGAAAGGGGACCCAGGTTTGATCCCTGATCAGAGAACTAGATTCCACACGCAGTAACTAAGAGTTAGCAGGCTCCAACTGAGATTCACATGCCACAACTTAGAGTTCACATGCTGCGGCTGCAGGTAAAGACCCTGCATGCCACATCTAAAAAGATCCCAAGTGCCAAAACTGAGGGTTCCGAATGCCATGCCTGAGGATCCCACATGCCTCAATGAAATCAAAGATCCCATGTGCCGTACCAAAGACCAGGCTCTGTCAAATAAAGTAAAAAGAAAAAAAGAACAGCACTGGAGGAATCAAGCTTCTTGACCTTAGACTATACTACAAAGCTATTGGAATCAAAACACTATGGTACTGGCACAAAAACAGACATACAAATCAATGAAATAGGATAGAAGTCATAGAAATAAACCTATGCACCTATGGTCAATTAATCTACAACAAAGGAGGCAAGAATACAGTATACAGTGGAGAAAAGACACTCTCTCCAGCAAGTGGTGCTGGGAAAATTGGACAGCTGCATGTGAAAGAATGAAATTAGGACATTATCTAACACTATATACAAAAACAAACTCAAAATGGATTTAAGACTGATGTGTAAGGTTGATTATGTAAAACTTCTGCATGAAAACATGGGCAGAACACTCTTTGACATAAATCACAACAGCCTTGTTTTTGGATCCATCTCCTATAGTAAAGGAAATAACAGCAAAAATAAACAAATGGGATTCCCAGGTGCCGCTACTGGTAAAGAACTTGCCTGCCAAGGCCGAATACATAAGAGAAGAAGGTTCAATCCCCGAGTTGGGAACATACCTTGGAGAAGGGCATGGCAACCCACTCCAGTATTCTTGCATGGAGAATTCCATGGACAGAGGAGCCTGGTGGGCTACAGTCCATAGGGTGGCAGAGAGTCAGACATGACTGAAGCTACTTAACATAGCACAGGGACCTAATTAAACCTAAGAGCCACTGCATAACAAAAGAAACCACTGAAAAAAATGAGAAGAACTTACTGAATGAGAGAAAATATTGCAAGTGATTGATGTGGGGTTAATATCCAACATATATAAATAGCTTAAAAACATAGTGTCAGTAAAAACACACACACACACACCACATACACATAATGGAATAGTACACAGCCGTGAAAATGAACGGCATTTTGCCATTTGCAACAACATGGATGGACCTTGAGGGCAATATGCTAAGTGAAATGAGTCAGACCGAGAAAGACAAACACTGCATGATCTCACTTAGATGTTGAATTTAAAAAATAAAACAGACTAATAACCTCAGATAAGCAGATGACACTACCCTTATGTCAGAAAGTGAAGAGGAAATAAAGACACTCTTGATGAAGGTGAAAGAGGAGAGTGAAAAAGCTGGCTTAAAACTCAACATTCAAAAAATGAAGATCATGGCATCCGGTCCCATCACTTCACAGCAAATAGGTGGGAAACAATGGAAACTGTACAGACTTTATTTTCTTGGGCTCCAAAACCACTGAAGATGGTGACTGCAGCCATGAAACTAAAAGATGCTTGCTCCTATATTAAAGGAAATAACAGCAAAAATTAACAAATGGGCTTCCCAGGTGCCACTACTGGTAAAGAACTTGCTGGCCAAGGCAGAAGACATAAGAGAAGAAGCTTCAATCACTGAGTTGGGAAGATAGCCTGGAGAAGGGCATGGCAACCCACTCCAGTATTCTTGCCTGGAGAGTTCCATGGACATAAGAAAAGCTATGACAAACCTAGACAGTGTATGAAAAAACAGAGACACTGCTTTGCTGACAAAGGTCCATCGAGTAAAAGCTGTGGTTTTTCCAGTAGTCATGCATGGATGTGTGAGTTGGACCATATAGAAGACTGAGCACTGAAGACTTGATGCTTTTGAACTGTGGTATTGGAGAAGAATCTTGAGAGTCCCTTGAACTGCACGGAGATCCAACCAGTCCATCCTAAAGGAAATCAGTCCTGAGTTTTCACTGGAAAGACTGATGCTGAAGCTGAAACTCCAATATGTTGGCCACCTGATGCAAAGAACTGACCCATTAGAAAAGACCCTGATGTTGGGAAATATTGAATTCAGCAGAAGAAGGGCAGGGAAGAGGGTGAGATGGTTGGACGGCATCACCAACTCAATGGACATGAGTTTGAGCAAGTTCTGGGAGATTGTGAATACTGGGAAGCCTGGAGTGCTGCAGTCCATGGGTTCTCAAAGAGTTGGACATGACTGAGCAACTGAACAACAACTGAATATTAAAATAGAAGAAGCTGACTCACGGACACAAAGAACAAATTAGTGGTTACCAGTTGGGAGAGGGAAGGAGATAGGGGCAAAGTAGGAATAGGGGAGTAAGAGGTACAAACTATTATGAATAAACTAAGCTACAAGGGTATATTGCAAAACATGGGGAATATAGCCAATATTTTGTGATATCTATAAATGGTGTATAACCTTTAAAATTGTAAATAACTATAGTGTGCATCTGTAACATATAGTTCTGTATAGCCACTATACTTAATTTAAAAAGTGAGTTTTCTTAATTGGTTCTGGGGTTTCTATAATTAGCTCTGTAATCTGATTAGGATTAAAGGTGCTAATGATTCTGTATTAAAGACAGCATCGATAGTCTATGGCAACAGCTATATGGAAAATATCTCCTTTGGATATGCCTGATGAACCACTTAAAAGAAGTGCTGGATGCAAGGTGTTCTGTGACTGTGTATACGATACTTATGAACATTTTTGGAACATCGATACATATGATGAGCTTTCTGGTTGCCCCCAATGTAGTTGGAAAGAGTGGTGAAAGAAAAGGATTAGCTCAGTTTACAGTAAAAGACCCAAAAGATTCTATGTGTACCCATAAGGAGACATGAATCTCCTATAGATACAGGGTTGAGATTGCTAATGATCACATGCAAATGCTCATCATTCAACTTGTTGAATTAGACTTGAACTTGAATTCTGCCCCTAGAGTTTCCTGTTAAAATGAGGGCCCTGACTTGGAAAGAATGGGATTCTGTACATTGTGATAGAGCTGTGTGGGAAGACCCTGATGAAGCTGGGGACACTGAGCCCATTGAGTCTGGTGAGTCATTCTTGCCAGTAGAAGAATCCTCCCCATTGTCTGTGGGAAGCAGCCTCCTGACCCCAGTGGGATCAGCCTCCCCATATAAAGCTAGATCAGGCCAAAATGATTCACTAAGCATAAATTCTGTATTTAATATTGCAACTCAGGGAGTTAGAAAGGGCTCTTATTAGTTTGTCTGGTTGGTTGAACTATGCGCCAAAAGTTGACCCACAGTGAGTGGAAATGTCAGACCTGCATTGGTTTAATACAGAGGAAGCCATTCAGAGGTTTATGGAGATTAGACTGTTGGTGTGGATTTGTCATTTAACACCTGTTCACCCATACTGGGAGAATCCCAAAGACATGCCTTTTACCAAGACTGTGAGGGGAGCCACTTGAAGAACTCTGTGAGTGCTCTTCTCTGCAGGCCAGAACTCACGGTAGGAACTGCAGTCTCTGAACTGGGAAACCTAAAGGCAGTGGGAGTATTTAGATTCCCAGATGGCCAGAGCAAAGTGGCTGCACACAACCACCAAGGGCATGGTAGGCCTGGTTACAGTAATGGAGAGCAGAGTCAAAGCACCAATCAGAAGAGCCTGACTTGGGCAGCTCTATGGTTTTATCTAGCTGTTCACGATCTTCCTAGAAGTAAAAGAGTTAGGAAACCCAGTAAGTTCTTACATGATCTGTACAAGCAGAGATGTCACCAGTCAAATGAACAAAAGTCTATTCTGAATGACAAAAGCAGAGAGTCTCAGTCCTTTGATCAATCCCCAGACTCGAGCCATTAAAACTCTCAGAAGAAAATGCAAAAATACATTTTTTTTCTGCTGTTTTTTTTTTCATTTATTTTTATTAGTTGGGGGCTAATTACTTTACAATATTGTAGTGGTTTTTCTCATACATTGACATGAATCAGCCATGGATTTACATGTATTCCCCATCCTGGTCCCCCCTCCCACCTCCCTCTCCACCTGATCCCTCTGGATCTTCCCAGTGCACCAGGCCCAAGCACTTGTCTCATGCATCCAGCCTGGGCTGGTGATCTGTTTCACCCTAGATAATACACATGTTTTGATGCTGTTCTCTCGAAACATCCCACCCTCGCCTTCTCCCACAGAGTCCAAAATTCTGTTCTGTCCATCTGTGTCTCTAAACAGAGGTACATTTTTATGACGTTGGATTTCAGAAGTAGATTCTTAGATGTGACACGAAATGCATAAAGAACAAAATGAAAAAAGACAGTGTGGGTGAACTTCGAAAACACCATGCTAGGTGAAGGAAGCCAGCCACCAAAGACCACATATTATGATTCCACGTATATGAAATATCCAGAATAGGGAAATCTACAGGTAAGGAAAGAAGATTAATGGTTACCTCAGGCTGGGGGCTTCCCAGGTGGTGCAGTGGTATAGAATCTGCCTGCCAATACAGGAGACACAGGTTCAATACCTGGCTTGGGAAGATCCCCTGGTAAGGAAATGGCTACCCACTCCAGTATTCTTGGCTGGGAAATCCTATGGACAGAACGGCCTGGCAGGCTGCAGCCCATGGGATTGCAAAGAGTCAGACATGACTGAGCAACTGAACACACACACATACATGGCTGGGGTGGGCTGGGGGGAGGTGGTGGTGGATACAGTCTCTGTAAATGTTCATCCACTTTGGTTCTTACTGGTGTGCTGGAAATTTTCTAAAATTGATTGTGGTTATGCTTGTCTGACTCTTCAAACACACCAAAAATAATTGCATTTTACACTTTAAATGGGTGAATCGTGTGCTATATGAAATTGTATGAATAGACATATTTCAAAGAATGTTTAAAAAGAAGAAATAGAATATCTAAATGAAACTATTAAAAGTCAGGATTTTGGAGACTTCCCTGGTCATCCAATGATTAGGTATCGGCCTGCCACAGAGGGGAACAGGTGTTTGATCTCTGGAAGATTCTGTGTGCCATGGAGCAACTGGGCCCATGTGCCCCAAGTACTGAAGCCCGTGCACCCTAGAGCCCATGCTCCACAGCAAGAGAGTAGTCTCCATTAGCTGCAACTAGAGAAAGTCTGCATGCAGCAAAAAAGTCCCAGCACAGTCAAAAATAAAAGAAATTTCTTTTAATAGTAAGAATTTTGAATTAGTATGTAAAAATTCTTTCCACAAAGAAAAGCCCATGTTCAGATGGCTTTACTGGTGAATTCTGCCAAGCATTAAAATAATGAAGACTGATTTTTCCAGACTGTACCAAAGTGTTAAAGAGAGGGAAAACACTTCCCAACTCTTTCTACCCAGCCAGTATTATATACCAAACTGAATAAAGTCAGCACAAGGAAAGACAATGATACACCATGACAAAATTAGAAAATGCTCAACGATATGCTGACCAACTGGATCCAGCACCACATAAGAGGGATGATATGGCATAGTCAAGTTGGGTTCATCCCGGATATGCAGTTGTTTTAACGTGTGCAAATCAATTAATGTCATGTGTTTATTAATGGAAGAAAGGACAAAAACCACGGGATTACCTCAATATATACAGGAAAAGCATTTGGCGAAATCCAACACCCTTTTATAATAACAACTATTCAATGAGTTAAGAATAGGAGAATAACTCCTCAACCTGATAAGGGTATCTATAAAGAAAAACTTAGAGCAAACATCATACTCAATACTGAGATGCATTGAATGATACACTGAAAATGAGGGAAGAGTAAAATTTCTGGTA
Source organism: Cervus canadensis (assembly GCF_019320065.1). Taxonomy (NCBI): domain Eukaryota; kingdom Metazoa; phylum Chordata; class Mammalia; order Artiodactyla; family Cervidae; genus Cervus; species Cervus canadensis. Next base: position 97,918,531 of record NC_057419.1, read on the forward strand.
TGTAAAATATATGTCAATAAAATTGGTAGAACAGTTGTTCGTCTTGGTCTCCTGGGTGTTATTTCTGACTGGTAGACAGAATGAGCACCTACCAGGAACTTGTTGCTTGCCTCTCTGGAGAGTAACTGAGCTTGGTAGTTTCAATCACCATGGCACATTCTCTACCCCTCACCCTTTCCCACCCACCACCTGTTACCCACAGGTACCATCTTGGCTCGGCACAGTGTGACCCTGGGAAAGGAGAGAAGAGAAAAGCAAAGGGAGTCATATGTGGGGGAACAGGACTGGGAGACAAGTCAGTATGAGAGAAAGGATGCTTTTAGCATTTCCACAACGGTTGCTAACCATTTAAAATTGGGAGAGGCCACATCAAAATCTGGATTTACAGCTCAATTAAAAACAAATGGTGGGGGTGGAGCACTGACACCACTCGGCTCTTGTGTCGGGCCAGTGTTTCTCCTGCAGCTGGGCAGCTTCATGCATTTTTATCAGCCATCGAGCCCCCACCAGCATCTGCATTTCTGTGTTCCATTTGTCTTGCCCTGCACCACAACCTTCTGTTCTAGCCACAGAATGACCCTATTGGGACTGCTCACATAGGACTGCACTTGACCCTTCTGGGTTAGTGGTACATGCAGTGACATTCCCCCCTCTCTCCTATTGCTAGCTCTTCCACGACGCCTCCTCCCATTCTGCCATCCATATCTGACCTCACTCTTCAGTCCCTCTTCTGAACTTTGCTCAGATCTGAGTAGGCAAACCCCACACCTGCCTCTGCCCTAGGTATCTGCATGCTGTTCTAAGGCCTTCACTAGACTCCCATCCTGGTTTCTGTCGTACCCCCTAGATACCCTGCACATAGTCAGTTCAGTTCATTCCCTCAGTCGTGTCTGACTCCTTACCACCCATTGGACAGAAGCTTGCTAGGCCTACCTGTCCATCGCCAACTCCCAGAGTTTACTCAAACTTATGTCCATTGAGTCGGTGATGCCATCCAACCATCTCATCAGTAGGTGCCTAATATTTGACACACTGGATGGTCCTGCTCACCTGGCCTGATGCTGAGGAAGGAAAGTTGCTATCACCATAGGAAAACATTCAGCAGAGAAACTCATGGTACACTAACTCAGAGGAGCAGTGACAAGTGAAGGGATTTAGCAGCAAAGACAATGGGAAAACACGTCTTGCTTGAACTGAGCTAAGCTTGTTCAGCGATATGACAATTCAGAGATATCTCATGATGTGGCTCAGCAGTAAAGAATCTGCCTGCAATGCAGGAGATGAGTGTTCAATCCCTGGGTTGGGAAGAGCCCTTGGAGGAGGAAATGACAACCCATTCTAGTATCCTTGCCTGGGAAATCCCATGGACATAAGAGCCTGGCGGGCTGCAGTCCATGGGGTCGCAAAGAGTTAGACACAACTGAGCGACTGAGCACATAGGATCTCACTCAGATTGGAAGTAGCCTCATTCCATCCAACAGCAATGTTCTCCTGACAGTGGCTGGTAAATGGTATGTTGGCAGCTGAGGGAGTGAAAGGTGACCTGGCCTGTGCAGCCAGTGCTTGCAAATACGACAATCATGCTTTCTGACAATCCCATGGGCAAAGCGCTACTTCTCCCTCCCACTAGAACAGGCTAGACTGCAGGGTTGATGTACAGAGCACAGAAATCACTATTTATTGCCTGTCTCCACCTGAGAAACCACCTGGAGAGTAGGAGAAAGCCAAGAACAGAGGTTCGGAAGTGGGATGGGGCTGGGAAGAGAAGTCCTAACTTCTCTTTTCCTTTAAACCATTAAGATCATTTTTTTTCTCCGTGGACCTTGCTCTTCAGTCAGGGAGAAATTTCTTCTCAAGAATGAATGAAATCACGCTCCTAAGGAACTGATAACAACTCTTGCTAGGTGAGTAACTAACTGGAGCTTCCAGAGTCTCCACTGAAGAAATCAGGCTCAATTACTTCTGACTATTCGTTCTTGCTGAGTTGTTCATGGAGCCCACCAGGCTCCTCTGTCCATGGAATTTCCCAGGCAGGAATGCTGGAGTGGGTTGCCATTTGCTCCTGCAAGGAATTTTCCCAGCCCAGCTCCTGCATTTAGGCGAATTATTTGCCACTAGGTGGCGGTAGGGGTTAAAGAACCCGCTGACCAACGCAGGACTGGCTTGAAGCGACATAGCAGGCACGCAGGAGCCACTGGGGAAACCACTCCTGACTGTGGAAGACACAATGACCCTGCATTCACAGACTATACAAGGCAGAGGACCACAGCACAAGGGGCAGTGAACACGTGGTAACTTACCCCCTTCCCCTCCTGGAAGTGAACATGTCAGTCTCTCAATCGTGTCTGACTCTTTGTGACCCCATGGAAGCCTGGCCAGTCTCCACTGTCCATAAAATTCTGGGGTTGCCATTCCGGTCTCCAGGGCTTCTTCCAGACCCAGGGATCGAACCTGGGTCTCTCGCATTGCAGGCAGATTCTTTACCATTGAGCCACAAGGGAAGCCCCTCCGCCTTCTGGAGATCTCATTAATATGCAGATCCTCGCTGCGAAGCTGGGTGGAGCCTGAGATAGCAGTTCTCTTCTCTGCACCCAGGTGATGCGGATGCTATTGGTCCAATCCAGCGGTGGACTGCACAGGAAGGCAGGAGTTGGGGTGGGGGTAGGGGCGTGGGTTGCAATGGAGACAAAGCAGCCAGAGTGGGCCTTGGCTCTCCCCAGACACAGGTGGACACACCCTGGTGGTCCTTGAGAGGTTCGGGATTTGTTCAAGCAACCCTGGCTCCTCGCGGCTACTTTTGGCTCCTCCCTTCTTAGAGATCAGATTCCCTGGTGTCTAGGAATCATGGTAAAGCACCTGCCTGCAGTGCAGGAGACTTGGGTTCAATTCCGGGGTTAGTGCAGGAGACCCCGGTTCAATTCCCTGAAGAAGGGAGTGGAAACTCATTCCAGTGATGCCTCAAGATTTCCATGGACGGAGGAGACTGGCAGAGAGTCGGACACAACAGAGTGACTTTCACTTTTTCCTAAAGATTCACCAAAGTATGGTGATGGCCCTGGAACCGGTCACTGTGAGCAGGAAAATGTCTGTGTGTAGCGTTGGCCACAGGATGGGACAGGCTGGGTCTGGCGAATGATCTCCCCACTCTGTCCTTTCCCGAAGTGCCAGGGAGATGAGTGGGATCGTCTTTTAGGGATGGCCTGGGGAACATAGGGGAGACCCCCACACCTCTCCCCAGTCTCTCTCCTCAAGGAGACCCCAGGTCCACTCTGGAGGTGCCCTGCAGCACCTGACAGTTCTCCCTCATCCTTAAGCTTCTTTGATTCCCACCGGCCAAGGGCAGAGCCTCCAGGCTGCACCACACGGAAGGAGTCCTGGGGGCTGGGGGTCCAGGGGACCTGATGTCTCCACCAGACCAGGCAAGTCCTTGGCCCCAAGCACGCAGGTGCCCCAGGGATGCTGGCCCACAGAAGTTTCCTCCCTGTCAGGGCGTCTCTCCATGGGTGCAGGTGGCAGCCCGCACTGCTCTCTTTGCTGTCCCTCCTCCAGGACCCCACGGTGCCCCCTCGGGGGGACCATGCAGACCCTGGTCTCTCCGGTGACCAAGGCCATCTTCGTGGCTCTGTTCCTCTTCGCTATCCTGCTCATCCTCTACGTGAACCTGTCGTACATTTGCTGGGACCTGGACAACGACCCCATCTGAAGCAGGTAAAGCGCTGCCTCAGCCCCCTGAGGCCCCAGCCCTTTGACCGGCATTCATCCCTGGAATCTGCATCTCTTCCCAAGACCCCACGCTCTTCCTATGGATTCTGTGTTGCTCCCCAGGACCCCAAGCCCTCTCCCAGTCCCGCATCCCTCCCCGTACTCTGGGTGCTCCCATCTCTGACCTCGTGCTTCTTCCTCCTGAGAGCGCCTGCCATTCCCTTGTTTCTGAATTCCTTCCCAAGACCCTAGTGCCCTATCTTAAGCTCAGCATCCATTCCCTGGACCCCGTTGACCTCCCTGGACCCCTGGAGTCCTCTTGGAAATTCCCAGGACTCCAGTTCTTCCCAAGACCCTGTGGCTCCATCCTGATCCTCTGATCCTGAGCCCTCTCCCCGGAACCCCTCTCTTCCATGGAGCACTCTTCCCTCTCCCAAGCCTTGAGGCCCTCTCCCCATCTCTGAAATCTGCTTATTGCCCCAACTCCCCACCACAGCCCTGCATCCTCTTCTGTCCCCACACTCTGCAGCTTTCTCCAGACACTGGAGAAGCCCACCGTCTGTCTTCAAAAACTCATAGGCCACTGGCCAGCACCCCTCGTCCCTCCGCAGGCCCCGAGCCCCCCTCTCTCATGACCTTCCCAGGGCACCTGGGCCTTCTCCAAAGCTTGTACCCTTCCCGGGGTCTGTTGCTCTTCTCTGGATTCTGCCCCCACCAACCCCTGTCCCCAGCCCCAGTCCCTGCTCCCCTTTCTAGCTCCTGGCAGGTGCACAGAGTCACTTCACTACCCCTCCCACTCTGCTGTTGGGTTCTGTGTCTGAGCTGCAAGTGACTGAAGGTGAGTGGGGGAACTTTTGGTGGCCAGGGCCCTCCTGTACCCACCCCCCACACCATTGGCTTTCCACACTGCCCTTGCTTGTCCCTGGCATTGATGTGCTTTCCTCCCTCCTGGAAGTAGAACACCGGAGTTGCTTGAGCCTATACACCAGCAAGCAAATCGTGATTGGACACATCGCTCCTGTGTCCTGAGTTGCCTCACATGAGGTTCAGTCCCACAAAGAGGTTCCTGACACTGGGGCTGAGCTCGACCCTGGAGATTAAAGGGTGCACAAGGGATGAATTCTTTGGTGGACATGGAGTAATAGAGGCTGGACCACGCTAGTTAGATCAATCCTTCTAGCTTTGCTCTTCCGATGGGGCGGGTCCATCTGTGGGCAGATGGTTATTTGGAACTTGACCAGGTGGACACTGGGACATCATCCACTAAGGCTGCTCTGGGAGAAGTAGGTGGGAACGTGGGCAGGGAGAGCAAGGCTGCTGCCTTTGGTGGCCTTGGCATCACTCAGACATGAAGGTGGACCCAAAGACATGGTTGAACAGTGACTTGAAGGGAGTTCACCCCAGATTCTCCCTGGAGAGGCCAAGGATGTCCAGCAGGAAGGAGTATGGCATCACCAATGGACACTCTGGATGGACATGTGTAGGGCAGTGCAGGTGCATGGTGTGAGAGCTGGATTCCCGTCCCAGACCAGCTGATTGCCAGCTGTGCCATTGCTCACAGTACATCTCCACACATCTATTATTTTATCTGTAAATGGAAATTAATGACCCATTGATGTCACACTTATTGAGGAGATTACTTGAACTAATATATTTAAACTGATAAACAGTCTTACATGCAGAAAATCTGCAATTAGCAGCGGTAGTTACTTGTGGACAGCCAACCATCCTCTAATGATAACCTATTCTTTTACTTATTTGGGGGGCATAAGTTACATGGAGTAAAATTCACTATATTCCGTGTACACTGCTAAGTTTTGACAAGCACATTAAGCTCTGTAACTGCCACTACAAGCAAGATATGAGTACCTTCTATTGATAATCTAATACTAAAAATATTTTCCTTTCCATGTCTTTAAGTTCAAGAAAACCAGGATCTAAAGCTTGCTTTGAAGTAGCAAGAGCAATATTCATTTATATTTATATTCAATATAAATGTTCATTACTTGTTTAATATTTTAGCAGTTTGAGATTTGCATGGTATTGGTTTACTGCCCCACGAAAATGCTTCATTACATTTTTCACCAGTATTCATGATACTTTACGTTAAAAAGAGATTGTATTTTTTTTACATCACCCGAGCAATAAAAATACTTTCTTGATAATATACATGTTTTGATGCTGTTCTCTTGAAACATCCCACCCTTGCCTTCTCCCAGAGAGTCCAAAAGTCTGTTCTGTACATCTGTGTCTCTTTTTCTGTTTTGCATATAGGGTTATCATTACCATCTTTCTAAATTCCATATATATGTGTTAGTATACTGTAATGGTCTTTATCTTTCTGGCTTACTTCACTCTGATATAATGGCTCCAGTTTCATCCATCTCATTAGAACTTGAATCAAAATGAATTCTTTTTAATTGGCTGAGTAACAATATCTAGGTGCTGAAAACAGCATCACCAGCCCAGGCTGGATGCATGAGACAATGCTCGAGGCCTGAGTTGCACTGGGAAGACCAGAGGGATCGGGTAGAGAAAAGGAGTGGGAGGGGGGACGGGATGGGAATACATGTAAAAATTCATGGCTTGATTTCATTGTCAATGTATTAGAAAAACCCACTAAATATTGTAAAGTAATTAGCCTCCAAACTATAAGAAAACAATGAAAAAATACTTTCTAGAAACAACAACACACACACAAAAAAAAAATCACTTATACCCAGAACTGAAAGGAGCAATCATTCCACACAGCCCACCCCCATCCTGCTTCCCAGAAGAGGTAGCATTGTTAACCATTCAGTCCTTCTGTTTCCTGCCTTTCTTTGCGCCCCACCCCCCACCCCGTTCTCAGTCTCCCGCTCAAACACACAGTGCTATTCCTTTATATTGTTCATATTAAATGGGATTCTATGTTAGATTTCAGAGGACCAGAAAGGAATTCCCAAGCAGAAGAAACTCTCCCAAGTAAGTGCCAGGGCCCTGCTCCCCTGTCCTCTCCTCCTGCCCTCAGACACTGCTGGGGAAGGGATGCCTGCGAACCAGGTCTATGAGCAGATTGCTTTGAGCTTCTTTTGTGAAATCCTCTGAAGAAAGGTGTTACATGAAGTGCAAAGACTCTTTTTTAAGAGTCAGGTGGGAAGCACTGGGTATTTCCATACAGGGCAGAGGAGGTGCAAGGCCCACATTTCTGCGTGGCCCATTTCTTGAGAGTCCACTTCCCCCGGGAGTGCCAGCCAGCTCCGTGCCTCTTGTTCTGCCCCTTAGGCTGCAGGGTGGAATGCCAGATTGGCTGTCCAACACTGCTGATGTGGGTTGCTTTTGAATTGGAGACTTCCTCCCCTTACCTACAGAAAGCCCAGAGCCTATCTCCTTGGTCCTGCCAGTGCTCCTAGATAGTTCCTCATCAGCAGTGTGGAAGGCAGATTTGAGGTCCTGGGAGTAGACAGCAGTTAGAAGACCAGAAATAATGAGGGCCTGAATTCAGACCATGGCCCATAGGAGAAAGCGGGGTCAAGACATCTCTGACTTAGAATTGGTGGACATTGGTGGTTGGATGAGTGTGGAGGCTCAGGTACTGGCGTGGGTGGGAAAAAGACAGGAGACACAAAGCCAATCCAGTTTTGGCCAGCCTAGTCGGGTAAGAGGCCACTTAACATGTCAGTGGCTCTGGGGAAAAGGCGGTTCCCTAAGCCTGTGTTTCTGGCTCCTGATAACATTGCCATCTTGATTTTCCTTCCTCTCATCCTACCACCCAATGTGTCCAACCAAGGGCCTGGCTCAGAGAGCAGTAGCCTAGTTATACCTCTTGAGGCTTCACTTGTAGCTTTCATTTCTGTAGAGGCCACTGCCTTTGTTCTCACTTGGCAAAGGTATTTGTCCCCATAGATGGGGCCTACGCAGAGCCCATGGCATATTGACCAGAATATGTGTGAGAGTCAGCTTGTACACACAAGCAGGTCCCTGCCTGACTGTGCAAACCAGAGCCTCCCCACTACTAACTCAGCCTCTGAAGCAATTCCAACCGCGTGTTCAAACCTTGGTGTGTGACATGGATTATGGAGTCTTCCTTTCTTCCAGTTCCTCCTTGAGAATGAACTTGTGTCCTGCAGCATCGAACAGCAGATCTGAATCTCTGAAGCAGGTCAGTGAGCTTAGAACTTCAACTCCCCCTTCCCAAACCCCGAACAGGTGTTACCACCCTAGAGTGTTGATCCAAGCCTGGCCTCCCCTACCATCTGCTGGTGCTTGTTCAGGGAAGTTAACACACATGATGAGTGCCAGGGACCCTCGTGTTTGGGATGCTGATGTTACTCTTGACACTGCAGCTGATAGCCAGTCAGCAGATGCCTCACAAGGGCTTTGGAATGAATACCTGCCCTTTTGCTACATCCCTTCAGCCTGAACAGCAAGAATGCTGGGAATGCTGCTGCCCTGTCATGGATTGGAGGCTGTAGGTGAGTTTCAGCTGTTATCAGAGCCATGGGTTGCACTTTCTTCATATCCTTCCAAAAGTTGTCCTTTTAAAATGTTACATCCCTCCTCTAGGTGTTGCACCAGTAGGCTCAACCAGAGAGAACCTTTCATGTGTGTGAGTGTATATATACCTCTACTTCCAAGCCCTACCCAACATCTGAATCCCCTTCTAGAAAATGACTAGCTACAAATTACCCTTCACATCCTTCTCTAGAAAGAAAAGCCATTCTCTGGAACCTAACCCATTCAATTAGCTAAAGGTTGGTTCCAGTTGGAACAAGTATCAGTACTTCCTTCTTTTTTCCCCTTAAGTTTTTAGTTCATTCGTTTCTAACGGTTGAATAATAAGTCATTGAGCAACTGAGCTATCTGGGAAGCCCTGCATAGATACACATTCTATTTATTCATCAATTAGTGTACATTTGGGTTTACATCAGTATAAATTGGTACACTGGTATATACCAATATACTGGTATACCCTGGTACAATGGTATTATATACATGTATCAGGAGTGAGCAGCAGACTATCTGAAGATTAGATCAGAGAAGTCAGAGAGAGTCATTCATGGAGGACCAGAATAACCAGAATAACCTAGAATAAACTAGGAGGACCAAGATAACTTTTCTTGCCGTATACAATCCCTCAGGGCCTTTCCAGGTTCAACATCATATACATCTAAAAGCAAAGGTGGCAGGGAAGACGGAAGGAGGAGTTTCCATTATGTTACAAGTGAAAACACAAGTGTGGACAAACCTACTAGCATGCCCTTGAATCCTTCAGCTTCTCCATCAGCCTGACATCTCCCAGGAAATTGGGTCACAGTTGATTGGCTACCTCCCACGTGCCTGGAAGTGTGGCATCTCTTGATGTGATTCAGGAATTAAGCCCCAAGGTAAGGCCTGCAAAGTTTCTTGAGACACTGGGTGATTTTGAGTAACGGCAGTTTTAATGTATTCACAACTAATTTTAATGCAACTTGTTTGGGGTCCCTATAACAGAAGTGGCCCCTAAAAAGAGCTGTTTTTCTGAGAGCATCACAGGAAGCTGCCTGTCTGGCTCATCTCACTGGCGCTCCGTCCCTGTAGGGAACTGTCTTTGCAGGCGCTGGGTTATTTTGTCTACCCTGGGCTACTGACCACCAGTGCTGGAAAGCAACATGCATCTTCAGGTACCAGGGAAGCTAGACATATGGAAAAACACAGAGCTGGGCTCAGAAGAGCACAGAAATGATGGAACTAATTAGAAGCTGATCACAAACAGTGAGTATTCTTGTAGATATGAATTTTCCACTTGGGCCAAGGCTCCCAGTTACCTCTGCTATAGCAGCAGGATGTGTTTGATGGCCAACAAAAGCACATGCCCATGAGAAGGATGTTCAGGTCAATACAGTTCAGTCCGTCAGTCCTGTCTGACTGTGACCCCATGGACTGCAGCACGCCAGGCCTCCCTGTCCATCACCAACGCCCAGAGTTTACACAAACTCATGTCCATTGAGTCGGTGATGCCATCCAACCCTCTCATCCTTTGTCGTCCCCTTCTCCTCCTGCCCTCAATCTTTCCCAGCATCAGAGTCTTTTCAAATGAGTCAGCTCTTTGCATCAGGTGGCCAAATTGTTGGAGTTTCAACTTCAACATCAGTCCTTCCAGTGAACACTCAGCACTGATCTCCTTTAGGATGGACTGGTTGGATCTCCTCGCAGTCCAAGGGACTCTCAAGAGTCTTCTCCAACATCACAGTTCAAAAGCATCAATTATTGGGCTCTCAGGTTTCTTTACAGTCCAACTCTCACATCCATATGTGACTACTGGAAAAACCATAGCCTTGACTAGGCGGACCTTTGTTGGCAAAGTAATGTCTCTGCTTTTTAATATGCTCCCTAGGTTGGTCACAACTTTCCTTCCAAGGAGTAAGTGTCTTTTAATTTCATGGCTGCAGTCACCATCTGCAGTGATTTTGGAGCCTCAAAAAATAAATTCAGCCACTGTTTCCACTGTTTTCCTCTCTAGTTGCTGTAAAGTGATGGTACTGGAGGCCATGATCTTAGTTTTCTGAATCTTTGAGCTTTAGGCCAAAAAAGTTGAGCTTTAAGCCAACTTTTTCACTCTCTTCTTTCACTTTCATCAAGAGGCTCTTCAGTTTTTCTTCACTTTCTGCCATAAGGGTGGTGTCATCTGCATATCTGAAGTTATTGATATTTCTCCCAGCAATCTTGATTCCAGCATGAGAGGGTGGTAGAAAAGGCATAAATGAGTGTTTGGGGATGAGCAGCACATGTCAGGATGTTGATCTACTGATACTTATTTATTTACATGAGAAGAGGCTAAGGAATAGCAAACATCTGGTTTCAAATCATTACTGTGACCTCTGTGATCTGAAATGGCAGCAGAGATGACTGGGACAGTGAAACACAAGTTATACCCTGCAGTTTAGCTAATAGAGGCTTAAGTCTTGGGAAGGGAGGCCATCCATGTGTTCTGTCAAAACTCTAGGAATAAAGCTCCCGATGTATTTATTTGGTTCCAGCTCAGTCAAAAGCCAGAATCTCAAGTCTATTGTGCCCTGTTGCTTGTTTTAGCAAATAAGATCATCTCCATGATGGACTGTATAACCTGCAGTGTACTGATAAGCAGTTACCATTGTTATTATGATGTATTTATGCATCCTGCAATAAGCCGGTGTATTCATGGACTACATTCAGGATGTTAAGGGGCTTCACAGAATTGACCACTGGGTGGTTGCAGAAACAGTAAGAACAGTCGAGAGGTGCAATAGCAAACTCTGGAGCATGGAAGGATCCGAGGGTTTCCAGGCCTCCGTTAAGGATAACCATACAGCATGCTTTCCACAAGGCCTAGTGTTTCAAGTTCATCACAGCTCAGTGGAGCACAAGTTTTAGCCCTGTTTTACAAACTTTCCAAGTTCCATTTACCGAGCTGAATGACAGAATCCTACACAGCAGTGTCTGGTGAGGTCAGAATTTGCTGATTTAATAAGCACTCACTTGGCATTTACTATGTGCCAGGTGCTGTTGAATGTGCTTTACAGATATTACCTGGTTTTGTCCTCATAACTGCCGCATGAGTTAGGTACTATTGCTATCTGTGGTTTACAGATGATGGAACTGAGGAACAGAGAGGCTGAAAGCTTACACAAGGTCACATAGCCAGCAAGTGGCAGAGTCAGGATTGAAATCCAGGCTGGCTGGATTCAGAGCCTCTGTTCTTTGACAACTCCATTAAACCTAAGTCTGACTAAATATTCTTACTCAAAAACAAATATATATGTAATTACCCATTTTTGTTGTCTATATGCCTTGGCACTTCTAGAACATAAAGAAGGAACTTTCTTATGTGGCCATTTATTGTTATTCAGTTGCTAAGTCTTGTCCAACTCCTTGTAATCCCGTGGACTGCAGCATGCCAGGCTCCTCTGTCCTATGCTATCTCGCGGAGTTTGCTCAAATTCATGCCCATTGATTCGGTGATGCTATATAACCATGGTGATGCCTATAACCATCTCCCCCTCTGCAGCCTCCTTCTCTTTTTGCCTTCAATCTTTCCCAGCATCAGGGTACCCTTTATGGATCACAGCCTTGTTGAGGCAAAGGGGCTTGCATAACTCAATGAAGCTATGAGCCATGGCATTCAGGGCCACCCAAAACAGACAGGTCACAGTGAACAGTTGTGACAAAACGTGGTCCAGTGGAGGAGAAAATGGCAATCCACTCCATAATCTTGCCTCTAGAACTCCGTGAAGAGTATGTGGCCAGATCCCCTATTAGATGATGGTTGCTCAAGTCAAAGTTCACATGTCATGCTTTGTGGTCTTGGTGGCCACCTTGGGCCTTGGCGGTCAGTAGAAGATCAGAAAATTTCTTACAGATCACATGATCTGGTCAGATCAAGTATATTTGACTCCCAATACATGTCAACATGACCATAAACACAAACAGGGGCAATGACACAAGTACATATCTGCAAACCTCTGTAGGAGAGATGCCTGAAACTTACACAGCCAACATCAACAAACCATTTTAGCCCATGGGTAACTGTAAAAAGTCCCACTTTCCAGGAAACTCAGATCAAATCTGTGAAGCAACAAGATGGTGGCAAGAGAGAGCTCCTCATAGGATGACAAGCTGAGCCAGTGTCACACAAGTGCTGGGGGAACCTTGGTTGCATTTAGGGCGAAATGACCCATCAGGCACAATAGGAAGGCAAGTTAAGCTTGGGGCTAGGAGTGGAGTGTGCTACAGAATGGTTACAGAAGTGTGAGATGGAGCCCTCCCCTAAAATATTCCCCAAGAAGATTAAACTTTTGAACATCTAATTACTTTGAACATAGTCCAAATAAACTGATTTTCCCCATTTAGAACCTGCTTTCTTGGCATACCCTGAAAAACTGCACCCTAACCTCAGATATGCAGATGACACCACACTTATGGCAGAAAGTGAAGAAGAACTAAAGAGTTTCTTGATGAAAGTGAAAGAGGTGAGTGAAACAGTTGGCTTAAACTCAACATTCAGAAAAATATGATCATGGCATCTGGTCCCATCACTTCATGGCAAATAGATGGGGAAACAGTGGAAATGGTAACAGACTTTCTTTTTGGAGGCTCCCAAATCACTGCAGATGGTGACTGCCGCCATGAAATTAAAAGACACTTGTTCCTTGGAAGAAAAGTTATGACCAACCTAGACATTAAAAAATTAAAAAGCAGAGACATTACTTTCCCAACAAAGGTCTGTCTAGTCAAAGCTATGGTTTTTCCAGTAGTCATGTATGGATGTGAGAATTGGACTATAAAGAAAGCTGAGTGCCGAAGAATTGACGCTTTTGAACTGTGATGTTGGTGAAGACTCTTGAGAGTCCCTTGGGTGGCAAGGAGATCCAACCAGTCCATCCTAAAGGAAATTGGTCCTGAGTGTTCATTGGAAGGACTAATGTTGAAGCTGAAACTCCAATACTTTGGCCACCTGATGCAAAGAGCTGACTCATTTGCAAAGACCCTGCTGCTGGGAAAGATTGAAGGTGGGAGGACCTAAGGGGATGACAGAGGATGAGAGGGTTGGATGGCATCACTGACTTAATGGACAGGAGTTTGAGTAAACTCTGGGTGTTGGTGATGCACAGGGAGGCCTGGCTTGCTGCGGTCCATGGGGTTGCAAAGAATCGGACATGACTGAGGGACTGACCTGAACTGAAACCTGCTGGGCATAGATAACAGTAACTGGGCATAGATGAGATAAATATAGCTTGCAACCGTAAGACTTCAAGCCACTGCTGCCTTTTGGAGCTCTCTGACCCAGGGATTCCCCACTGTGCAAGAAGGTGACATCGCTCTCTGATTCCTTTTCCTCTGGGACTTCCATTACATCTTGCCATTCTGGGTGTTGAGTTTTTGCCACCATATCTCTGCAAGATCTCTTGTTGTGAGGGACTTCCCTTCACATGCCATCTTGTCAAAGTACTGCCCACATAAACTTGTCACATGCCACTGCCACGCCATGGTCATAATCAGTCCCCACATCCTCAGACTCACAAACAATTATTTGTGTGAGTCTAGAATCAGCTTTAAAATTACATACACCAGATCGTTAGTTGTGGATATTTCTGAAGATGGGGCTGAAATTTGAAGAAACTTTGTAGATGGAAAAATATGATTTCTCTGAAGTTTCAATTAGAAGTTTTTTCGAGAAGAGTGCATGCACTATTATCACTGTAAATACAATACTTAAGTAACTCTAACAACACCTTTATTAGTTAGTGTTAGTCACTCAGTCATGTCCAACTCCTTGAGATCCCATGGGGTGTAGCTCGCCAGGCTCCTCTGTCCATGGGATTCTCTGAGCAAGAATACTGGAGTGGGTTGCCGTGCTCTTCTCCAGGGATCTTTCCGACCCAGGGACTGAACCCAGGTCTCCTGCACTGCAGGTGGTTTCTTTACCATCTGAGCCATCAGGAAAGCCAAAATAGTAGCTATATATCAGCTAAAGTAACTGCTAGTTGACACAACAGGCAAAACCTGAAATTTGAACGGCTCAACGTGGGCTTCCCTGGTGGCTCAGACTGTAAAGAAACCACCTGCAACACAGGAGACAGAAGATGCAGGTTCTATCCCTAGTTTGGGAAGATCCCCTGGAGAAGTGAATGGCAACCCACTCCAGTATTCCTGCCTGGAGCATCCGAGAAGAGCCTGGTGAACCTCAGTCCACGGAGCTGCAAAGGATCGGACATGACTGAGCACCTGACACTAACTCTGACCTCAGGGGGCCCAAGTTCACATGCTGTTTCTATTCTGGAGTTTTACCATTGGACTGCCATGTTTGCTGCTGAGTGAAAGAGAAAGCACAGAGATGGCATACTGGCTTCAGATGTGACCAACAATGCACCTGCTTGTATCTTGGTGGCGATGGCTAGTCCCATGACCCTTCATAACTGCAAGTGGACAGGTGATGTAGCGTCCTCTGTGTCTGGGGTGGAGGAAAGGAAGACAAGATATGGAAGAGCACTTGTAGTCCCTCTCATACAGTGATCCATAATATGCACTCAATTAAGAGTGGCCATTATCATTTGTTATGACTAGCTTCTTCATTTCGTGGGAGAGTTTCTGAGAAGGCCATATTTGCCTTGATATTCTTCAGATATTTAAGTGCCTTCTATATGTCAAATGTTTTCAAACACAATGTCACATTAATCTTTTTTTTAATTAATTAATTAATTTTAATTTGAGGCTAATTACTTTACAACATTCTAGTGGTTTTTTTGCCATACATTGACATGAATCAGCCATGGGTGTACGTGTATTCCCATCCTGAACCCTCCTCCCACCTCCCTCCCCATCTTGTCCCTCAGGGTCATCCCAGTGCACCAGCCCTGAGCACCCTCTCTCATGCATCAAACCTGGATTGGCAATCTATTTCACATATGGTAATATACACGTTTCAGTGATATTCTTTCAAATCATCCGACCCTTGCCTTCTCCCACAGAGTCCAAAAGTCTGTTCTTTACATCTGTCTCTCTTTTGCTGTCTCGCATATAGGGTCATCGTTACCATCTTTCTAAATTCCATATATATTGGTGTTTTTCTTTCTGACTGAGTTCACTCTGTATAATAAATAGACTCCAGTTTCATCCACCTCATTAGAACTGATTCAAATGCATTCTTTTTAATAGGTAATATTCCATTGTGTCACATTAATCTTAAGAGGAGCATGTACATGTCAGTCAGGTGGATTTGCACATCACCACATAGCACATTTCTGTACTTCCCTTTGTGTTCCTGACTGTAATATTGACTGTAGCATCAGTCGATTGAGAAGGGTCTCTTTCCTTTTGTGCAAGGGTATCTTCTCCTGGGAGTCTCGGCTGCCTCCACACAACTGGACTTCCCTGAGCACCTGCCCGGGTACCATTAGACACACTGACTACCATGACCTTCCTGTGGGTCAGGTACCAGACAAGAGGCCAAGGAAGCCTGGCTAATTATTTTTTCTATTAAAATTTGAGCTACCAAGGAACTATATATTCATCTCAGAGCAGGATCCCTCACTTTTCAAGAGTTCAGCTTTGAAAACCTTGGCTCCACTTCTGGGGTCTTTCCTCATCTATCCCGTAAGGTGGAGGCTTTGGATTTTGACCACCTACTAAGCTCATTCATCTGGGCATGGGTCCGGTGGCCAGTTTCAAAGACACTCATTAAAATCTGGCTGCAAATGTCGGTGAGGGGGGAGAGTAAAAATCCCTCTCTTTAACTTCAGGTTTATGTCCAAGGAACCAGCTGATTACGTGGCAAATGGGAGCACTCACACACCAAATGGGAAAGCATTTGGAGAATGTGTTAAAGTTGCCCAGAAGGATTACCAGGTGTCTAAATTTTACTAGCCAAAGCAAAGGGACTGTAGATGTCAGAGGGATTCCAGAGTGAGGGCTGGGACAGCCGGAGGACTTCTGCAGGGAGTTGGAATGCTCTGTCTAGGGAAGGACAGGAGATCCTCCTGTGCAGCATTGAGCAGGGGCAGCAGCGAGGAGCTGCTCAGCCTGGCAGGTTCAGTTAGGCAGGAGGTCCCATGGCAGCAGCAGGAACAGGGCACTGCCCTCACACAGGAGGCACTGGGACTGGAAAGAAATCCTGGCCGCCGGTAGAGTCAGCTCTCAGCAAACCCCAGAGCAGCCCCACAGCACTTCTGATTCTCCTTGTCCCCTTCCTTCCATGGGCCTGCTTTTTGTCACCTCTGAGGCAGAGGCATCCTGTAGCACTGAGAGGAGGAAGGTGTGAGAAGTTGGAAGGTCAGGCCGAGGCCTGGGGTGGGCGGGAAGGGAGGGGTCTCCAGAGGAACTGAGATCAGGGCTCTGAGCCTACCCTGGCCCTCACTAGCATTTGGTCCTGGGAAGATGCCCAAGCCCCGCGGCCTCAGTTCTTCATCGGGGAGGCGAGCGGGTGTGGGGAGCTCCATGTGTTGGGCTGCAGGATGCGCCTGAGGAACTGGGCAGAGCTTGCAGGGCCTGGTGGCTGTTGGCACTCTGATGGGAATGCATCAAACATTTCGCATTTAAGTATGTTTGCTGTAGATATTAGGAAATGGAAGTTCCTTTCTAATCTTAATTTGTTAAAGTTGTGCTCATATTGAATTGATTTCAGAGGCTTTTCCACATCCATTGACATGCTTCAATGATTTCCCCTAATTTATTATTTTGGAGAATTATAATTGAGCTATTTTCTAGTTTGAATCATATTTTCATTCTTTAGCCATAACCTGTCTGTTCATGTAATTCACTGCTATACTGAATATGCTATTAGTTTGCTTAGGATATTTGCTACTGTGTGGGTGAACTTTGCTCAAGTGTTCTTTTCATGGCAGGAGTGGGGGTACTCATCTGGTTTTATTGTAAAGGAAAGCTAGTCTGAGAAAATAAATAATTTCCCAGTTTTCTTGTGTGCTTCACAAGAGTTTATTGAAGACGGTGATTAACTTTCCCTGACGATTGGTAGAATTGGCCATCCAAACTGCCTGTCTTGGAACATCAGAGGGTAGCTTAGGTGTTGAGTACAGTTAAAGTTCATATTGTTTAAAATTTTCTATTTCTTTATGGACCAATTTGGTCGTTTAAAAAATAAAATTGTCCATTTCACCCAGAATTTCAAATTTAATTGCATGATAGTTATAATAAAACTTTATTATTATAAGAGAAACTGCAAGACACATAGAGCAATAGAGAATGGCTTAAGGGACCCAATATACTTTGCAGCCAGCATCAATCATCTGCAGTACATGGCCAATCTGGTTCCAATGTACCTTTACCTTCTCCACATCTCTGCCAATGGACTAATGTGAAGGTAGTCCAAGACATCAGGGTGTTTCATCTCTAAGTATGTCAGTATGCATATCTAAAACACAAGGAATCTTTTATAAAACATAAACCCAAAACAATGATCATTCCCCCAAATTTAAATGTTTTAACAAGAGCAGATATATAGCAATTTTTCACATTTATCTTATACCTTAATTTGTTTTTTAGTTTGTTTGTATCACAACAACCAGAAGGACCATATTCATTCTGAAAAGCCTCTGAAATCAACTCAAAAAAAAATTTTTTTTTTATGTTCCTTAAGTCTTTTTTAATCAATAGGGAAACTTTTTGCATCATCTTCTTTTCCTATAGTTTTTGTTGTGAAAAAAAGCAGGTTTTGTATTTTTCAAGTTTCCCATAATATAGATTATGTTGAATGAAACAGTTTGATGTCATTTAGCACGTTTGGCCCCTCAGTTCAGTTCAGTTCAGTTCAGTCGCTCAGTCGTGTCTGACTCTCTGCAAACCCATGAATCGCAGCATGGCAGGCCTCCCTGTCCATCACCAACTCCCGGAGCTTACCCAAGCTCATGTCCATCGAGTTGGTGATGCCATCCAGCCATCTCATCCTTTTCCGTCCCCTTCTCCTCCCGCCACCAATCCCTCCCAGCATCAGGGTCGTTTCCAATGAGTCAACTCTTCGCATGAGGTGGCCAAAGTATTGGAGTTTCAGCTTCAGCATCAGTCCTTCCAATGAACACCCAGAGCTGATCTCATTTAGGATGGACTGGTTGGATCTCTGAAAGGTTGTTGCTGAACAATAAGACGTGGGATTCTTGGCCTCCGGAGGAGACAAATTCAATCCGGGGCCAGAGACGAGGTTGGATCGTTCAGAGCTTTTGTGTAATAAAGTTTTATTAAAGTATAAAGGAGATAGAGAAAGCTTCTGACATAGGCATCAGAAGGGGGAGGAAAGAGTACCCACCTCCTAGTCTTTAGCTGTAAGTTATATAGTCACTCACAGTCTGTTAATGAAAAGAAAGGAATGTCTTAGAATTTAGAATGGCACCAGATAATTCATCGCTGGCCATAAAACGATTGACTTGAATCTTGTAGAAGGGCAGATTACCAAACAAATGGTTTCGTTTACATAGATTAGGGGAACGATATCTGAGTAAGTAGGTTAGGCCATTTGGCGGAATTTACAGAGTCTGGGGTAAATTAACATAGCTTTACGATAAACATTTCCATAAAAAATGTATTGGTTAACTCAAGGTTTGAGAATAGTTAGCTTCAGGTGAAACCAGGTGTCATGGCAACACAGCATTTTAAGAGAAACCTCCTTTTAAATTTGTATAGAGAAGAAAAAAATATCGCTGGTTTGTTTCCTCCTGCCGCTTAAGAGAGATAAAAATGTCTGGCACTTACAGCCTATTTCTTCCGTTTGGAGACCCCTGGCCTTCCTGCCTGTTGACCTCTCATCTCCTTGCAGTCCAAGAGACTCTCAAGAGTCTTCTCCAACACCACAGTTCAAAAGCATCAATTCTTCCGCACTCAGCTTTCTTCACAGCCCAACTCTCACATCCATACATGACCACCGGAAAAACCATAGCCTTGACTAGACGGACCTTTGTTGACAAAGTAATGTCTCTGCCATCATGGCCAACAAAAGAGTCCAAAATGCAGTACTTGGATGCAGTCTCAAAAACGACAGAATGATCTGTGTTTGTTTCCAAGGCAAACCATTCAATGTCACGGTAATCCAAGCCTATGTTCCAACCGGTAACACTGAAGAACCTGAAGCTGAACAGTTCTATGAAGACCTACAAGATCTTTTAGAAGTAACACCCAAAAAAGATGTCCTTTTTATTATAGGGACTGGAATGCAAAAGTAGGAAGTCAAGAAACACCGGGAGTAACAGGCAAATATGGCCTTGGAGTACAGAATGAAACAGGGCAAGGCTAATAGAGTTTTGCCAAGAGCATGCACTGGTCATAGCAAACACCCTCTTGCAACAACACAAGAGAAGACTCTACACATGACATCACCAGATCATCAACACCAAAATCAGATTGGCCCCTCAACAGTTTTTTAAATTGGTAGTAACAGGTAGAAGCTTGATTAACTTGTTTATTTACAAGCCTGCTACCTAGGTGACACCATGTACTTCCATTAAGAAGAACATAATGCCTGTTGTCCTTTGTGTGAGTTGGCAGTCATTGATGATCCTCACCTTCATTTACCCACTGGAGGTTGCAGAGGGGCAATTTTCAAATTCTCTCATTCAATTTTAGCTTATTACCTGAAATACTTTCGTATGGAGAAAATTTTCCTTGATCACCGTTTGCTTATCTTGAGAGAATCATATAACATATTTGCTGTGTTTTTACAACATTTAAATATCTTTTGCATCTATAGTTTACACACTTTTAATTTATATTGTTTACATGTTATATTTTTTCTTTAGTATCTGGTCATATTTTGGGGAAAAAAAGTCTTTTTCATAAATATTTTCAAGTAATTGGCATTTCTTGTTTGGCCTTACTGCTTTCTAATTCATTATTTCTACACTTATCCCCATTATCCCCTACCTTCTATTACTTAAGGTTTCATATGATATCCATTACCTAGCTTCTTGAATTTCTTGGGTGATTTAAATATTTCTTGTTTTCTAATACATCTATTTAAGGTTATATATTTTCCTTTGAGTATCATTTTGGCTCCGTTACACAAGCCATGCTATTTAACTTCATGTATATTGCTTGAAGTTTTTACAAGTTGACTAAATCACTCCATTATGTATGCTATTTGAATTTTTCAATATATGCCCCAAAACGAGTGAGTGTAAAAAATTAGTTTTGAGAAGGCTGTGAAGATGATGGTGAAAGATACTTTATTTGGGGAAAGTTTCAGAGCCCAGGGGTATTTTGTTTTATTATTATTTTTATTAATTACAGAAGAGACAAACATTTTTAACTGCTGGTGACAGAGATGGGTTTATGCCAGGAATGCAAAGGAGTTTAACACTAGAAGGTCAGTCATTATAATTGGCTGCATGTAACAGCCAAGGATTGTCCAGGAAAATAGTAGCAACTGCAAATATGTAAAATGGAGGGAACTTAATGCATGAGGTTGGTTACAAAAGTGCTAAGAAGCCAAGCAGGAGAGAATTGGGAAACCCAATTATTAGCAACACGAGGAAATCACTCACCTCTAGGATGGAAGGACAAAGAAAGGAGATCGTGTTACTGGAACTTGGGTGTTGGATTCAACAGGATTCAGAGCCAGGATGGGTCAATCTCATGGTTGAATGGCAGGAGCCATGGAGAATATGGAACCATTGAAGGACAAGCCACCTGAGGCAGAAAGTGAAGGTGAAGTCACTCAGTCATGTCCGACTCTCTGCCACCGCATGGACTGTAGCCTACCAGGTTCTTCTGTCCATGGGATTTTCCAGGCAAGAGTACTGGAGTGGGTTGCCATTTCCTCCTCCAGGAGATCTCCCTGACCCAGAGATTGAAGCCGGGTCTCCCGTATCGTAAGCAGACACTTTACTATCTGAGCCACCAGGGGAGAAGTCAGAGGAAGGAGAAAAATCTTTGACTTCTCTGTCTTCCAGGATTCTAATCTCTTGCTGGTGTCTCTGGTAAGCTGAACCAAAATGGCAGCCAACTGTTTGCTAGTTTGATTGCAGCCTGTCGGAGTCAGCTCCTGTATACACTAGAACAGAGCAAGGAGGAATGAGGGATGGATCTGGGAATGCAGGAGCCCAGGATTGCCTTATTACAATAACAGATTGAGTGAGAAAAATCAGACCTACATCGATACAGAAAAGCATCAAATAAAAATCAACATCCAGTCATCATAAAAATAAGTGTTAGTCCAAAGTATTCAACTGTGATAATGTGTTTTGGGGAGGAAGACCAGAGAGACAAAGTGCCATTCTTATCACATCATATCAAGGGTACATTCTATCAACATGATTTATCACCATTGATATTTTACATTGGTCACCTAGCTGAAGGAGTGTTTGCCAGGTTTTCTCCTCTCTTGAGCTCAGAGGCAGAAATAAGGAAGAGAGGAAGCTAGCACTTGGATCATTTCCTAAATAACCAGCCCAGAAATCACTATTAACAATGGCTAACTTGTGACACAAATTACAACCCAACAAAAAATATTAAGCCCTATTTCCTGCAGTGGAACAGAAGTCTTCCAACATGGAAAGCAATAAATGGGATCATGGTGTAAATAGAGAATATATGGGGGTTTGCGTCCAACTTAGAGGGACCCTGAATATCAGAGGAAGGGGTGTGGACCTTATTTTACATGCTAAGTGGCTTCAGTCGTGGCAGACTCTTTGCAGGCCTATGGATTGTAGTCCTCCAGGCTCCTCTGTCCATGGGATTCTCCAGGGAAGAATACTGGAGTGGGTTGCCATTTCCTTCTCTAGGAGATCTTCCCAACCCAAGGATCGAACCTGCATCTCTTATGTCTCCAGCATTGGCAGAAAGGTTTGTTTCCACTGGCAACACCTGTGAAGCTTTTTCTTTTATGGGTGGTAGAGAATTAAGCAGCAGAGTGACATGTTCACACCTGGGCTCCTCTCATCCTCCTCAGTTCCTTTTGGCTGTGGGATTTGGATCTGTTTTCTTCTATACTATCCTCACTGGGTATGAGGAAGGCTTAAATGTTCTCAGTTTGCGATGTACTTACGAATAGCTCAAAAGAAGGGCAGCATTTAAACTCCCATCTAAGAACAATCCTTTGCTCATTTTGAGATTAAAGTGTTTCAATAAGACACACATTCAGTTCACCTGTGTTCTCTTTATTCTTTCAGGTCAAACTCCATCCAGTGACTGCTCAACATCATGGCCCCAAACCCAGGAAAGCATGAAGTCTTCATGAGGAGCTGAAAACACCAGATGAGCATCCACATTGTGTATTACGGACTCCCTAAACTATGGTCATGTGCAATATTGCATTTCTATCTAAAAATACTGGAAATAGAACTGCCATGGGTAGCTTTAAAAAATCCCATTTTTCATGAAAATCTGATGACTGCTGTGAAAGAACAAAATGATGGCAAGAAAGAGCTCCTCAGAAAATGACAATCTGAGCCCATGTCCTCCAAGTGCTGGGTAACCAAAGTGGCATTTAGGAGGAAATGACCAACCAGGCACAATAGGAAGGGAATTTAGGTTTGGAGGAGTACAATATTCTGATGACTTCCAGAAGTATAAAACCCAGTCTTTCCTAAAGTATTCTCTGGCACATTTCAAGACACAGAGACCTTTGACCCTTGTAACAGGATAAACATTCTGGCCCTTCCCTGAGAGTGTATGTGTTAAATGTCAGTACACAAGAAACAAGTGCCTGCACAGTCTGAATTCCAGGCCTGGCCTTCCTGTCACTATTACACAAAAGTGAGTGTATGAAACGAGTATTTAGTAATTCTGTTTCACTTTTGCTTAAGTCAAAAGGACCTGAGACTGTGTTTGGTTAGCAAATCCACCCTTCTAGCAACAGAGAGGTCAAGACAGTAAGGTGATAGATACCTAAGCACAAAAAATAGGCCTACGACCAATGTTCATCGCAGCACTGTTTATAATAGCCAGGACATGGAAGCAACCTAGATGCCCATCAGCAGATGAATGGATAAGGAAGCTGTGCTCCATATACACCATGGAATATTACTCAGCCATTAAAAAGAATTCATTTGAATCAGTTCTAATGAGATGGATGAAACTGGAGCCCATTATACAGAGTGAAGTAAGCCAGAAAGATAAAGGCCATTACAGTATACTAACACATATATATGGAATTTAGAAAGATGGTAACGATAACCTTATATGCAAAACAGAAAAAGAGACACAGATAAACAGAACAGACTTTTGGACTCTGTGGGAGAAGGCGAGGGTGGGATGTTTCAAGAGAACAGCATCGAAACATGTATATTATCTAGGGTGAAACATATCACCAGCCCAGGCTGGATGCATGAGACAAGTGCTCGGGCCCGGTGCACTGGGAAGACCCAGAGGGATCGGGTAGAGAGGGAGGTGGGAGGGGGGATCGGAATGGGGAATACATGTAAATCCATGGCTGATTCATGCCAGTGTATGACAAAAACCACTACAATATTGTAAAGTAATTAGCCTCCAACTAATAAAAATAAATGGAAAAAAAATAAATAAAGCTCCTCATGGTTTAAAATAGTTCTGTCTCTGTTGGCTATGTAAGTGTCAGGCACCTCTCCTACAGATGTTTGCAGAGGCGTACTTGTCATTGCTCCTGTTTGTGTTTGTGGTCACGTTGACCTGTTTCATGTATTGGGAGCCAAATAAAGTTGATCCAATTAGACTGCAGGAGCTGTGAGTAAGACATTACTTAGCGAACACTTTCTGATCTCCCACTAATAGTTGTAGTACTATACAGGTTATGCATTTCATCAGGGGTGTGTTGGGTAGTTTCTGGATTTTGAGGAATTGTACAATTCTATTTAAGTTCTTGAATTTATCTACTGTACATAAATTTGTTCTTAGTATTTCCTTTTTATCCTTCCACCATCTTTAGTGTAGGGCTTGTAGAATTGTAGTGCTAGTCAGCATTTCATTTCTGATATTAGTCATTTGTCTTCTCTTTTTCAGTTTTGCTTATCTGGCTAGAGTTTTATCAATTGTGTTGATCTTTTCAATGAATCAGTTTTCTTTTTTCCCCATAATTCCTTTCCTTATTTTTGATTTTAGTTTTTTTCTTTTCCTCTTGTGTTTTGGTTTGTTTGTTTTCAGATTGCTTTGGGTAAAGTTTTCTCTTCTTTTTCTAAGTTAAGGTGCAAGCATAGATTATTGATCTATTAGTCTTTATTCTTTCTTAATCTAAACATTAAATGGTATAATTTTCCCTCTTAACACTGATTTAGCTGCATCCCATAAATTGTAATACATTGCACTTTCCTTTTAATTCATCCCAGTGCAGTTTCTACTTCCTTGAGAATCTCTCTTTGACCTATGGATGGTTGATTAATTTCTAAGTGTTTTGAGATTTTTCTTCTCCTTCCATATTGTTTGCCTTCCAGTTTCATTCTTTTCTTGTCAGAGAACAAACTCTGCATCATTTAAATTTTTTCAATTAGTTTTGATGATACAGGATGCTATCTTGGTGAATGTTTCCCATGTGCTTGAAATAAATGTGCATTTTGCTCTGGTTGATACAGTGATACTTAGATGCATAGTGTTTGTGAATCACACAGGGCCCAGCCTGCCCCTTGGGGAATGGTGCAGTTCTCCAAGCTTCTGGTATTCTGCCTCTGGTGAGAGTCCTACATGCACAGCTCAGGTCGAACTTAGGAGTTCCTACAGCTTGCTGGAATCCCTTGTTCATATTTGATCTTCTCCACTCTCTGCCCTCACTCTTTGGCTACCAGCAGGCTCTCCTTCTGGTCCTCTCACTCAGAGTGGCGGGGGTGGGTGGGTGGGTTTAGTTTCTTCACTCTGTTGTGTACTTCACTTGAATGGATTCGCCTAGATGACCAAGTGGTGAGAGAATACAAAAACAGTGCAACAGTCACTTCTCACAGAAGTTTTCTTTACAAAGAGAAATACCACCCTCCCTCAAAATTTTAGGTGTCTGCCATGCTGTTAATGAGTCTTCCACCACAGGGTTACAGATTTGGGCCTGGGGCTTTTGCTTCTACCCATGTTATAAATCCCTCAGTATATTCATGCTATTTTGCTTTATTACAGGGATCAGCAAACTTTCCCGGTAATGGCTAAATTGTAAATACCTTCGACGTTGTACGCCATATTTTCTGTGAGATAGACAGATTTTGTATTTTATGTTTTATTATATTCATAATAATTTTGTGTTTAATGTATTCATATTTAATGTTTATGATTTGTTACTTAATTGATCGATTTACGTTATTATAATATTATAATAGTAATTAGCTTATATTATATTTTAATATTTAGTCTCTACCCCGTGTTCTTTTTTTGTTAGAGGATCATTTCACATCGAGCATACCACAGTCTATGTAGCTGTCATATTTCCTTAAACTTCTCTTTGCAGTGACAGTCTCTCAGACCTCGTGGTTTTTTTTTTTTTTTTTTTTTTTGATGACCTTGACAATTTTGAGGCATCCTGATTAAGAATATTGTAGGGACTTCCCTCATGGTCCAGTAGTTGGGACTCTGTGCTTCCACCGCATGGGGTGTGGGTTTGATCCTTCGTTAGGGAACTAATATCCTGCATGCTGAGTGGCCAAAATAATTTAAAACATCCAACTAGGCTGTGGCAAACATGAGTCCCTCTTTATCCCTCACCACTTTACTCTTGAGCTCCACACAGTGCAGGACACTCTGACTGTCCACTGAGTTAAGGGTGGGGTGCACAGCTATTTGAATATCATGGTCCTTTTCTCAAATAAAAGGACAATTTCATGGACTCGTACAAGAAAGTGATGGAGTTCTAGGAAATCAATCACAACCACTCTCAGTTCAGCACAGCTTCTGCAGACATTGGTGCTTACTCATCACAGGAGCAACTGCTAACACTCGGTGGGAGACATGAAGTTACTATGTTAGAGATCATTTCTCCAGTTCCAAGAGGGGGGAAATGGGCATCCTCAAGATCTCATCTTGGAGAGCCAGTTCTCTTTGCAGCCCCTTCCATCTGGCAGGGGTTGGGAGAAAGTGTTTTATGGAGGGAGAGCGGGAAAGACCCAGGTAAGTCGAAGCAGGGGTAGAGTGGCCATTGTCCTCGCCTCTGTAAACCTGGACATTGTGTTCAAACCTAGAGTGGGGGAAATAGCCTGGGAAGCCCACAGTCAGGGCAATGTGACCTAGAACAAAGGCTCCTCTACATCAAGAAGGAAAGTCTCTGTTTATTATCTCTACAGATATTGCAACATAGATGCTCATCTCTTTGGGAGTGATTCTGGCTCCTGACTCCTGGGCGGGGAGGCCTTGGCTCTAATCCAAGGCAGGTGGGTCTCTCTTTGTATCGCTTCATTCAGATAACTGGAACCAAGAGTAATTCATCACTTTGTGAAGGATTAATCAAGTGTGTTTCAAGTTCACTTCAAAGACAGTTCAACTGATGAAAATATACAAGACCCATTACACATGAGGGCCATAGGCAGGTGCAAAATTCAGAATCGGACTTTAGGAGAGCAGAGCTCTATGGAAATACTGTTAGACAGTCTTCACCCATGTCTGCTGGTCTGTTGCATCTTGCTCTGTCATGTGGTGTTTACTAAACTTGACTGTGTGGTGGTAATCGTCAAAGCTGGGGAATGGACTCACGTTGTTCTCTATTTGCATGTGGGGGGAGAGGTGACGCTTTCTGAGTAATCGATCTTTGAACCAGGAAAGCGATTCTTAACCTGCATGTGTCCTCTAGTCCCATTAGGTATTCCTGCTGTTCAGTCAGGGAAGGTAAGGGAATTTGAAATTTAAAAAGCCTGACAGTGTACAGATGCCAACTTTAAGAAATTAGAACAAGCAGAAAAGGATTCTGATCTGCAGAATCCTTGTGGGATGTGGGAGTGTCATGTGGGATGCTGTACTGGAGCCAGAAGCGACAGTAGCTCCTAAGGGACGTTTAAAATTTCACTCACATTGTTTCTTGCTCCAATCTGGAAGTATCACATGGGTGAATGACACCACCATTGCAGTTAGGTTTACTCCACTAGAAGAGAAGCCTTGCTAGCAAGGAGGGATGGAGTTCAAGCAAAAATCTTGACATGTTGATATGATACATTTATAAATGGTGACGTCATATTAGCTACCACCTCCATTCTATCCCATTTGTGTGTGTGTGTGTGTTCAGAATGTAGAAGTTCTACTCTCTTAGCAACAGTCAAGTATTTGATGCAGAATAGAGCTATAAGCATCCTGCTGTACACTGGATTCCACAACTTGTTAGTATGATAAGTGGGGGCTAGCACCCTGTGAACAGTCTCTCCCTATTTCCCCATCCCCTAATTCTTTGTAAACACCTCTCTCTTCCCCATTTCTCTGTTTGTCCTTTGTACTTTTTAAATTTATTTTTATTGTTATTTTATTTTTGTCCTTGTTGCTCAGCATGTGGGTTTTTAGTTCTCCAACCAGGGATCAAATTCATGTTCCCGGGATTGGAAGTGCAGAGTCTTAGCCACTGGACTACCGGGGTAGTCCCAGTTTGTCCTTTATAGATTCCACATGTAAGTGATAACAAACCGTATTTATCTTTTTCAATGTCACTTATTTTACTTAGCATAATGCCCTCAAGCTCCTTTCAAGTTGTTGCAAATGGCAGAATATGTTGAATATGTCACATCTTCTTTATCCGTTCATCCACTGACGGACACTTAGATTGTATCCATATTTTGGATACTGTGAACAATGCTGTAATAAATGTAGGAGTGAAAATATCTTTTCGATATCTTATTTTCATTTCCTTTTGAATATACACTCAGATGTGGAATTGCTGGATCATATGGTAGCTTCCTTGATAGTGTTCTTTGATTCACAGTCTTTTATTCATTTATTTATTTATTTGATCAGGTCCAATTTATATATGTCTTTCTTTTTTTTTTTGCCTTTGTTTTTGGTGTCATATCCATGAAATCTTTACCACCTAAAATATTTCTAGATATATACATAAACACATGATAAGAAGTACATTTATAATTCTTTGCTCTCTCAACCAAGAGGTCCCCAGACCAATGACCCTTCACTACCAATGAGCACAATGAGTGTACAGATCGAGATTTGCCAATACCTTTTGACAATAAAAGGAACAAGGGGTTCCATGGAAAAATTGATGATTCTAGAATTGGGTCAGGAAATATGGAAAATGAGCCTGGAGCATCTTTGTAGCATGTGAAAAAAAGTACTCAAAATTTTTTCAAAAAAGGAAGCAAAATGTCCAGGGATATGACAAAGTTATTTACAAAGGCAGCTGACAGGAAGAACTCCCAATAGCCAATCTGAGAACAATTTGAAAATAAAAATATATAACGTTGTATTGGATTTTAACCCAAAGTGTAGTATAAATACCATGAGTCCATACTGAGAAAAATTAATGATTTCTTAATTACACAAACAAGGATAGACAAATCTCCCACAGAGAAAAATTCCAGTTTATGCAGACACTCCCACTTCTAGAGAGTGGAGCGTAACTCCCTACCCCTGAAGCCATGGACCATACATCGTGACTTTCTTACAAAGAGGAGAGATGGAAAGGGGACATAAAGCAATCACTTTATCGCATAGACACCTGACAAGCACTACCTCAGCCACATGATCAATGAGAGCATCACCAATGATGAATTGTACTAAGAGAATACACACTTGCTATGCTGTGATGAGAATGGGATTTTACATCTGTAATATTCCTCCCCCAAACTCGTAATCCCAGACTAGTCATGAGTAAAATATCAGATAAATCTCCCAATCAAGGGACATTGTTCAAAACATCTACTGAGTACTCCTCAAAACTGTCAAGATCATCCAAAACAAAGAACTGTTAAAGCTAAGAGGAACCCAAGGAGACATTACAACTAAATGTTAGGGTGGTTTCCTGGCCAGGATCCTGGAGCAGGTAAAACCTATAGAAATCTGAGTAAAGTGTGGGCTTTAGTTGATAATAAATAATGCATCAATACTTCCTCATTAATTGTAATAAATGTATCATATTAATGTAAGATATTAGGAATAGGGGAAACTGGGAGAGGGCATATGAGAATTCCACTATTTTCACAAATATTATTCAAATCTTAAAGGATTACAAAGGAAAAGGTCAAAATAAAGTCTATTGACAGTTTCAAAATAAAAGACACAAGGAAACTTATGGCAAAACATGCTGAGTATGTTAAAAAAGGAAATAGAAAGGAAACCAAGCACAAGCACACGGAACTTGCAAGTGTGAAACAACCCTTCCTAAATTATCTTCAGCTTTTCCTCTCCCTTAACCTCCAGTCTCATATAATACACTAACCGGGCCTCTTCCACCACAGAAACATCTCTGGATCCAATTTTTCTCAAGCCCCACAAACACTGCCCTTATCCAAACTCACAGATGTTTTCCCTGGATATGACAAGAGCCACCAATCGACGCCAGGTATAGACCTAGAACCCTGTATTGCTCAAAAACCACTTTAAGACGTCTGCCAGTGTTATTTGCCACAGATGTCTGACAAGTTCCAGGCAGGGGTCAGTGTCTTGCCAAAGAAACAAGGGTCCAGAGCAACACTTTAGCTGTGCGTATGTGTGAACGTGCTTAGTCGCTCAGTATGTTCGACTCTTTGTGACCCCACAGACTGTAGCCCACCCACGCCCTTGGGCTCCGGTCTATGGGATTTCCCAGGCAAGAATACCGGAGTGGAATGCCATTTCCTCCTCCAGAGTATCTTCCCACCCAGGGATCGAACCTGTGTCTCCCACATGGCAGGTGGATTGTTTAACACTGAGCCTCCAGGGAAGCCATGAGGAAACACAGGGACTTCTCAGAGGAGCAGAACATTCACTGAATCCTTAAGCCAGGGGAGGCGCCTGTCCAAGTGGTGATGGCCTGGACAAGATAAGCTTGGGAACAGGGTGGTGTGTTTTCACACAGAGGCGGCTGCTGAAGATGTTGGATCCTGGAAATGACCTCCAGATAAGTCGGTGGGGGCAGGGGGCAGTTTGGGCCTCCTAGCAGCCAAAGGCCTGAGGTTCTCATGTACCCAGAGCTAGATCCCATCCACACCTAACAGTCATATCCAATAAGGGGCATGAGGAGTACCTGTTATGATGGCTGTCACATGTCCATCCTGGAGTGACCCCCCGGGGCTGTGGTCCCAGCCTTGGCCTCAGAGCACAGATGTCCTCATGGAGGCCAGGGAGGCAGCTCACCTGCAGCAGCATCTCCTCCCCCCTCCCTCTCCTGACCAGCCCTGGGCAGGTCAGATGGGATCTCCAGGGGCTTGCTGCTTCCACCTCTCTGGGGCAGCCAACTCTCTTTGCAGCCTCCACCCCTGGGACCTCAGTGTCCACTCCTGCCTGGTTCCTTTCCAAATCCTCATTTGAGTCTAGAGACTCTGGCACCTAGGAGGGCATCCTGGGTACCACCCTTGCCATCTGCTAGAGCCTGTCCTCTGTTCAAACAGCCCGACTGGCTCCTAGTTGGCTCTGCGGGTGGCTGACCAGACACCCCTTTGCCTCTCATACTCAGGCTCAAAAGCCATGACCTTACAGTCACATTTAGAAGACCCTGAGTTTTCTCCAACACGTGGGATTCCACAGGGAATGGTCTGATACACCTCAGGATCATAGAGATGCACCCCATGAATCCACGGCAATGATTACTACTGACCGACCATAAGGAGAGTCAAGTCCTGCCAGCTCCACCTGTAGCACCGTGGAAGGGGATGCTGCTCTGGGACTTCTAGATAAAGATACACACATGAGGTCATCAGGACCAGGGCCTAAGCCACTCTCAGTGGGGGGCAGGTAGGACAAAACCCAAGGCCAGGTTCTGAGGGAGTGGGGGCACTGTGGGCAGCAGGGGTGTGTCAGGGGGGGGGGGGCTCGTGGCTGGGGCCCATGAGAACGATGCTCCCAACTCCAACAGGGACCTTTGACAGCTGGCTGCTGTCCTCCCGATGGAGACCGAGCAGAACCCCGAGGGGACTGACAGTGCAGCTTAGCGGGTGTGGGGGCACGCTGTGTGTTGGGGGTGCGTGGAATTCCTGTAGCCAGCACCCCGCGGGCAGCCTCTCTCAAGGGTCAGAAGTGCAGGACTTTAGTCTTTGGAAGAAAAACCTCACTCGGAGTGCTCTGTGTCTTAGTGTTGTCCTGACTTGAGGATTAACTCCCAGGTGCCTGTGTCCCTTCAAAACAAATGGTCATGACAAAAATGCTTCTTCTCAAAGTTCACTGATCATGGGTCATGGCATCACCCTTCCTAAGTGAAGAGGCCTGGCAGGCTCATGTCCCCATGTGTGCAGGGAGAGAGGAAGACAAGAGGTGGTGGAGCACCTAACATCTCTCCAATTCCACACTGCCTAACAGATGCTCAACAAAGAGCAGCAGTTAGAATTTATAATGACAAAATCTAAAAAAAAAAAAAAAAGACAAAATCTCCTATGTTTTGGGGAAGAGAGTCTGAGCAGATCACATGGGTCTTGAAATTCTCCACCTTTTCCAAGTGTCCATTGACTATGTGGCAGTGACCACATGTGTGGCCAGAATCACATCTCCTGTTCCCGTTGTTCTCTGGCACTCAGCAGGGAGAGCTACCCCTTAGAGCTGCCCCTTCAGCCCCTTGCACCCACACGCACACCACACTGCAGTGACCTCACCACCTCCTTAGGCCCAGAACTCGCTCCTGTCATTTGATGCCAGGCACAGTCTTAGCCTGTGAGTCTCTGCTGTCTCCACACTTCTGAACCTGCGTGAACCCGGGGACGCTGGTGGATGTTGCATCTTTCCTGGCTAGCACTTATTTCTCGTGTTATTCGGATCTCAGACTCTGTCCTCTCTCCTCTGGAAATAGTTTTGTTTTCAAGACACCTCATAGGATTGGCAGCTCAATAGGAAACGGAATAGAAAACCAGTCAAAATTGCTGTTCTGTGTGTTTTCCTCCTAGAGGTTATATTATTCAATTTGGCTGTTAGTGTGTGTTTGAGGGGGTGGGAAACAGTGTCTTTCCTGGCTGGGAATCAAAGTTCCCAGGATCCAGTCAGCCAGCAGGATTTCTCCATGTTCACTCATTTCACCCCTCTGAAATCTAGACCATGCTCACAAGTGGCCAAAATAAAGTCCAGATGACCAAGTAAATGCTCATTTCAATATATTGGTAATCAGCTTTCCCAGGACAGAGAGAAGAGGGCCAACCCAGGGAATACTTGGCCATACTTCAAAGCAACATTCACATTTCTCCAGGATTCTGTGCAGATGGTGGGGCAGTGGTAGAAAACACCTCCTTTGCCCCTGTGGTTAACAGCAATGCAACAACTGTCAGGACCCCTTCCTCCCCACCCCAGAAAGAGATCTGTGTTTTATCCAAGATGCAAAAGAACACCTCACACCAACGATTCATTTCAGACTTTCCTGTCACCCCCAAGATACACTGTCGGCAGGTCTGAGGGATGCCATCATGCAGCCTCATCACGATGACCTCCCACAGAAGGAACCCAGCTTCCCAAAGCCCCAGAACACCCTGGCTCAGACACTGACATTCCAGTGCTCCTCCTGGAGCCTCACTGCCCCGCCCCATGCTGCCTTGTTTAGTGGGACTAGACGACTTCTCTCCACCTTCTTTGTGTGACTAGGGCTACTAGAGCATCGCTCTAGGTGTGGGGGTGTCCTGCTTCTCCTAGTGTCCCCACTGCAAACCCAGCCTTTCACGGAGCAGAGGCTCCGTAAAGGTCTTTGGAATACATGAGCCAGTGAGCAGGGGGCTCAATTAATTATCTGCTACTTCCTTAAATAACCCAGGCAAATCCAAATGCACAAGAGATAATTTAGTTTTTGAAAATGACACACAAGAAGGACAGAAGCATGAATTCTCTACAATTATTTTTATCATCTAGTTCGTCCCCCATCAATGTTACTGCTAAGTAAGCTCACTTTTCCAAAACAGTTCTAATTCCAATTCCACTCCATTCTGTTCAGGACCACAAAACACAATGGAAGAGTTTCCACTATCTTTTACAAAACAGCAAAACCGTTGTTCATGAATTGGATAAGCACAAACACACTGTGATCAGCATCATTCATGAAGCTAAGACACTGAAGTTTATTTAGTCTTCTATGAAAACAAGCAAAGTTTGAAATTTTTCTAAGGAAAACAGGTGAACCTCCAAGTCATCATAGAGAACAGGAACCCAAAGATGCTATACACTGGTTCCCCAAAGTGCCCCAGGGCCTCACTACTGAGAAGGCTGACCGCTCCGTCTTCAATCCCAGAGGGAAGGATCACCTGGATCCTGCTCTGGCTCAGGCAGCCTCATCCTCCTCCCTTGCAGCCTCTACAGGCAGGGGTGGGAAGGCCCTCGAAGCCCTTTCTTTGACCCTGAGCAGAAATGCCATGACTTCCCGTTTGCTGGTCTCTGCATAGGCCCGGGGACCCCACAGGAATTCATAGCGAGCAGGGTAGCTGTAAGGCACCTGCCGGTACTCCAGGTATCCCTGCTGCGCCCACACGTGTGTCAGAAGTGTCCTGGGCTCCCCAAAGACACAGTGCACACTCCCAACACACACACCCAATCTGCTGAGTGCTCCCCAGACCTTCTCCTCAGGGGCGCGGTCTCCATTCCTCATGATCAGGCTGAGGATCAGCACCAGGAGGCCGGCCTTGGGCATGCTCTGCCCACCGCTCAGCATCACATCACAGGTGAGGCCCAGGTTGGGGACCATGATGTAGATGTGCTCCCTGGGGTCCACCTCCTTCACCTCCACACCACAGACCAGCTCCAGGCACTGTGAGGCTTGGCTGAAGACCACCGGGAAGTGCTCCTGGTTATCCCTGAGGACCTTCTTCAGTATTTCTGCTGGGAGGTCAGCTCCTTGGCTAGATACTTGAAGAGCAGGAACTTTATTAGGTTAGCTTTCATCTCCTTCAGAGCCTCCTGGGGCAAGGACTCCCCAGTGGCTACGGAGGACACTGTGAGGGAGGAGGCCGAGGCGGATGCAGCCACCCCTGCCTCAGCCCCCAAGAGCTGCACATTCACTGGGCACTGGGCCTCGCCAGGGTCCTAAAAGTCTTCCTCGGGCTTGCTCAGCTCACTCATCTCGACCACGAGCACGATGCCTGGGATCAAACCACAGACAGGAGTGGGGCAGGGGAATAGATGGGGATCACAGGCCAGACTAGGGGAGAGAGGGGCTGTGAATGGCCTCAGCTGAGATCCACACCCTGGGCGGTCTCACACAGGCCACTTACAGGTCTCCTTTTGAGGGGTGCTCTCAGACCTCACAGGGGCAAGCCTCCAGGGCAGCCAGTCCGCTGGCTACCTGAAAGAGGAAGTGAGGTGTCTCCCCATGGTGCAGTCAGCACAGTCTGAGATTTCCAGGGCTGACAAGGTGGGGGATTAGGCCCTTGTGGGGTCCCCTCTGTTCTGGGATGGGGAGCTCCTGGTGCACACTCAGGGCACCCTCCTCACCTTGACTCCTGGGACTGCCTGGACCACCTCTGCCCTCTGACCTCAGGACTGGAGCCTCAGTCCTCTGCCTTCCTCTCCTGGTTCCTGGAGCTCCTGTGAAAGAAAGGGAGGGGGCAGCTCTGCGGTATCCTGTGGCACAGCCCTGAGCCTTCCATGACAGTACGAGGGGTAGACTCTGTGAGGTCCCCCAAGTTGTGTGGTAGGAGGTCCCCTCAGGGCTCCCTTGTAGTGCTCACCTTTCCCCTAGCACGACCTGGTCCCTCCCCTCTGGGGACCTGCATGGAAATTCTGAACAAGGTCCGAGCCTGAACAGAAAGCGCTGAGGGGCTCCACATGCAGCCACACCTACCCAGGGTTTCCTGTGGGTCCTAGGCTGGGGAGATGCTCAGTCCTCAACTCCTCCTCACGTCCTGCCTTGGCCTCCCAGCACTGACCACAGGGGCGGGGGTCTCCTCAGTCCTCCCTCGGGTTTGGGGAGTCCAGCCTCTGCCGACCTGAAGTCTCCACCCTCCGCCGGAAAAACCTCACCTCCGAAGGTCCCTAAGCCAGAGGCCAAGAAACTGCTCACCCCGCTCTACGGCCTCCAAGAGTCCACATAAGGGCCAGGATCCCTGCCTCCCTGTTGGGGTCTTTCTGCCTCCTTCCATCGTCGCATGCAGCCTGGACTCCAGGCAGGACCGGGGACTGTCCCGTCCGCCATTTTGAGACCGTGCCGCTTTCACGAGATCCCCAGTCTCTGAGAACAGCATGTGAGGAAGGCAGACAGGCAGTGTGCTCTTCTTACCCAAAGCTCTCCCAGGGCCGACTACAGGGGCGGGGATCTGTGGGGTTCCGTCGGTCCTCACGCAGGGTCCCCTCAGCCCTCCTTCAGGCACCTCACCTCGCCTCCGAGCAGGACCTGGGATTCTCGGCTCTCCCCACCTGAAGCCCCGCCCCTTACACCAGGGCCCGGTCTCTCCAAGACCCGGATGTCAGGAAGTCAGACCATGCCCGCTGCACTCATTCTACCCCCACGGTTGCCCTGGACTGACAACAAAAACGAGCTTCTCTGAGGTGTCCTGTGATTGGGGTCCAGGGTCCTCTAGTTCTCCTCCTCAGGGTCCTCAACCTGACACCCCGCCGGACCTGGGAATTGGACCACCTGAGGCCCCACCCCATATGCAAGGTACCCAGTCTGAGACTCGGATGTCAGGAAGCCAGCCCCCATACCAGGTCCCCAGTCTGAGATCCGGATGTGAGGAAGTGAGACCACGCACGTTGGGCTCATCCTACCCCACGGCCGCCAGGGACCAACAGCAGGTACAGGCTTCTCTGAGGTCTCTTTTGATTGAGGTCAGGGTCCCCTCAGTCCTCCCTCAGAGTCCCCAAATTGAAACTCCGCAGGAGCTGGGCTTCTTCCCTCTGCTCACCTGAGGACACGCCCCCTCTCCCAGGTCCCCAGTTTCTCTGAGACCTGGATGCCAGGTAATGCAGCATGAGCTCATCCACCCTCTGTGCTCCCTGAGCCTTGATGTGAGGGTCCCACCTCTGGTCAACACAGGGGGCATCCCCGGATCTGCCAGGGCTCAAGATGAGGTCCCTGAGGGAGATTATAAGGAACCCCACAGATCCCTACCCCTGCTGTCAGCCCTGAGCCACCCTGCTGGTGGGATGAGCACTTGGCAGTCTGTTCTGACTTCCGCATCTGTGTCTCAGATACATTAGGCAACTGTCAGAAGGGGCAGGGCCTCAGATGGGCAGAGGGGAAGATCTTAGTTCTTTGGAGGGTCAAGGTGAGGATGCTGAGGGAGGACTGAGGGGACCCTGAACCCCAAAGCAGAGTGGGCTCTGGGAGGACATAGGGTGGATGAACATATGCTGCATTTCCTGACATCCAGGTCTCAGAGAGACTGGGGACCTGGTATAGGGGGCTGACTTCCTGACATCCAGTCTCAAACTGGGGACCTGGTATAGGCAGCTGGCTTCCTAACATACGGGGTTCAGACTGGGGTCCTGATATAGGGAGCAGACTTCCTGACATCTGGTTCTCAGGGTGACTGGAGTCCTGGTTTAAGGGCTGGGGGCTTAGTAGGGGAGAGGAGAGAATCCGAAGACCTACCCAGAGACAAGATGAGGTCCCTGCGGAGGACTGAAGGGACCCCACAGATTCCCGCCTCTGTTGTCAGCCCTGGGAGCCCCTGGGGTGAGAAGAACACACTAGACCTGTCCTGACTTCCTGACATCCCGGTCTCTGAGAGACTGGGGACCTGGTGTGAGGAGTGGGGACTCAGGGGCGGAGAGGACAGAGCCCAGGTGAGTCGGTTTTTCCCATCAGGTGACCAGCTTTAGCATCAGTCCTTCCAATGGATATTCACAGTTGATATCCTTTAGGATGGGCTGGCTTGATCTCCTTGCTGTCCAAGGTACTTTCAAGAGTCTTCCCCAGCACCACAGTAGTACTATTTTATACATAGTCGTGTGTATCTGTTAATCTCAAACTCCTAATTTATCGCTTCCCCTGCTTTTCCTCTTTGGTAACCATAAATTTGTTCTCTGCGTCTGTTTCTGCTCTGTAAATAATTTCTTTTGTAGCATCTTTTTAGATTCCACATATAAGTGATACCATACAATATTTGTCTTTCTCTTTCTGACTTGCTTCTCTTAATATGATAATCTCTAGGTCCATTTATGTTGCTACAGATGGTATTACTTCATTATTTTCCATGGCTGAGAAGGATTCCTGTGTGTGTGTGTGTGCCCGCGCACACGCACGTGCATGTGTGTGTGCACGCAAACCACATCTTCTTTCTTCTTTATCTAATCATCTGTTGATGGACATTTAGGTTCCTCCATATCTTGTCTGCTGTAAATAGTGTTGCAATGAACATTGGGGTGCATGTATATTTTCATATTAGAGTTTCTGTCTTTTCCAGGTATATATTTAGGAGTGGGATTGTTGGATCATCTGGTAGTTCTGTTTGTAGTTGTTTAAGGATCCTCCATACGGTTCTCCCTACTGACTGTACCAATTTACATTTCACCAACAGTGTACAAAGGTTCCCTTTTCTCTGCACCCTCTCCAGCATTTATTCTTCACAGGTTTTTATGATGATGGCCATTCTGATCAGTGTAAGGTGATACTTCATTGGAGTGTTGATTTGTATTTGGATGTTAATTAAGCATGTTGAGGTTCTTTTCACGTGCCTGTTGGCCATCTATGTCGTCTTTGAAGAAAGGGTCTTCTTTGGAGAAAGGGTTTTGTGTCAGGGTCACACAGGCTGGGTGGCTCAAACTACGAACCGTGTTGGTTCAGGAGGCCAGTAACTGAGGTCAAAGTTTTGACTGACGCTGGTTCTCATGACGGAGGTGGAGGGTCTGTCCCATTTCTCCCCCCTCACTTCTGGGGCTTTGCTGGCCATGGTGGCCGTGTCTGGGCTTGGAGAGCTCCACTTTCCTCTTCACCTGGAGTTCTCCTCTGTGTCTGTCTGTCTCTAAATGTGTCCTTTGTATGGAGACAGCCGTCCTGTTAGAGGAGGTTCCATCCGAATGAGCTCACTTGACCACCGTCAGCTCTGAGAAGACCTTTCCTTTGTCTGTAAGGTCACGCCGAGGTACTTGGGGTTGAGACTCCAGCACCTGACTCTGAGGGGACAGGGTGTTACTCCTCACACCCTACAAAGGCTCTAAAGTAAGAACACACTGGATTGTTCTAAGGATGAAGGGACAGCCTCCGTAGCTACTGGAGGTGAATCCAGGGGTGAGGAGAGCAGGCCACTAGGATAGGAGCCAGATCAGGTGGGGCCTTGTGGGCCTGTGAGAACTGTGGCTTTGCTGTGTTCGGGGAAGGAAAGGCCTGTAAGGCCCCGAGCTGGGTGCCTCTGGGACTTTGTCCCCGTCATCACAGAAACTTGGAAACGGAGGCTCCCTGCGAGGTGCTGAGATGCTGCTGATGTTCAGGCCCGTGGCTCTGCTCCTCTGCCTCCACCCCCCTCGAGTAAACAGGGAACCCCAACCAGGTACAAGGAAAGAAGTGAGAATGGAGGGGCGAGTGGTCAGGTCCCTTGCAGTCATGGGCTATCTCTCTATCCCTCGGCTCCTCCTCAGCAGTCAAATGAGGTGACAGTAACCTAGCGGGTTATTTGAGGTTTGAATTCTGTGATCCTTGTGTGGTGCCATCCCAGGCCCTGGCAAGGACATGACCGTCCCAGTAGTTTCTGCTCTCTGTTCTACTCTAGGCTCTGGGCAGGGACCAGGGCATCTGCTGACAGTGGAGGCCATGGTGTGAGAAGGGGTGGGAGGAAGGTGGCTCCCAAAGATGAAGACACCCGGGAAAGACACCTGGCAGGGCGTCTGAGGTCCAGGGCAGCCCCAGGGTCGAGGCCAGATTGGTTAGCACAGATCTGCACTCAGCAGCCCTGGGCTAAGATGGGGGATCTGCAGAGCATGGGCAGTGATGGGGTCAGGGAGCTGAGGGGTGGGGTGGGGCCCAGTGTTGGGGGAAACCAAGCCCAGGACTGTCCCTGTCTGTGCTGGGAGAGGACCAGAGCCCAGCCACTGGGCTGTGAAGCCAGGGAACTCACCCTCCCTCCTGAGTGCTCCCAGGGTTTTAACTCCCTCTTTCTTCAAACTCACCTCATGCCTCTCTCCCGCTGTCCTGCCCTCCTTCCTGACCTCCCCACAGACTGCATGTGATGGACGGGTCCTCTGGCTCGCCAACCCCTGTCAACAGACAGTGTGGAGATGGGTGGAAGGAGCCAGCCCTCTGTGACCCTCCCCTCTGTGTCAGCAGGCTTGGAGGATGCTCAGACACGTGGGGCTGATGTCCGGCCCAGGGCTGTGAGCTTGCAGGCCGCTGTGTCAGGCTGCTGGCCCTTGTGGATCTGTGTTTCCACAGCCATGTGAGGCCCTGGGAGCCCTGGGAGATGAAGTTCAGTTGTCTGTCCTGAAAGACTTATCCAGGTTTCTTCTTAAATGATGTCAAGAACCTGGAAACGTGGTCCGTGGCCTGTGCTATGCAGACCTGGCACTGTACCCTGGCTGTCCACATCAGGCAGCGGACTGGGAGGATGCGGCCTCGTGGGAGCTCCTGGAGCAGAGGCTGGGGATGAGCCCCGCCCAGATCCAGGTCTGCATGTGGCACTTGTCTCTGTGCATGTACATATGTGTGTGTGTGTGTGCCCGGCAGAGAACATGAGAGGCACCACAGCACCCAGCCTGGGTTCCCCATCCCCACTGCGTGCAGCAGGGCCTGAGCAAGTCCCCTGACTCCCCAGAGGTGAGGCCCCACAGCAACACCTCTCTGCTAATGAATCACCTGGGGACCTGATATCCACAGGCTTTCCGCCGGGGCCCTCCTGCTCTGACCCTGCAGCCTGCAGTGGTCAGACTGAGAGCTGCCCACGTCCTGGTGGGTTCCTGGAGCGCCAGGCCTCTCCCTTTCATTTTTCTCCCTCCCTCACTTGGCATTGCCCTGAATTCCCTTTGCCGCGGTGAGCCCGCTGAAAGGCTCAGACAGAGGATCCAGTTCACCAAGGTTCCCTTCCGTAATGCGATCTTACTCTCTAGCAGGCGTGACTTTGAATCACCTTGTTCTCCTTCTGTGTCCTGTCTTGGCACACAGATCTCGTGGACATTGGGGTCACTTTGCTGTGCCCAGAAAACCTAGGTCCTGACGAGGTGGAGGAGCTGGAGAATCAAGCCCTGCTGCCCGACCTGCAACAGAAGTAATGACTGCGCTTGCCAACTCCCAGTGGCTGCTGCATCCCGTCCCGGGGAGGGCTGGGAAGGACATCTTCCAGGTGGACATCCCCGAGCACCTGATCCCCTTTGGGCAGGAAGCCTGTCCAGACTAGGCTTTCAAGTGGAAGGTGACTGAGAGACCAGGTCATGGTGACACCGTTCAGTCGCCACTGTGCCCTGGACATGCTCGTCTGGTTCGGTCTGAATTGGCCCCGCCCTGTGGTGGGCTGCCCACTTGGGGCAGGGCTGGGCCCAAGACTCTTATCCTGTGTTGCTGTCCTGGACTCAGCGAGAGTCCCCGGGACTTTGCCCTTTACGAGAAAATGGCATCGCCACTCGTTTTGGCCCTGCTGGGTCTGGGTGGTTGTGAATGTGTTGTTAAGAAACCAGTTAGTGTTTTTCCCTCTATGTTCTGGTCCAAACTCCCCAGTTTTGGAAGTGTCCAGCAGGTGATGGGGGAAGGCCAGGGGCTGGGCTGAGTGTCAGCAGCCAGCGAGGCCTCAGGCACGTGGAGAGGCCTGCAGGCCCAGAAACAGGCCGTGGTTTGTCTTTGCAGGTGACCCTTGCCTTGCTGTAGAGTGTCCCTTGGCTCACAAAGTGTGTATTGGACATGCTGCTTGGCTATTCCACGTCCAAAGACAAGGGCTGGCGTTCACCACCCTTGTACTTGACTTTGGAAACCTTGTACTTGGCTTTGCGTTTGGGGTCATGTGTTTGCAAGGCCTTTGGCTGGTGGGGTCACCCTGCTTTCCAGTAGACCTCTTGGGGAGACCCCTGGTTTGGGAGCCAGAGACTCTCAACTACTGATCAGAAACTTGTGGCATCACTGGGGGACCCAGGAGGAGCCCCTTCTACTTTAGGGTGCATGACTCATGGAAGGTGACACCCCCAAGGTCAGGAGCCTGGC
Organism: Cervus canadensis; assembly: GCF_019320065.1. Lineage (NCBI taxonomy): Eukaryota > Metazoa > Chordata > Mammalia > Artiodactyla > Cervidae > Cervus > Cervus canadensis. The sequence goes on from NC_057419.1 coordinate 97,959,752, forward strand.
TGGGCTGTCTGCTGAGTGGCAGGCAAGGCACAGGGACCAGCCCGTCCTGGGCTCGCCTCAGCACTCAGCTTGTGAGTCAGAACTTTGGCCGAGCGTGTGAAATGCTGCTGCTTCAGATGAAAATGGACCTTGAGGACTGGACTGAAGCTGGCCTGGGGTGTGGGCTTCCAGCCTCATATGGCTCATCCAGTGTCATGTGTGAATAGCATGGACAGACAGAAAGAACACAGACTCACAGTTCTTGTTCAATTCTTTATTTACTCCAGTGAAGTTTTGCTTTACTTTATTAGAGCCAGAAATAGATTGTTTTATTACAAGGCCGTGCTTTTGAGTGTCCCTGGGGACCTGGCAGCTCAGGGATTGAGGTTGTCCTTGAACTGCTCACAGAGGGCACACTTGTAATCTGAGGACTCCTTCTCCTCGTCCACTTCAGGGGCCTCGTTTGGGGCCACAACTGAAACAGCCGCCTTCACGATGGAATAATAGGTGCTATACATAGTCATCTCATCACTGAACCATAATCTGGGTACTCTGGGAACTCTCCAGCAGTTCCCCTGTGGTGTCCCTTCCAGCAGTAGCTGGGGGTACAGACGTGGCATTGCTGGACGTACCCTCTCCACTGGGGCCACCCTGCTCACTGGGAAGATGTTTTGCCCCGGCCTGCACGGCTACACTGCCCATAAACCAAAGGCCGCAGAACACGAAAGAGTGCAGGGGGTTCTGTGAGCAGTTGGGGATCCCTTCGGGGCCTTCTTGTCAGCTTCTTGGGTGGACTCATTGTGATGGAATCGAGGAGAGTGTCTGGTCATCAACACTCGCTTCTTTCTCTTTGGAGTCATTGTTGTGCTGGTGGCGGGCTGAGCAGTTGTTATGGGGTCGCCTTTTGTCCAGATGTTCTGCAGGAAGAGAGGCTTGTCTCTCTGAAAGTTGGAGTTGTGACAGATCTGAAAGGAAATGGATTACTTTAGCCAATGTGGGGGAGAATAGCCATTCCTTGCCACCCTCCTCCCCACCACAGCCCTGGACTTCCCTAAGGAGGGAGACAAGGTCTCTTCATTCCTGGTAGGTTATGAGGCCCTAGTGAGTGTGCTCCCTAGAGCTCCCCCGGGGCCAGCCTCACCTGAGGTGTTACTGGCCGTCCCTGACATCAAGTGGCCTCTCAGGGTCTGGAGGCACCCATGTGGATCCTGTCTAAGGGGGTTTGTGGAACACGAAAGGCCCTGCTTTCTTCTCTTTCCTTGACCACCCTCTCATGAGAAAAAAGTTCTCCTGGGAAACTAAACCTGTCTAGCGCTCGGCTCATCTAGTCTAGTCTCCCTGGAAGGGATTTCTTTGGTGCCATCATCCTCTTCTTCCCCACAGAGCTACCCGAAGGATGGATTTTACTGAACTCATACAGGTTCAGTTCACAGATGAAACTGGATGCTGTCTGTCTGGAAGATCCTGTCCACAACTCTGCCCTGGAGGACCTCTGTCTGGAAGAGATCTGCCTTGATGACCACTGTGTCTCCCTTGTCGTTCTAGTACACAGAGGTGAAGACCACATGCTCTACGATCATCCAGAGCTTCCTGGGGAAGGACAGCCTGAGGACAGTGTTGTTCTCTTGCTTGTTGGCTGTTTCTGGGTTCGGGCCCTGTGGGCGGCGGGTTGTATTGGGAGCCCAGATCTGGGCTCTTGTGTTGGTCACCCTGCTTCGCCAAAACCTCCCCTGAATGCACATTTGCATTGTGGAGGAATCAGGGGGGTCCCCTGCTGCGGGCTCCCCATCAGGTGATGGGGCCAGCAGGGCTGCGTGTACTTCATTGGAACTCTGACTATCCATGGAGCCAGTCTAGCTGAGGAGCATTCTCTACCCAAGCAGTGAACACTCGGGGCAGAAGGACCTCAGACCAGGGTCGGGGTGCCCCATAAATAATCTCTGGAGATTCTAGAATCTGGCAGCCAATTAAGTGGTCAGCTCCCTTAATTGTTTCATGATGTCACAGAAGTAATGTGGAAAGGCAGGCCTGGCCCAGTGTGGGGGAGGAGGGATGTGGACAGAGATGGGGTCCTCAGCTTGTTTCTTGTCTGAAAGTACAGAAAAGCGTGTTTCAGTTTGCCTGCAAAGGCTCTCATCTGCTGCCAGGCACCTTGTTTCAGGGGGCCAGGCCCTGGCTCCACCCCCCTCCCTACCAACAGGCAGGCCTGTGGCTGCCTTCTGTTAAAGGGCCAGGCCCTGGCAAGTCCTGGCTCAGCTTCTACCGAGAGAGACCCCAGGGGTCAGATGGGCCCCTGGCGAATGTCCCTCCCAGAAGATGGGGTCTGTGGTAAGCTGGATGGCCTAGCCTGAGTTGTTGGTCCCACCCCCGCCCCAACCCCCATCCCTGTCCTTGCCCCTCTTCGGGCTTTGGTCTCTTCCAGCTGGTGCTTCCGGTAGGTAGGTCCTGCTCAGATGGCTCCAAAGTCAGAGTCCTGTTGTCCTGCCCCCACCGCCCCCCAGGTCGAGCTCTCCCCAGAGTAGGGCCATGCTCAAGCACAGTGGGAATGACCTCACATTCCACTTGACTGTTCCCCAAGCACCTGAGACACAGACTCCACACGATGCCATGTGGGAGGGCACAGCCAGGTGCTCTGCTGAACTTGCAGCCTCCTGAGTTCTGCCCGCCCCCGGACATCATCCCACTGAATATTACAGGTAGTTGTCTTCAGTTTCCATTTCTTCCTATAAAGACCGCTCACATGGCCCTAGAGTGCTCACCTTGGGAACACCTGGGTGTGTGCTTTTCCCGCCCCCTTCCCAGAGTCTCAGACTTGGATTCAGACTCGCTGGAGGCTGCCTCGAAATCTCTGTTTCCTTTCATAAGTGGGGTGGTTTGGCTTCTGCTGTCCCCGGCCCTGGCCTCCCATGGCCAACTTGGGTGTCACGTAGGTACATGCCCTTTGAAGGAGTTGACTGGGGGCTCAAGGTACAGCCTGTTCTGTTGAAAACAAGCACTTCACTGGTCCTCTCCAAGGCCAGCTCTGATCTTCTCTGTCCCTGCCCCTGCCCCTGTCCCCACCACCACTGTGGACCTGTTCTGCCTTACCCAGATGGCTGGTACATTGAATGATTTTGTTGCCTCACAGGTTAGGTGCTTTTCAAGGGGCCTCCTTTACACACACTCACTCCCAGGGACAGTTCTGAGTTGTTGAGCTAGATGTGACCAAAGAAGCCCCTGTCTACCTGTATTTGAAAACGGATGAGAGCCTGGGTGTGGGACTGGATGAAACCCAAGTGAGAGTCACCTGTCTTCACTACACATGGACGATAGTGCAGTGGGTTTGGAGATGCATGTTCTCAGACCTTTGTGGGCCACTGTTCTTCAAAATCACCATGTAGGGGACAGAACAGCACCTTGGAAAGGCCCGCGTGTGAGGACCCTAGGGCACTGTGCCCCTAGAGACAGTTTGCCATTAGTTCTGCCATGCAGCAGGGTCATTTGCCCTGTGTGAGGGCCACAGCCTGGTGTCCGAAAGGGGAGAGCTAAGAGGGTGTGGAAGAGGCTCTCCCAGGGCATTTCAGCCTGAGGACTGGTGGCCAGAATGGAGCTTGCAGCCTCGACTTGGGCTTGCTCCGTTGCCTTTGCCCTTCTAAACAGGTTGACAAAGCATTTCTTCAGGTTGGTTCATCTGACTGGTACATGACCCTGGAGGCTGTGATTGTCCATGGAGGCTCCTGGTGACTCCTCTGAAGGGGGCCGAAGACTGGTATCTGTGGGCAGCCTGCCTTGGTCGTTCCTTGTATGGAGCCTGTACTCCAGGCAAGACCTGCAATGTCCTGTCTGCAATTTGGAGGCTCCGCTGTTTTCACCTGTCTTTCTGACAGGGATGTCAGGCAATGCAGCACAAGGTCTTCCTGCCTGGGGACTATCAGGGTTCCCTCTGGTCTCAGATCTAGCTACCCTCAGTCCTCCCTCAGGGTGTTCACCTTGACTTCTGGTAGGACCTAGGCTCTGTCCTCTCCCCACCATAGTCCCTGCTCCTCACACCATGTCCCCAGTCTCACAGACCCCGATGTCAGGAAGTCAGGACAGATTTAGTATGCTCTTCTCACCCAAAGGGCTCCCAGGGCTGATAACAGGGCCTGGGACCTGTAGGGTTCCATCAGTCTTACCTTGGGGTCCCTAGAATCTTCACTCAGGGGTCCCTTCAGTCTTCCCTCAGGGACCTCAACTTGTCTCTGTGTAGGACTTTGGATTCGCTCCTCTGCCCTACTAATGCCCCATCCCTTATATCAGGACTCCAGTCTCTCTGAGACATGGATGTCAGGAAGTCCAGTCCCTATACTAGGACACCAGTCTGAAATCCAGATATTAGGTAGTCAGCCGCCTATACCAGGTTCCCCAGTCTCTCTGAGACCCAGATGTCAGGAAATGCAGCATGTGTTCCTTCCGCCCTATGTCCTCCCAGAGCCCACTCTGCCCTGGGGTCCAGGGTCCCCTCAGTCCTCCCTCAGCGTCCTCACCTTGACCCTCCAAAGAACTAAGATCTTCCCCTCTGCCCATCTGAGGCACTACTTCTTCTAACAGTTGCCTCATGTCTCTGAGGTGCAGAGGCGGAGGTCAGAACAGGCTGCCAAGTGCTCATCCCCTCTCCAGGATCGTCCAGGCCTAACAGCAGGGTTAGGCATCTGTGAGGTTCCTTATATCCCCCCTACGGGACCTCGTCTAGAGCCCAGGCAGATCCGGGGATGCCCCTTGTGTTGACCCGAGGTGGGACCCTCACATCAAGGCTCAGGGAGCACAGAAGGTGGATGAGCTCATGCTGCATTTCCTGACATCCAAGTCTCAGAGAAACTGGGGATCTGGGAAAGGGGGCGTGTCCTCAGGTGAGCAGAGGGAAGAAGCCCAGCTCCTCCAGCTCCTCCAGGACCCTGAGGGAGGACTGAGGGGACCCTGGAACACCTCAGAGAAGGCTGTAGCTGCAGTTGGTCCTTGGCGGCCCTGCGATAGGATGAGCCAAAGGTGCATGGTCTGACTTCCTGACATCCAGGTCTTGGAGAGACTGGGTCCCAGGTATAAGGGGCAGGGCTTCAGTTGCGGAGAGGCGAGAATCCCAGGTCCTGCCCAGAGGCAAAGTGAGGTGCCTGAAGGAGGACTGAGGGAACCCTGAGTGAGGACTGAGGGGACCCTGAGTGAGGACTGATGGAACCCCACAGATTCCCGTCCCTGTAGTCGGCCCTGGGAGCCCTCGGGGTGAGAAGAGCACACTAGGCATGTCTGTCTTCCTCACATGAGGGTCTCAGAGAGACTGGGGATCTCGTGAAAACAGCAGGGTCTCAAAATGGTGGACAGGACAATCCCCGGTGCTGCCTGGAGTCCAGTCTCCATGCCAGGAAGGACTAAGGAGGTTAGACCCCAACAGGGAGGGATCTTGGCCGTTGCAGAAAGGTCTTGGAGGGCCCAGAGTGGGGTGCACAAGGTGAGCAGTTTCTTGACCTCTGGCGTAGAGACCTCGGGAGGTAAGGTTTCTCAGGTAGAGGCCAGAGGCTTCAGGTCGGCAGAGGCTGGACTCCCCAACCCAGATGGAGGACTGAGCAGACCCACGCCCCTGTGGTGAGTGCTGGGAGGCCAGGCAGGGCGTGAGGAGGAGCTGAGGACAGAGCATGTCCCCAGCCAAGGACCCGCGGGAGGCCTTGGGCAGGTGTGGCTACATGTGGGGCCCCTCAGCGCTTTCTATTCAGTCTCGGGTCTTGTTCTGAGCTTCCCTGTGTGCCTCCAAAGGGGAGGGTCCAAGCCGTGCCAGGGGGGAAAGGTGAGCACTACAAGGGCACCCCGAGGGGACCTCCCACCACACAACTGGATGTACTCACTGAGTCCACCCCTCTTACCATCACAGAAGGCCCAGGGCTGTGCCACTGTATAGCCCCTAGATGTTCCCTCCATTTCTCACACAGGAGCCCCAGGAACCAGGAAGCAAAGGCAGAGGTCTAAAGCCTGTGTCCTGGAGATGAGAGAGCAGAGGAGGCCCAGGCAGTATCTGGAGTCAAGGTGAGAGGGTGCCCTGAGTGTGTACTAGAGGCTCCCCATCCCAGAACAGAGGGGGGCACAAGAAGGCCCTAATCCCCCCCCCCACATTGTGGGCCCCGGAAATCTCAAGCTGTGCTGACCACACCCTGGGAAGCCACCACACTTCCTCCTTCAGGTAGCCAGGGGACTGTCTTCCTAGGAGGAGCACCCCTGTGAGGTCTGAGAGCACCCCTCAAGAGGAGACCTATAAGTGGCCTGTGTCAGACCACCTGGGATGCGTTTCTCATCCGAGGCTGCTCACATGCCCTCTGCCCCAAGGCCTGTGGTCCCCATCTGTACCTCTGCCTCAACTTCCGTGTCTTGTTTGATCCCAGGCATCATGCTCATGGTCAAGATGAGTGAGCTGAGTAAGCCCAAAGAAGACCTTCAGGACCCAGTTGAGGCCCAGGGCCCAATGGAGGCACAGCTCTTGGAGGCTGAGGAGGACGAGGCCACATCCCACTTGGCCTCCTACCTCCCAGCATCCTCCTCTGCTCCTGTGGAGGCCTTGCCCCAAGAAATTCTGAATGAGATGGTGGCTAACCTGATGAAGTTCCTGCTCCTCAGTTATCAAGCCAAGGAGCTGACCTCCCAGGCAGAAATGCTGAAGGTCTTCAGGGATAACCAGGAGCACTTCCCAGTGGTCTTCAGGCAAACCTTGCAGTGAATGCAGATGGACTTTGGCATGGAGGTGAAGGAGGTAGATGCCAGGCAGCACATCAACATCCTGGTCAGCACCCTGGGCCTCACCTGCAATACGATGCATAGCGGTAGGCAGGGTCTGGCCAAAGCCAGCCTCCTGGTGCTGGTCCTCAGCCTCACCATATGGAATAGAGACCATGGCCCTGAGGAGGAGGTCTGGGGAACACTCAGCAGGATGTGGTTGTGTGCTGAGAGTGAGCACTGCGTCTTTGGGGAGTCCAGGGAGCTGCTGCCCCACATGTGGGTGCGGGAGGGGAAGCTGGAGTACCGGCAGTTGCCTGACAGCCACCTTGCCCGCTATGAGTTCCTGTGGGGTCCCCAGGCATATGCAGAGACCAGCAAGTGGCAATTCATGGCATTTCTGCTCAGGGTCAAACAAAGGGCTTTGAGGGCCTTCCCACCCCTGTCTGCAGAGGCTGCCAGGGAGGAGGATGAGGCAGCCTGAGCCACAGCAACAGCCAGGCTGGTCCTTCCCTCTGTGATTGAACAGGGAGTGGTCAGCCTTCTCAGAAGTGAGGGCCGAGGCCAGTTGGGGGAACCAGTGTGTAGCATCTTTGGGTTCCTGTTCTTTACCATGGTATGGAGATTCATCTCTGATTTCTTTAGAAAATTTTCAAACTTTGACTGTTTTCATAGAAGGCTACGTTAACTTCAGTGTCTTATCTTTGTGAATGATGTTAATCCCAGTACGTTTATGGTTACCCAGTTCACAAACAACAGTTTTGCTGTTTTGTAAAATTGATTGAAGCACGCCAGCTGCGACGGACCGCGCAGAAGCATGCCCTTGAGTAGCTACCCCTAGCCCAAGGTCAGGGGTAGCGACCGAGAGCGCCAGGCTGTGATGGCGCAGGTGCGGCCGAGAGGAGCTACCCCATGTCCGAGGTCAGGGGCGGCGACCAAGAGGAGCTACCACTTGCCCCAGGGCAGGGGCGTCGGCTGAGAGGAGCAACCCCACGTCCAAGGAGCTGCGGCTGTGCTGGCGCAGCAGGGCCGTGAGGAGCTATTCCATGTTCAAGGTCAGGAGGGGCGGCCGTGAGGAGATACCCTTCATCCAAGGTAGGGAGCAGCGGCTGCACTTTTCTGGAGCAGCCATGAAGAGATAAACCACGTCCAAGGTAAGAGAAAACCAAGTAAGAAGGTAGGTGCTGAGAGAGGGCATCAAAGGGCAGACACACTGAAACCATAATCAGAGAAAACTAGCCAATCTGATCACAGGACCACAGCTTGTCTGACTCAATGAAACTAAGCCATGCCCTGTGGGACCACCCAAGACGGACGGGTCATGGTGGAGAGGTCTGACAGAATGTGGTCCACTGGAGAAGGGAATGGCAAACCACTTCAGTATTCTTGCCTTGAGAACCCCATGAACAATATGAGAAGGCAAAATGAGAGGATACTGAAAGGGGAACTCCCCAGGTCGGTAGGTGCCCAATATGCTACTGGAGATCAGTGGAAAATAACTCCAGAAAGGATGCAGAAATGGAGCCAAAGCAAAAACAATACCCAGTTGTGGATGTGACTGGTGATAGAAGCAAGGTCCGATGCTGTAAAGAGCAATATTGCATAGGAACCTGGAATGTTAGGTCCATGAATCAAGGCAAATTGGAAGTGGCCAAACAGGAGATGGCAAGAGTGAATGTCGACATTCTAGGAATCAGCGAACTAAAATGGACTGGAATGGGTGAATTTAACTCAGATGACTATTATATCTACTACTGTGGGCAGGAATCCCATAGGAGAAATGGAGTAGCCATCATGGTCCACAAAAGAGTCTAAAATGCAGTACTTGGATGCAATCTCAAAAATGACAAAATGATCTCTGTTCGTTACCAAGGCAAACCATTCAATATCACGGTAATCCTAGGCTATGCCCCAACCAGTAACGCTGAAGAACCTGAAGTTGAACGGTTCTATGCAGACCTACAAGACCTTTCAAAACTAACACCCCCAAAAGATGTCCTTTTCACTATAGCAGACTGGAATGCAAAAGTAGGAAGTCAAGAAACACCTGGAGTAACAGGCAAATTTGGCCTTGGAGCACAGAATGAAGCAGGGCAAAGGCTAATAGAGTTTTGCCAAGGCAATGCACTGGTCATAGCAAACACCCTCTTCCAACAACACAAGAGAAGACTCTACACATGGACATCACCAGATGGTCAACACCGAAATCAGATTGTTTATATTCTTTGCAGCCACAGATGGAGAAGCTCAACACAGTCAGCAAAAACAAGACCGGGAGCTGACGGTGGCTCAGATCATGACCTCCATATTGCCAGATACAGACTTAAATTTAAGAAAGTAGGGAAAACCACTAGACCATTCAGGTATGACCTAAATCAAATCCCTTATGGCTATACAATGGAAGTGAGAAGTAGATTTAAGGTACTAGATCTGATAGACAGAGTGCCTAATGAACTGTGGATGGAGGTTCGTGACATTGTGCAGGAGACAAAGATCAAGACCATCCTCATGGAACAGAAATGAAAAAGGGCAAAATGGTTGTCTGAGGAGGACTTACAAATAGCTGTGAAAAGAAGAGAAGCAAAAAGCAAAGGGGAAAAGGAAAGATATTCCCATTTGAATGCAGAGTTGCAAAGAATAGCAAGGAGAGATAAGAAAGCCTTCCTGAATGATCATTGCAAAGAAATAGAGGAAAACAGCAGAATGGGAAAGACTAGAGATCTCGTCAAGAAAATTAGAGATACCAAGGAAACATTTCATGCAAAGATGGGTTTGATAAAGGACAGAAATGGTATGGACCTAACAGAAGCAGAAGATATTAAGAAGAGGTGGCAAGGATACACAGAAGAGCTGTACAAAAAAGATCTTCATGACCCAGATAATCACGATGGTGTGACCACTCACCTAGAGCCAGACATCCTGGAATGTGAAATCAATTGGGCCTTAGAAAGCATCACTATGAACAAAGCTAGTGGAGGTGATGGAATTCCAGTTGAGCTATTTCAAATCCTGAAAGATGATGCTGTGAAGGTGCTGCACTCAATATGCCAGCAAATTTGGAAAACTCAGCAATGGCCACAGAACTGGAAAAGGTCAGTTTTCATTTTAGCCCCAAAGAAAGGCAATGCCAAAGAATGCTCAAACTACCGCACAATTGCACTCATCTCACACGCTACTAACGTAATGCTCAAAATTCTCCAAGCCAGGTTTCAGCAATATGTGAACCGTGCACTTCCAGATGTTCAAGCTGGTTTTAGAAAAGGTAGAGGAACCAGAGATCAAATTGCCACCACCCCCTGGATCATCGAAAAAGCAAGAGAGTGCCAGAAAAACATCTATTTCTGCTTTATTGACTATGCCAGAGCCTTCGACTGTGTGGATCACAACAAACTGTGGAAAATTCTGAAAGAGATAGGAATACCAGACCACCTGACCTCCCTCTTGAGAAACCTGTATGCAGGTCAGGAAGCAACAGTTAGAACTGGACATGGACCAACAAACTGGTTGCAAATAGGAGAAGGAGTACGTCAAGGGTGTATAATGCCACCCTGCTTATTTAACTTCTATGCAGAGTACATCATGAGAAATGCTGGGCTGGAAGAAGCACAAGCTGGAATCAAGATTGCCGGGAGAAATATCAATAACCTCAGATATGCAGATGACACCACCCTAATGGGAGAAAGTGAAGAGGGACTAAAGAGGCTCTTGATGAAAGTAAAAGAGGAGAGTGAAAATGTTGGCTTAAAGCTCAACATTCAGAAAACTAAGATCATGGCATCTGGTCCCATCACTTCATGGCAAATAGATGGGGAAACAGTGGAAACAGTGTCAGACTGTATTTTTGGGGGCTTCAAAATCCCTGCAGATGGTGATTGCAGTCATGAAATTAAAAGACGCTTACTCCTTGGAAGGGAAGTTATGACCAATCTAGACAGCATATTAAAATCAGAGACATTACCCTGCCAACAAAGGTCCATCTAGTCAAGGCTATGGTTTTTCCAGTGGTCATGTATGGATGTGAGAGTTGGACTGTGATGAAAGTTGAGCACCGAAAAATTGATGCTTTTGAACTGTGGTGTTGGGGAAGACTCTTGAGACTCCCTTGGACTGCAAGGAGATCCAACCAGTCCATCCTAAAGGAGATCAGTCCTGGGTGTTCATTGGAAGGACTGATGCTAAAGCTGAAACTCCAGTACTTTAGCCACCTCATGAAGAGCTGACTCATTAGAGAAGAGGATGATGCTGGGAGGGATTGGGGGCAGGAGGAGAAGGGGATGACAGAGGATGAGATGGCTGGATGGTATCACTGACTCAATGGACATGAGTTTGTGTAAGCTCCAGGAGTTGGTGATGGACAGGGAGGCCTGGCATGCTGCCGTTCATGGGGTCGCAAAGAGTCAGACATGACTGAGCGACTGAACTGAACTGAAAAGTGATTGGGAACTCTTCTATTGTGTTTTCTGGTCCTGAACATGATACAATGGAATTGGAATTGGAACTGTTTTGAAAACACGAACTTACTTAGCAACAGTGTTGAATGGAGAAGAATTAGATGATAAAATTAATTGTAGTGAATTCATGCTTGTTTCCTTCTTGTGTGTCACTCCCCGTAACTATCTCTGTTTATTCAATTTTCCTGGGTTATTAAAGAAAGTATCAGGCAATCTGAGTCCCCTGCTCACTGGCTCATTTATTCCAAAGATCTTTATGGAGACTCTGCTCCATGATATGCCCTATGTTAGCAGTGGGGACACTGTAGAAGTAGGACACCCTCCACATTGAGAGCGATGGTCTAGGAGCTGCAGTCACATGAGGTTTGTCTTGGGAGTGAGTGGAATCTCTGAAATGGATTATTGCTGTGAGGTGTCCTTTTGCTTCTTGGATAAACCCCAGAGAGATCTCTTTCTGGGGCAGGAAGGAAGGGGTCCCGGCTCTTGTCCCATAGCTGTTGACCACAGGGATGAAATAGGTGTTTTCTATCCACTATCTGCTAGGAATCCTAGAGAAATGTGAATCTTGCTGTTTTATGTATGGCCCTGTATTCCCTGTGCAGGCACTCCTCTCTCTGCCCTAGGAAGCTGATTACCAAGTACATTTGAAATGACAGTTTATTTGGTCCTCTGGGCTTTATTATTTTCACTTGTGAGCATGGTCTAGCTTTCATATGGACGAAATGAGTGAAGAGGAGCTGCAAGAGTGGACAAGACCTGCTGTTAGACTAGAATCCTGGGATCTTTGAGTGAGCTGTGCCCAGCTGGGAAAGACACTGCTCCCCACCCCAAGCACACACAAACACCCAAACTGAATAATATGTCCTCCAGGAGGAAAACACAGAACAGCAGTTTTGAGTGGCTTTTTATTCCATTTCCAATTGAGCTGCCAATTCTCTGAGGTGTCTTGAAAACAAAACAGTTTCCAGAGGGGAGAGGGACAGAGTCTGAGATCTGAATAACATGAGAAATAAGTACTAGCCAGTAAAGATGCAACATCAACCAGCGTCCCCAGGTTCAGGCAGGTTCAGAAGTGCGGAGGCAGTAGAGACTCACAAGTTAAGGCTGTGCCTGGCATCACAAGGCAGGAGCGAGTTCCAGGCCTAAGGAGGTAGTGAGGTCACTGCAGTGGGGGTGCAGATAGGTGCAGGGGGCTGAAGGGGCAGCTCTCCCTGCTGAGTGCCAGAGAACAATGGGAACAGGAGATGTGATTCTGGCCACGTATGTGGCCCCTGCCACATAGTCAATGGACACTTGGAAATGGTGGAGAATTTTAAGACCCATGTGACCTGCTCAGACTCTCCTCCCCAAAACAAAGGAGATTTTTAACCACTGCTCGTTGTTGAGCATCTGCTAGGCAGTGTGGAATTGGAGAGATGTCAGGTGCTCCACCACCTTTTGTCTTCCTCTCTCCCTGCACACATGGGGTCATGAGCCTACCAGGCCTCTTCACTTAGGATGGATCGTGTGATGACCCATGGCCAGTAAATTTTGAGAAGAAAAATATTTGTTTTGAAGGGACACAGGCACAGGGGGGTTAATCCTCAACCCAGGACAACACACAGACACAGACCGCTCGGAGTGTGGTTCCTCTCTAAGAGACTGAAGTTCTGCATCTCTGACCCTTGAGAGAGGCTGCCCCACAAGGAGCTGGCTGCAGGAATTCTCCCCACCCCTGAGCTGCACTGTCAGCCCCCTCAGGGCTGTGCTCAGCCTCCATCAGGAGGGCAGCAGCTAGCTGCCAAAGGGCCCTGTTGGGGTTGGGTGAATCCTCCTCGTGGGCCCCAGCCCCAAGGCCCCCCAACCCTGCTGCCCACAGTGCTCCCTGTCCCCTGGAACCTGGCCTTGGGTTTTGTCCTGCCTGCCCCCCACTGAGAGTGGCTTAGGCCCTGATTACCTTATGTGTGTATCTTTATCTGAAAGTCCCAGAGCAGCATCCCCTTCCATGGTGCTTCAGGTGGAGCCGGCAGGACTTGACGCAGCCCCTGGTCGAATCTGCTCTATGGTGGGTCAGTCGTAGTCATTGCTATGGAAGTCCAGGTCACATCTCTCTGATCCCGAGGAGTATCAGAGCATTCCTTGTGGAATCCCATGTGTTGGAGTAAACTCAGGGTCTTGTGAATGTGACTGTGAGGTCCTGGCTTTTGAGCCTGACTGTGAGAGGCAGAGGTGTGTCTGGTCAGCCACCCACACAACCAGCTAGGACTTTGGTGTCCCCACTCGGGCTGTTTGAGCATAGGGCTGGCTCTAGCAGATGGCTGGGAGGACGCTCACCCAGGTGCCGGAGTCCCCAGAATCCAATGAGGATTCAGAAAGGAAGCAGGCAGGAGAGGACTCTGGAGTCCCAGGGGTGCAGGCTGCACAGAGGGTTGGCCACCCCAGAGAGGTGGAAGCAGCAAGCCCCTGGAGATCCATCTGACCTACCCAGGGCTGGCTGGGAGAGTGAGGGGGGAGCAGAGGTCACTGCAGGTGAGCTGCTGCCCTGGCCTCCATGAGGACATCCGTGCTCTGGGGCCAAGACCGGGACCATAGCCCCGGGGGCACTCCAGAATGGACACGTGACAGCTCTCATGAGAGGTACTCCTCATGCCCCTAATTGGATATGACTGTTAGGTGTAGTTGGGATCTTGCTCTGGGTACATAAGAACCTCAGGCCTTTGGCTGCTAGGAGGCCCAAACTGCCCCCTGCTCCCACCGACTTATCTGGAGGTCATTTCCAGGATCCAGCATCTTCAGCAGCTGCCTCTCTGTGGAAACACACCACCCTGTTCCCAAGCTGATCCTGCCCAGGCCATCACCATTTGGATAGGCGCCTCCCCTGGCTTAAGGATTCAGTGAATGTTCTGCTCCTCTGAGAAGTCCCTGTGTTTCCTCGTGGCTTCCCTGGAGGCTCAGTATTAAACAATCTGCCTGCAATGTGGGAGACACAAGTTCGATCCCTGTGTGGGAAGATACTCTGGAGGAGAAAATGGTATCCCACTCCACTCTTCTTGCCTCGGAAATCCCATGGAGTCAGGAGCCTGGGGGTGGTGGGGGTGGGGGGACTATGGTCCATGAGGTCAGAAAGAGTTGGACATGACTGAGCGACTAAGCATACTCACACGTACGCACAGCTAAAGATTTGCTCTGGACCCTTGTATCTTTGGCAAGACACTGACCCCTGCCTGGATCTTGACAGACTTCTTCTGTGGCAACTAACACTGGCTGACAACTTAAAGTGGTTTTTGAGCAAGTACAGGGTTCCAGGTCTATACCTGGCCTCGGTTGGTGGCTCTTGCCATATCCGATATGCAAGATATGCGGGTCGCATATCTTGCAAAACATCGATGAGGTTGGATCAGGAAGTGTTTGTGGAGCTTGAGAAGAAAGTGGATCCAGAGATGTTTCTCTGGTGGAAGAGGCCCAGTTAGTATATTATATGGGATTGGAGGTAAGGGAGAGGAAAAGTGTAAGAAAATGTAGCAAGGGTTGTTTCACACTTACAGGTTCTGTGTGCTTGCGTTTGGTTTCCTTTCTATTTCATTTTTTAACATACTCAGCATGTTTTGCCCGAAGTTTCATTGTCTTTTTTATTTTGAAAATAGACTTTATTTTCATCTTTTCCTTTGTAACCCTTTTAACCCTTGTGATCCTTTAAGATTTGGGAAAAACAATTGTGAAAATAGCAGAAATCTCTTAGGCCCCTCGCCCAGTTTCCCCTATTCCTAATATCTAATATTAATATGATACATTATTACAATTAATGCAGAAGTATTGATGCATTATTTATTACCAACTAAAGCCCATACTTTACTCAGATTTCTATAGGTTTTACCCACTCCCAGATCCTGGCCAGAAAACCACCCTAACGTTTAGCTGTAATATCTCCTTGGGTTCCTCTTAGCTTTAACATTTCTTTGTTTGGGATGATCTTGACAGTTTTGAGGAGTACTCGGTAGTTGTTTGGTACAGTGTTCCTTGACTGGTATTTGTCTGATACTTTACTCGTGACTAGTCTGGGATTACAAGTTTGGTGGAGGAATATTACAGATGTAAAATTCCATTGTCATCACATTGTGTCAAGTGTATATACTATTAGCACCATTGATCCCTGATGATGCTCTCATTGATCATGTGGCTGAGGTAGTGCTTGTCAGGTGTCTATGCAATAAAGTGATTGTCCTATGCCCCCTTTCCATCCTATCCTCTTTGGAAGAAAGCCACAATGTGCAGTCTATGCTTCGGGGTGGGAAGTTATGCTCCACTTTCTAGAAGTGGGAGTGTCTGCATAAACTGGAATTCTTCTGTGTGGAACACTTGTCTATCCTTGTTTGCGTAATTAAGAAATCATTTATGTTTCTCAGTATGGACTCATGGTATTTTTATTACACTTTGGGTTAAAATCCAATACAACATTATATATTTTTATTTTCAAATTGTTCTCATATTGGCCACTGGGAGCTCTTCCTCTCAACTCCCTTGGTATATACCTTTGTCATACCCCTAGAAATATTGCTTCCTTTTTTGAAAGTTCTTTGAACATTTCTATTTTTTCACAACCTACAAGATGCTCCAGCCTGATTTTCCATATTTCCTGACCCAGTTCTAGAATCATCAATTTTTCCATGGAGCCCTTGTTCCTTTTATTGTCGAATGGCATTGACAAAACTAGATCTGTGCACTAAGCGTGCTCATTGGTACAGAAGAGTCATTGCTTCTGGGCACACACTGGTTGACAGGGCAAAGAATTATATGTGTACTTCTTATCCTGTGTTTATTTATATATCTAGAAATATTTTAGATGGTAATGATTTCGTGGATATGACACCAAAAACACCGGCAAAAAATAAAAAGTCAAACAGATAAATTGGACCTCATCAAAATAAAAAAAAAAGTCTGTGCATCAAAGAACATAATCAAGGAAGCTACCGTATGATCCAGCAATTCCACTTCTGAGTGTATATTCAAAAGGAAATGAAAATAGGATATTGAAAAGATATCTGCACTCCTACATTTATTGCAGCATTGTTCACAATATCCAAAATATGGATACAACATAAGGGTCCAGCAGTGGATGTGAATGGATAAAGAAGATATGACATATTCAATATACAGTCATGTGAGAGATGGGAATCCTGTCGTTTGCAACAACTTGGAAGGAGTTTTAGGGCATTATGCTAAGTAAAGTAAGTGAGACAGAAACAGATAAAGATGGTTTGTTATCAATTATAGGTGGAATCTAAAAAGGACAAACCAGGACTTCCCTGGCAGTCCAGTGGCTAAGACACTGCACTTCCAATTCAGGAGGAATGGATTTGATCCCTGGTTAGGGAACTAAGATCACACATGCTGAACAGCAAGGCCAAAAATAACAAAATAAAAACATATAAATAAATTTAAAAATTAAAAAGACAAACAGAGAAATAGAAGAGAGTGGTGCTTACCAGGGTTAGGGGATGGGGAAATAAGGAGAGATTGTACACAGGGTACCAGCCCCCACTTATAATACTAACAAGTTTTGGGATCCAGTGTACACCAGGATGCTAATAGCTCACAATTCTGAGTCAAATACTTGACTGTTGCTAAGAGAATAGAACTTCTACATTCTCACCACAAAATAAATAAATAAATAAATGTGACAGGATGGAGGTGGTAGCTAGCACTATGTCAGTAATCACTTCACCATTTATAAATGTATCATAGCAACATGTCAAGATTTTTGCTTGAACTCCATCCCTCCTTGCTAGTGAGGCTTCTCTTCTAGTGGAGTAAACCTAACTGCACTGGTGGTGTCATTCACCCATGTGATGCTTCCAGATTTCAACAAGAAACAGTTCTCAGTGTGAGGGAAATTTTAAACGTCCCTTAGGGGATGCTGTCACTTCTGACTCCAGTGCAGCATCCCACATGACACTCTGGAAACCAGTCTGCAGATCAGAATCCTTTTCTTCTTGTTTTCATGTTTTACAGTTGGCATCTGTACTCTGTCAGACTTTTTAAATTTCAAATTCCCTTACCTTCCCTGACTGAACAGCAGGAATACCTAATGGGACTAGAGGACACATGCAGGTTAAGAATCGCTTTCCTGGTTCAAAGATCGGTTACTCAGAAAGCGTCACCTCTTCCCCCACAAACAAACAGAGAACACTGTGAGTCCATTTTCCAGCTTTGACAACTACGACCACACAGTCAAGTTTAGTAAACACCACATGACAGAGCAGGATGTAACAGAGCAGCAGACATAGGTGAAGGCTGTCTAACAGTATCTCCATAGTGCTCTGCTCTCCTAGAGTCCTATTCTGAATTTTGCACCTGGTCTATGGCACTCAAATGTAATAGGTCTTCTATACTTTCATCAATTGACCTGTCTTTGAAGTGAACTTGAAACACACTTGATTAATCCTTCACAAAGTGATGAATTACTCTTGGTTCCAGTTATCTGAATGAAGAGATACAGAGAGAGACCCACTTGCCCTGGATTAGAGCTAAGGCCTCCCCGCCCAGGGGTCAGGAGCCAGAATCACTCCCAAAGAGATGAGCATCTATGTTGCAATATCTGTAGAGATAATAAACAGAGACTTTCCTTCTTGATGTAGAGGAACCTTTGTTCTGGGTCACATTGCCCTGACTGTGGGCTTCCCAGGCTATTTCCCCAGCTCTAGGTTTGAACCCAAAGTCCAGGTATACAGAGGCTAGGACAAGGGCCACTCTACCCCTGCTCTAACTGTATCTGGGTCTTTCCCACCCTCCCTCCATAAAACACTTTCTCCCAACCCCTGCCAGATGGAAGGGGCTGCAAAGAGAACTGGCTGTCCAAGATGAGATCTTGAGGACACCCTTTTCCCCCTCTTGGAACTGGAGAAATGATCTCTAACATAGTAACGCCATGTCTCCCACCGAGTGTTAGCAGTTGCGCCTGTGATGAGTAAGCACCAATGTCTGCAGAAGCTGTGCTGAACTGAGAGTGGTTGTGATTGATTTCCTAGAACGCCATCGCTTTCTTGTAGGAGTCCATGAAATTGTCCTTTTATTTGAGAAAAAGACCAAGATACTCATATAGCTGTGCACCCACCCTTAACTCAGTGGACAGCCAGAGTGTCCTGCACTGTGTGGAGCTCAAGAGCAAAGCGGTGAGGGATTAAGAGGGACTCGTGGTTGCCACAACCTAGTTGGATGTTTTAAATTATTTTGGCCACTCAGCATACAGGATCTTAGTTCCCCATCCAACGATCAATCCCGCACCCCCTGCAGTGGAAGCACAGAGTCCCAACTACTGGACAATGAGGAAAGTCCTTACAGTATTCTTAACCAGGATGCCTCAAAATTGTGAATGTCATCAAAAAAAAAAGAGGGAAATCTGAGAAACTGTCACTGCAAAGAGAAGTTAAGGAAATATGACAGCTACATAAACTGTGGTATGCTGGATGTGAAATGATCCTCTACCAAAAATGAACATGAGGTAAAGACTAAATAAAAAAAGATAACATAAGCTAATTACTATTATAATATTATAAATATTAAATAAATTAAGCCTTAATACTAAGGAAATCAATCAGTTAAGTAACTAAATTAGTCATAAACATCAAATATGAATACATTAAACACAAAATTATTATGAATATAATACAAAAATAAAATTCAAAATCTATCTATCTCAGAGAAAATATGGCCTACAAAGTCAAAAATATTTACAATTTAGCCATTTACCGGGAAAGTTTGCTGATACCTGGTGTGCAGAAAAATAGCATGAATATACTGAGGGATTTATAACATGGGTAGAAGCAAAAGCCCCAGGCCTAGATCTGTAACCCTGTGGTGGGAGACTCAGTAACAGCATGGCAGACACCTAAAACTTTGAGGGAGGGAGGTATTTCTCTCTGTAAAGAAAAACTTTCATGAGACGTGACTGTTGTGATATTTTGTATTACCTCACTGCTTGGTCATCTAGGTGAATCCATTCAAGGGAAGTACACAACAGAGTGAGGAAACTAAATTACCCCCACTCTGAGTGAGAGGACCAGAAGGAGAGCCTCTTGGTAGCCAAAGAGTGTGGGCAGAGAGTGGAGAAGAGCAAATATGAACAAGGGATTCCAGCAAGCTGTAGGAACTCCTGAGTTCAACCTGAGCTATGCATGTAGGAATCTCACCATAGACAGAATACCAAAAGCAGGGAGAACTGAACCATTGCCCAATGGACAGGCTGGGATCTGTGTGAATCACAAAGACTATGCATCTAAGTATCACTGCATCAACCACAGAAACATGCACATTTATTTCAAGCACATGGGAAATATTCACCAAGATAGCATCCTCTATCATCAAAACAAATTTATAAAATTTAAATGATGCAGAGTTTGTTCTCTGACAAGAAAAGAATCAAACTAGAAATCAAACACTGTGGAAGGAGGAGAAAAATCTCAAAACACTTGGAAATTAAACAACCATTCATAGATCAAAGAGAGAATCTCAAGGAAGTAGAAACTGCATTGGAATGAATTAAAGTGGCTCTTAGCCACATATTGCAATTCATGGCACGCAGCTAAATCAGTGTTAAGAGGGAAAATTGTAGAATTTAATGTTTAAATTAAGAAAGAATAAAGACCACAAGCAATAATCTACACTTCCACCTTAGATTAAATAAAGAAGAGAAAACTTCACCCAGAGCAATCTGAAAACAAACAAACCAAAAACACAAGAGAGATAAATTGAAATCGAAAATAAAGAAAAAAAAAATCCTGGAAAAAAACTGGTTCATTGAAAAGATCAACAAAATTGATAAAATTCTAGCCAGATAAACAAAATCAAAAAAGAGAAGACAAATGACTAATATCAGAAATGAAATACTGACTATCGCTACAATTCTACAAGCCCGACACTAAAATGTTGGAAGGAAAAAAAAAAAAAGGAAATACTAAGAACAGATCTATGTACAGGACATAAATTCAAGAACTTAAATGGAATTGTAAAATTCCTCAAAATCCAGAAACTACCCTATTCATCCCTGATGAAATGCATCAATTTATAATACTACAACTATTAGAGAATGGATATCACATTTTCAAACTTTCTAAAAAGAAAATCTTTAGAACCTCAGAAATATCAAAAAAACTCAAGCAGAAATTGTCAGAGCCAACTTTATCAGAACTCTGAAGAATAGTCAAAAGTTTGTAGCAAGTAAGCTATCAAGATTGTGAGCTCTTCTGGGTCAGGGTTACTGGTCATGCTCTGTGGTCCTGGTGTCCACCATGAGCCTTGGCACTCAATGGGAGATCAGAAAGTGTTTGCTAAATAATGTCTTACTCACGGTGCCTGCAATCTGGTTGGATCAACTTTATTTGGCCCCCAATACATGTAACAGGTCAACACGACCAGAAACACAAACAGGAGCAATGACACAATTACGCCTCTGCAAACATCTGTAGGAGAGGTGCCTGACACTTACATAGCCAACAGAGACAGAAACATTTTAGCCCATGAGTAGCTTTAAAAAATCCCATTTTTCATGAAAATCTGATCACTGCTGTGAAAGAACAAAATGATGGGAAGAAAGAGCTCCTCAGAGAATGACAATCTGAGCCCATGTCCTCCAAGTGCTGGGTAACCAAAGTGGCATTTAGGAGGAAATGACCAACCAGGCACAATAGAAAGCCAATTTAGGTTTGGAGGAGTACAATATTCGGATGACTTCCAGAAGTATAAAACCCAGTCTTTCCTAAAGTATTCTCTGGCACATATCAAGACACAGAGGCCTTTGACTCTTGTAACAGGATAAACATTCTGGCCCTTCCTGAGAGTGTATGTGTTAAATGTCAGTACACAAGAAACAAGTGTCTGCACAGTCCGAATTCCAGGCCTGGCTTTCCTGTCACTGTTACAGAAAAGTGAGTGTATGAAACAAGCATTTAGTAATTCTGTTTCACTTTTGCTTAAGTCAAAAGGACCTGAGACTGTGTTTGGTTAGCAAATCCACCCTTCTAGCAACAGAGAGGTCAAGAGAGTAAGGTGATAGATACCTAAGCACAAAAATAGGCCTATGACCAAAATTCAGGTGGAAATGAAATATTTCACATGACCATAGGTTAGGGAGACCGTAATACACGACTAGGATGCTCATCTAGTGTTTTCAGCTCCTCATGAAGACTTCATGCTTTCCAGGGTTTGGGGCCATGATGTCGAGCAGTCACTGGATGGAGTTTGACCTGAAGGAATAAAGAGAACGCAGGTGAACTGAAAATGTGTTGTTTTGAAAAACTTTGACCTCAAAATGAGCAAAGGATTATCCTTTGATGGGAGTTAAATGATGCCCTTCTTTTGAGGTATTCGTAAGTACATCACAAACTGAGAACATTTAAGCCTTCCTCATACCCAGTGAGGATAGTATAGAAGAAAACAGATCCAGATCCCACACCCTAAGGAACTGAGGATGATGAGAGGAGCCCAGGTGTGAACATGTCACTCTGCTGCTTAATTCTCTACCACCCATGAAAGAAAAGCTTCCCAGGTGGCGCCAGTGGAAAAGAACCTGCCTACCAATCCCCGAGACATAGGAGATGCAGGTTTGATCCCTGTATTGGGAAGATCTCCTGGAGAAGGAAATGACAACCCACTCAGGTACTCTTGCCTGGAGAATCCCATGGACATAGGAGCCTGGAGGACTACAATCCATAGGCCCACAAAGAATCTGCCACGACTGCAGTTACTTAGCATGTAACACCCCTTCCTCTGATATTCAGGGTCCCTCTAAGTTAGACACGAACCCCCATATATTCTCTATTTACACCATGATCCCATTTATTATTTTCCATGTTGGAAGCCTTCTGTTTCACTGCAGGGAATAGGTTGAATATTTTTGTTGGGTTGTAATCTGTGTGACAAGTTAGCTACAGTTAGCAGTGATTTCTGGGCTGGTTATTTAGGAAATGATCCAAGTGCTAGCTTCCTCTCTTCCTTATTTCTGCCTCTGAGCTCAAGAGAGGAATAAACCTGACAAACACTACTTCAGCTAGGTGATCAAGCTAAATATCAATGGTGATAAATCATGTTGATAGTGTCTACCCTTGATATGATGTGATAAGAATTGCACTTTGTCTCTCTGGTCTTCCTCCCCAAAACTCATTACCCCAGTTGAATACTTTGGACTAACACTTATTTTTATGATGATTGGATGTTGATTTTTATTCTATGCTTTTCTGTATCAATGTAGGTCTGATTTTTCGCAGTCAATCTGTTATTGTAATAAGGCAATCCTGGGCTCCTGCATTCCCAGATCCAGCCCTCATTCCTCCTTGTTCTGTTCTAGATTATACAGGGGCCGACACTGGCAGGGTGCAATCAAACTAACTCATACTTGGCTGCCATTTTGCTTTAGCTAACCAGAAACACCAGCAAGAGATTAGAATCCTGGAAGACAGAGCAGTCAAAAATTTTTCTCCTTCCTCTACATCAGGTGGCTTGTCCTTCAGTGGTTCCATATTCTCCATGGCACCAGTCGTTCAAAGATGAAATTGACCCATCCTGGCTCTGGATCCTGTTGAATCCAACAGGTTCCAGTAACAAGATCTCCTTTCTTTGTCATTCCATCCAAGAGGTGAGTGATTTCCTCGTGTTGCTAATAATTTGGTTTCCTATTTCTCTCCTGCTTGGCTTTCTACCACTTTTGTAACCAACCACATGCATTAAGTTCCCTCCATGTTAAATACTTACTGTGGCTTCTATTTTCCTGGACAATCCTTGACTGTTACATGCAGCCAATTATAATGACTGATCTTCTAGTGTTAAATGCCTTTGCATTCCTGGCATAAACCCATCTCTGTCACCAGCAGTTAAATATGTTTATCTCTTCTGTAATTAATAAAAATAATAATAAAACAAAATAACCCTGGGCTCTGAAACGTTCCCCAAATAAAATATCTTTCATCATAATCTTCACAGCCTTCTCAAAAGTAATTTTTACACGCACTAGTTTTGGGGCATATATGGAAAAATTCTAATAACATAAGTAATAGAGTGATTTAGTCAACTTGTAAAAAATTCAGCAATATACATGAAGTTAAATAGTGTGACTTGTGCAACAGAGACAAAATGGTACTCAAAGGGAAATATATAGCCTTAAATAGATGTATTAGAAAACAATAAATATTTAAACCACCCAAGAAATCCAAGAAGCTAGGTATGAACATCATAGGAAACCTTAAGTAATAGAAGGTAGGAAATAATGAAGTATAGAAATAATGAATTAGAAAGCAGTAAGGACAGAAAACAAATGCCAATTACTTGAAAATATTTATTAAACAGACTTTTTTTTTGAAAATATGACCAGAAACTAAAGAAAAAAATAGTACATAAACAATATAAGTTAAAACTCTATATACTATAGATGCAAAAGATATTTAAATGATGTAAAAACACAGCAAATATGTTATATGATTCCCTCAAGATAAGCAAATGGTAGTCAAGGAAAAGTTTCTCCATATGAAAGTATTTCAGGTAATAAACTAAAACTGAATGAGAGAATTTAAAAATTACCCCTCTGAAACCCCCAGTGGGTAAATGAAGGTGAGGATCATCAATGACTGCCAACTCAGCACAAAGGACTGCAAGCATTATGTTCTTCTTAATGGAAGTACACGGTGTCACTTAGGTAGCATGCTTGTAATTAAACAAGTTAATCAAGCTTCTACCGGTAACTACCAATTTAAAGAACTGTTGAGGGGCCAAATGTGTTAAATGACATCAAACTGTTTCATTCAACATAATCTATATTATGGAAAACTTGAAAAATACAAAACCTGCTTTTTTCACAGCAAAAAACTTCAAGAAAAAAAGGTGATGCAGGGGAAACCTCCTGATTAAAAAGTACTCGAGGAACTCAAGAAAATCATAGTAAATATACTGTATTTCTGGTCCAAACTAATTTTTTTTTAATTTATAAGGTAAATGTGAAAAATTACTAGATATTTGCTCTTATTAAAACATTTAAATTTTTAGGATTGATCATCATTTTTGGTTTATGTTTTATCAAAAATTTCTTGTCTTTTAGAAATGCATACTGACATACTTAGAGATGAAACATCCTGATGTCTTGGACTACCTTCACATTAGTCCATTGGCAGAGATGTGGGGAATGTGAGTGTACATTGGAACCAGACCCGCCATGTACTGCAGATGACTGATGCTGGCTGCCAACTATATTGGGTCACTTGTACCATTCTCTACTGCTGTTTGTGTCTTATAGTTTCTGTTATAATAATACAGTTTTATTATAAATATCATGCAATTAAATTGGAAATTTTGGGTGAAATGGACACTTAAAAAAAAAAAAAAGACCAAATCGGTCCAAAAAGAAATAGAAAACTTTAAAAAATACAAACGTTTACTGTAGTCAACACCCAAGCTACCTTCAAATGTTCCAAGACAGGCTGTTTGGGTGGCCAATTCTACCAATGGTCAGGGAGAACTAATCTCCATCTTATGTAAACTCTTGTGAAGTACACAAGAAAACTGGGAATTTATTAAACTTATTTTCCCAGACTAGCTCTCCTTGACTATAAAACCAGATGAGTACTCCCCCTCCTACCATGAAAAGAACACTTGAGCAAAGTTCACCCACACAGTAGCAAATATCCTAAGCAAACTAATAGTGCATTCAATATAGTAATGAATTACATGAACAGACAGGTTATGGCTAAAGAATGAAAATATGATTCAAACTTGAAATTAGCTCAAGTATAATTCTCCACAATAACAACTTAGGGCAAAACATTGAAGCATGCCAGTGGATGTGGAAAAAGCCTCTGAAATCAATTCAACATGTGTACAACTTTTGACAAAGTAAGATTAGAAACGAACTTCCATTTCCTAATATCTATAGCAAACATACTTAAATGTGAAATGCCCGATGCATTTCCATTAAAAACAGGAAGAAAACAAAGATGCATGCTCTCCCTTGGACAATGCATAAATTCACTGCAACACAGAATTGTGCACATCAAAGGAAGTAAGATTATTAATATTGAAAAAGATAATATTTGTGACAATATGGTAATCTACATAGGGAATTCACAGAAATCAATACACAGAATACTTGAATTAATAAGAGACCAGGTAAAAAACTTTGTATGGAAGATTGCTACAGCAAAACCAAGAGCTTTGTTACAGACACACACACAAAGCAGTAACTATTTAGAATGTGTAATTTAAAAATACCCTATTCACAGCACAAGTCCAAAAATTACCTAAGAAGTCTAACAAAAATATATAAAATCTTAATAGAGGCTACAATACAGATTTGTAGATAGATATGGGTAAGAAATAAAGTCTTTAGCAGTATACCATATTCATTTATGGGGAAAACTGTTATAAAGAGGTCAAGTCTGCTTAAATTATTTATTGATTTTGTGCTTTACCTGTAGCTCTCAAGATGGTGGTGAAGTGTAGGCTGCTGTCTTCTGCTCCCAAAAGCTAAACAACAAAACATGAGATGCCTCTGGAGGAGAGTGAATTCTGTGTTGAACAGGATAATAAAATAAAATGCAGGAGGAGAGAGCAGGGGAGTGTCTGGGGACAACAGTGTGAGAGATTCCTGCTTGGTCATCACAGTGCCAAGAGATGCCAGGCACTGCAGCTCTGTCTCATCCCTCAGGCTCATCCTGCAGCCCAACACGCAGGGCTCCTCACATCCGCTCGCCTCCCAGATGAAAAACTGTGGCCGTGGTGCTTGGGCATCTTCCCAGGACCACATGCTAGTGAGGGCCAGGTTGGGCTCAGAGCCCCAGTCTCAATTCCTCCAGAGCCCCCGCCCTTTCCGCCCACCCTAGGCCACTGTGGAAAGTGACAAGGAGAATCAGAAGCACTGTGGGGCTGCTCTGTGCTTTGCTGAGAACTGACTCTGCTGGGGGCCGGGATCTCTGTCCCATGCCAGCGCCTCCTGCGTGAGGGCAGCGCCCTGTCCCTGCTGCTGCCATGGGGCTCCTGTCCAACTGAACCTGCCAGGCTGACCAGCTCCTTGCTGCTGCCCCTTCTCAAGGCTGCACAAGAGGATCTCCTGTCCTTCCCCACACAGAGCTTTCCAATTTCCTGCAGAAGTCCTCCGGCTGTCCCAGCCCTCACTCTGGAACACCTCTGACACGTGCAGAAGCCTTGCTTTGGATAGTAACTTTTAGACACCTGGTAATCCTTCTGGGCCACTTCCACACATTTGCCAAATGTTATCCCTTTGGATTTGTGAGTACTCTGATTTGCCACATAATCAGCTGGTTCTTTGGATATAAACCTGAAGTTAAAGAGAGGGATTTTTATACCTCCCTGACACTTGCAGCCAGATTTTAATGGGGTATCTTCTTTGAAACAGTCAACCAAACATATACCCAGATAAATGATCTTACTAGGTGGTCAAAATCCAAATAGTCCATGCTAGCTAGTAGATGAGGAAAGATCATAGAAGTGGAGCCAAGGTTTTCAAGGCTGAACTCCTGAAAACTGTGGAATCCTCCTCTGAGGTGAAAAAATAGTTCCTTGGTACCTCAGATTTTAAAAGTAAAAGTAATTACCCAACCTTCCTTGGCCTCTTTTCTGGTACCTGACCCACAGGAAGCTCATGGTTGTCAGTGTGCCTAATGGTACCTGGGCAGGTGCTCAGGCAAGTCCAGTTGTATGGAGGCAGCTCAGCCTCCCAGGAGAAGTTAACCTTGCATCAAAAGGAAAGAGACCGTTCTCAGTCGATTGATGTTACAGTCAGTGTTACAGTCAGGATCACAAAGGGAAGTACAGAAAGGTGCTATGTGGTAATGTGCAAATTCACCTGACTGACATTTACATGATCCTCTTCAGATTAATGTGACATTGTTGTTTGAAAACATCTGACATATAGGAGGCACTTAGATATCTGGAGGATATCAAGGTAAATCTGGCCTTCTCTGAAAATCTTCCACAAAATGAAGAAGCTAGTCATAACAAATGATAATGGCCACCCTTAACTGAGTACCTACTATGGATCACAGTATGGGAGAGACTACAAGTGCTTGTCCATATCTTGTCTGTCTTTCCTCCACCCCAGACACGGGGGACGCTTCATTGCCTGTCCCTTTGTAGTTAGGAAGCATCATGTGACTAGCCATTGCCATTGAGAGACAAGCAGGAGCATTGTTGGTCACGTCTGGAGCCAGTATGCCATTTCTGTGCTTTGTCTTTCACTCAGCAGCAAACATGGCAATCCAGTGGTAGAACTCCAGAATGGAAACAGCATGGAAACTTGGGCCCCCTGAGATCAGAGTTAGTGTTATTCTCTCAGACATGTCCAACTCTTGCTACTCCAAGGATGGCAGCACACCAGGACTCCCAGTTCATCATCAACTCCCAGTTTACTCAAACTTATGTCCATTGAGTCAGTGATGCCATGCAACCATCTCATTCTCTGTTGTCCCCTTCTCCTCAAGCCTTCAATCTTTCCCAGCATCAGGGTCTTTTCAAATGAGTCAGTTCTTCACATCAGATGGTCAAAGCATTGGAGTTTAAGCATCAGCATCATTCCTTCCAGTGAATATTCAGGACGGATTTCCTTTATGATGGACTGGCTGGATCTCCTTGCAGTCCAAGGGACTCTCAAGAGTTTTCTCCAACATTGCAATTCAAAAGCATCAATTTTTCGGTGCTCAGCTTTCTTTATAATCCAACTTTCATAGCCATACATGTCTACTGGAAAAACCATAACTTTGCCTAGATGGACATTTGTTGGCAAAATCATGTTTCTGCTTCTTAATAAGCTGTCTAGGTTGGTCATAACTTTTTTCCCAGGAGCAAGCATCCTTTCATTTCTTTTCATTTTCATTTCATTTTCAAAGGCCCAGTGCTTCCTGCCTGACTATTTCTAAAATAGTCTTTGCACTTCATGTAACACCTTTCTTCAGAGGATTTCACAAAAGAAGCTCAAAGCAATCTGCTCACAGACCTGGTTCGCAGGCATCCCTTCCCCAGCAGTGTCTGAGGGCAGGAGGAAAAGACAGGGGAGCAGGGTCCTGCCACTTCCTTGGGTGACTTTCTTCTGCTTGGTAATTCCTTCCTGTCCCTCTGAAATCTAAAGTAGAACCCCATTTAATATGAAGAATGTAAACAAATAGCACTGTGTGTTTGAGCGTGGACTGAGAAGGGGGAGGGGAGCAAAGAAAGGCAGGAGACAGAAAGATTGAATGGTTAACAGTGTTACCTCCTCTGGGGAGGAGGATCAGTATGGACTGTGTGGAATAATTGCTCCTTTCACTTCTGGGCTGTATGATTTTTTTTTTTTGCTGGGAAGTATATTTATTGCTTGAGTAATATAAAAAAATCTCTTTGTAATGTAAAGTATCATGAATATTGGTGAAAAAAATGAAACATTTTCGTGGGGCAGTAAAGCAGTACCAGGCAGATCTCCAACTGCTAAAAAGTTAAACAGGTAATGAGCATTTATCTTGAATATAAATATAAATGAATATTGCTCTTGCTTCTTCAAAACGAGCTTTAGATGCTGTTTTTCTTGAACTTAAAGTCATGGAATGGAAAATATTTTCAGTATTAGTTTATGAATAGAAGGTACTCATATCTTGCTTGTAGTGGCAGTTACACAACTTAATGTGTTTGTTGAAACTTAGCAGTGTATAATGAAAGTAGTGAATTTTACTCCATGTAATTTATGCCCCCCAAATAAGTAAAACAATAGGTTATCATTAGAGGATATTTGGCTGTCCACAATAAACTACAACTGCCAATTGCAGATTTTCTGTATGTAAGACTGTTTATCAGCATAAATATATTATTTCACATAATCCCCTTAATGAGCATGACATTAATGAGTCATTAATTCCAATTAACAGATAAAATAATAGATGCTTGGAGATGTAATGTGAGCAATGGCACAACTGGTAGTCAGCTGGTCTGGAACGTGAATCCAGCTCTCACACCATGCACCTGCACCGCCCTACACATATCCGTCCAGAGGGTCCACTGGAGATACCAGACTCCTTCCTGCGGGACACCCTTGGCCTCTCCAGGGAGAATCTTGGGTGAACTCACTTCAAGTCTCTGCTCAACTGTATGTTTGTGTCCACTTTCATGTCCAAGTGATGCCAAGGCCACCAAAGGCATCAGCCTTGCACTCCCTGCCCATATCCTACCTGCTTCTCCCAGAGTAGCCTCAGTGGATGAAGCCTCAGGGTCCACCTGGTCAAGTTCTGACTAAACATTTGCCCACAGGTGCACCCAACCCATCAGTAGAGAAAAACTAGAAGTGATTGATCTAACTAGCATGATCCACCCACTATTACTCCATGTCCATGAAAGAATTCATCCTGGTGCACCCTTTAATCTCCAAGGTCGAGTTCAGCCACAGTGCCAGGATCCTCTTTGTGGGACTGAACCTCATTGAGGCAACTCAGGACACAGGAGTGACGTGTCCAATCACGATTTGCTTGCTGGTGTATAGGCTCAGGTAACCCCAGAGTTCTTGTGGGAGGGAGGAAACCCATCCATGCCAGGAAAAAAGGCAGTGTGGAAAGCCAATGGGGTGGGGTGTGAGGAAAGTAGGCCCCTGGCCACCAGAAGTCCCCCCACTGGCTTTCAGTCACCTGCTGCTCAGACAGAAATCCCAGCAGCAGAGTAGGAGGGGGCAGTGAAGTGAGCCTGTGCACCTGCTAGAAGCTAGAAAGGGGAGCAGGTACTGGGGGTGGGCACAGGGCTTGGTCGGGGCAGAATCTGGAGAAGGGCGTAGAACCCCGGGAAGGGCACACGCTTGGGAGAAGGCCCAGGCGTCCTGGGAAGGTCATGAGAGAGGGGGGCTCTGGGCCTGGGGATGGACGCGGAGTGCTGGCCAGTGGGCTATGGGTTTCTGAAGAGACACTGGGTTTCTCCAGTGTCTGGAGAAAGCTGACGATTGTGAGTTCAGAAGAGGATGCTGGGCTGTGGTGAGGAGTAGGGGCAATAAACAGATTTTAGAGATGGGGAGAGGGCCGGGGGTTTGGGGGAGGGGAGAGTGCTCCAAGGAAGAGAGGGGGTCTGGGGAGAAGGCTCAGGATCAGAAATCAGGATGGAGCCACAGGGTCTCGGGAACAACACGGAGTCCTGGGGATTTTCAAGAGGATCCTGAGGGTCCAGGGAGGTCAACAGACTAAGAGAAGGAACTCGGGTCCTGGGAAGAGAGGCGGATTCTTGAGATGAACTCGGGGTCACAGGGCTGGGGCCTCCAGTGGCTGAGGCAGCACTTTACCTGCTTCAGATGGGATCGTTGTCCAGATCCCGGCAAATGTACCACAGGATCATGTAGAGGATGGGCAGGATAGCGAAGAGGAATAGAGCCATGAAGATGGCCTTGGTCACTGGGGAGACCAGGCCCTGCGTGGTCCCGCCAAGGGGGCACCGTGAGGTCCTGGAGGAGGGACAGCTAAGAGGGCAGAGTGGGCTGCCACCTGCACCCATGGAGAGAAGTCCTGTCAGGTAGGAAACTTCTGCTGGCCAGCATCTCTGGGCAACTGTGTGCTTGAGGCCAAGGGCTTGCCTGATCTAGTGGAGACCCCTGGACCCCAGCCCACAACTCTTTCCATGTGGTGCAGCCAGGAGGTTCTGCCCTTGGCTGGCGGGAGTCAAAGAAGGTTAAGGCTGAGGGAGAAAAGCCAGGCACTGCAGGGCACCTCCAGAGTGGACCTGGGGTCTCGAGGAGAGAGACTAGGGAGAGGTGTGGGGTTCTCCCCTATGTTTCCCAGGGCGTCCCTAAAAGACGATCCCACTCATCTCTGGTATTTTGGGAAAGGACAGATTGGGAAGGTCATACGCTAGTCCCAACCTGTCCCATCCCATGCCCAACATTACACACTGACATTTTCCTGCACACAGGGACCATTTCCAGGGCGGTCACCATCTTTTGGTGGATCTTTAAGGTAAAGCGAAAGTCGCTCAGTCGTGTCCGACACTCTGCCAGTCTCCTCCTTCCATGAAAAACTTCAGGCAACACTGGAATGGGTGCTATTCCCTTCTCCAGGGGATTTTCCTAACCCTGGAACTGAACCCGGGTCTCCTGCACTGCAGGCAGGTGCTTTACCATGATCCCTAGACACCAGGGAATCTAGCCGCGATGGGCCAGGGTTGATTGAAGAAATCCCGAACCTTCTCAAGGGCCACCAGTGTGCGCCCACCTGTGCCTGGGGTGAGCCAAGGCCCACTCTGGCTGCTTTGTCTCCATTGCAGCCCACCCTCCCTGACCCCACCCTGACTCTTGCCCTCCTCTGCAGCATACCAGTGGTTCTGCACCAGCAGCATCCCCATCCCCTGGGTGCAGAGAAAAAAACTGAGATCTCAGACTCCATCCAGCTACACAGTGAGGATCTGCACATTAACCACATCCCCAGGAGGGGGCGGGCCGTCCCTAGTGGCTCAGATGGTAAAGAATCTGCCCACAAATCTAGAGACTCAGGTTCGATCCCTGGGTCGGGAAGATGCCCTGGAGAAGGGAATGGCAACCCCAGAATTTCATGGACAGCCGAGACTGGTGGCTTCCATGGGGTCGCAAAGAGTCAGACAGGACTGAGTGACTCACAGGTTCACTTTCAGGAGGGAGAGGGGGCAAGTCACCACGTGTTCACTGCCCCTTGTGCTGTGGTCCTCTGCCTTGTATAGTCTGTTAATGCAGGGTCATTGTGTCTTCCATAGTCAGGAATGTCTTCCCCAGTGGCTCCTGTGTGCTTGCTAAGTCACTTCAGTCATGTCCTGTGTTGGCAAGCGAGTTATTTAACCCCTACCGCCACCTAGCGGTAAATAATTCACCTGCACTGCAGGAGCTGCAGGAGATGCAGGTTCCATCCCTGAATTAGGAAAATTCCTTGCGGGAGGAAATGGCAACCCACTCCAGCATTCCTGCTTGGGAAACTCCATGGACAGAGGAGCCTGGTGGGCCAGTCCATGAATGACTTAGCATGCACGCATAGTCAGAAGTAATCGAGCCTGATTTCTTCAGTGGAGACTTTCTAGAAGCTCCAGTTAGTTACTCACCTAGCAAGAGTTGTTCTCAGTTCCTTAGGAGCGAGATTTCATTCATTCTGGATAAGAAATTTTTTTCATAACTGAAGAGCAAGGACCATGGAGAAAAAAATTGATCTTAATGGTTTCAAGGAAAACCGAAGCTATGACTTCTCTTCCCAGCCCCCACCCCACCTCCAAACCTCTGTTCTTGGCTTTCTCCTGCTCTCCAGGTGGTTTATCCGGTGGAGACAGGCAATAAATAGTGATGTCTGTGCTCTGCACGTCAACCCTGGAGTCTAGCCTGTTCTAGTGGGAGGGAGAAGTAGCGCTTTGCTGATGGGGTTATCAGAAAACGTGATTGTCACATTTGCAAGCACTGGCTGCACAGGCCAGATCACCTTTCACTCCCCTAGCTGCCACCATGCCATTTACCAGCCATGGTCAGGAGAGCATTGTTGTTGGAAGGAATGAGGCCACTTGCAGTTTGAGTCAGATATTGTGTGCTCAGTGGCTCAGTTGTGTCAGACTTTTTGCGACTCCAAGGACCTCAACCCTCCAGGCTCTTCTGTCCATGGGATTTCCCAGGCAAGAATACTAGAGTGGGTAGCCATTTCCTTCTCCGGGGGATTTTCCCAAACCAAGGATCGAACCTGTGTCTCCTGCATTGGCAGGCAGATTCTATACCAGTGTGCCACCTCGGAAGCCCCCAGCCTTAGGTAACCTTTTATCTTCTTTCCTTATTCTAGATTTCATTATTCTGGATATTTCATATAAATTGAATTGTAATATGTGGTCTTTGGTGGCTGGCTTCCTACACCTAGCATTATGTTTTTGAGGTTCAGTCACATTTTCTTTTTTCATTTTGTTTTTCTTTTTTCATTTTGTTTTTCATGCATTTAGTGTCACATCAAAGAATCCATTTCTGAAATCTAACTTCATTTCTGAAATCAATGTCTTCATTTTCTTCTCAAAGTTTTAATGGTTTAAGTCTGTGAATTGATCAAAGGACTGTGATTCTCTGTTTTTGTGATTCAGAATAGACTTTTGTTCATTTGACCAGTGACATCTCTGCTTATACAAATCAAGTAAGTGTTTACTGGGCTTCCTAACACTTTTGCTTCTAGGAAGATCATGAGCAACTGGATAATACTGTTGAGCTGCCCAAGTCATCCTGTTCTGATTGGTGCTTTGACTCTTCTCTCCATTAGTGTAACCAGGCCCACCTTGCGCTTGGTGGTTTTGTGTTGCAACTTGGCTCTTGCCATCTGGGGATCTAAATACTCCCACTGCACTTAGGTTTCCTAATTCAGTGACTGCAGTTCCTACTGTGAGTTCTGGCCTGCAGAGAAGAGCAATCACAGAGTTCTTCAAGGGTTCTGGGACTCCCCTCACAGCCTTGGTGAAATATATGTCTTTGGGACTCTCTGAGTATGGATAAGTAGGTCTTAAATGACAAATCCACACTAAAAGTGAAATATCCACAAACCTCTGAATGCCTTCCTCTGTATTAAACCAAGGCAGGTCTGACATTTCCAACTCACTCACAGTGGGCCAAATTTTGGCCCATAATTCAGCCAACCAGACACATGGATAAGAGCCCTTTCTAACTCCCTGAGTTGTAATATTAAATGCAAAATCTATGCTTAGTGAATCATTTTGGCCTGATCTAGTTTTTTTTTTTTTTTTTTTTTTTTAATTTGGCCATCTGATGTGGAGAACTGACTCATTTGAAAAGTCCCTGATTCTGGGAAAGATTGAGGGTGGGAGGAGAAGGGGACGACAGAGGGTGAGATGGTTGGATGGCATCACCGACTCAATGGTCTTGAGTTTGGGTAAACTCCGGAAGATGATGATGGACAGGGAGGCCTGGCGTGCTGCAGTCCATGGGGTTGCAAAGAATAGGACATGACTAGGTGACCGAACTGAACTGAACTGAGCTTTATGTGGGAGGCTGATCCCACTGGGGGTCAGGAGGCTGTTTCCAACTGAGGGTGGGGAGGAGTCTTCTACTGGAAAGGATGACTCACCAGACTTTATGGGCTTAGTTTCCTCAGCATCTTCAGGGTCTCCCCCACACAGCTCTATCACAATGTACAGAATACCATTCTTTCCAGTCAGCACCCTCATTTTAACAGGAAACACTCTAGTGGCAGAATTCAACTTCTAGTGCAGTTCAACCAGTTGCAAGATGAGCATTTGCATGTGATCATTAGCAGTCTCCACCCTGCATCTACAGGAGATAAGGGTCTCCTTATGGGTACACATAGAATCTGTTAGGTTTTTTACTGTAAACTGAGCTAATCCTTTTCTTTCACTACTCTTTCCAACTACTTTGGGAGCAACCAGAATCTCATTAGGTCTATTGATGTTCCAAAAATGCTCAAAAGTATCATATACACAGTCACAGAACACCTTGCACCCAGCACTTCTTTTAAGTGGTTCATCAGGTGTATCCAAAGCAGATATTTTGCATATATCTATTGCCATGGACTACCATCTCTGTCTTTACTACAGAGTCATTAGCAGTATTAAACCTAATCTGATTTCAGAGCTAATTCTAGAAACCCCAGAACCAACTGAGGAAATTCATTTTTTTAATTGAAGTATAGTGGCTATATAGAACTTTATTTTACAGATGTACAATACAGTGATTTACAATTTTAAAAGTTATACTCCATTTATAGTTATTATAAAATATTGGCTATATTCCCCATGTTTTGCAATATACCTTTTCAGCTTCTTTTATACATAACAGTTTATACCTCTTACTCCCCTATTCCTACCTTGCCCCTTCCTCCTCCCGTCTCCCAACTGGTAACCACTAATTTATTCTCTGTGTCTGTGAGTCAGCTTCTTTTATGTTAATATTCAGTTGTTGTTCAGTTGCTCAGTCATGTCTGACTCCTTGTGACCCCGTGGACTTCAGCACACCATGCTTCCCAGTCCTTCTCCATCTCCCGGAACTTGCTCAAACACATGTCCATTGAGTAGGTGATGCCATCCAACCATCTCATCCTCTGTCCTCCCCTTCTTCTCCTGCCTTCAATCTTTCCCAACATCAAGGTCTTTTCTAATGAGTCAGTTCTTCACAATAGGTGGCCAAAGTATTGGAGTTTCAGTTTCAGCATCAGTCCTTGTAATGAACACCCAGGGCTGATCTCATTTAGGATGGACTGGTTGGCTCTCCTTGCAGTCCAAGGGACTCTCAGGAGTCTTCTCCAGCACCACAGTTCAAAAGCATCAAGTCTCCATTGCTCAGCCTTCTTTATGGACAACTGTCACATCCATACATGACTACTGGTAAAACCATAGCTTTGACTAGTTGGAATATTGTTGGCAAAGCAATGTCTCTGCTTTTTAATATGCAGTCGAAGGTTGTCATAGCTTTCCTTCCAAGGAGCAAGCATCTTTTAATTTCATGGCTGCAGTCACCATCCGCAGTAATTTTGGAGACCAAGAAAATAAGTCTATCACTGTTTCCATTGTTTCCGCATCTATTTGCCATGAAGTGATGGGACAAGATGACATGATCTTCACTTTTTGAATGTTGAATTTTAAGCCAGCTTTTTCACTCTCCTCTTCCACCTTCATCAAGTGGCTCTATAGTTCCTCTTCAATTTCTGCCATAATGGTGGTTTCATTTGCATATCTGATGTTATTAGTCTGTTTTATTTTTTAAATTCAACATCTGAGTGAGATCATACAGTATTCGTCTTTCTCTGTCTGACTCATTTTACTTAGCATATTGCCCTCCAAGTCCATCCATGTTGCTGCAAAATGCCATTCATTTTTATGGCTGTATAGTATTCCATTCAGAGAAGGTAGTGGCACCCCACTCTAGTACTCTTGACTGGAAAATCCCATGGATGGAGGAACCTGGTAGGCTGCAGTCCATGGGGTTGCCAAGAGTTGGACACGACTGAAGTGACTTAGCAGCAGCAGCAATATTCCATTATGTGTGTATGTGTGTGTGCGTGCACCATCCCTTATTTATCTATTCATCCATTGATGGACACTTAGATTGCTTCCATATCTTGACAATTATAGATAACCATACTGTGAGCATTGGAGTGCATGTGTCTTTTCAAATTAGTGTTTTTGTTTTTGTTTTGTTTGGATATATACCCAGTAATAGAATTTCTGGGTCACATAGCTCAATTTTAAATTTATGAGAAATTTCAAACTATTCTCCGAAGTGACTACACTAATTTACATTCCCACCAACAGTTCACAAAGATTCCCATTTGCCACATCCTTGGCAACATTTGTTATTTGTGTTCTTTCTGATGATAGCCATTCTCACAGGTATGAGGTGACATCTCATTGTGATTTTGATTTGCATTTACTTGATGGGTCAGTGATGTTGAGCATCTTTTCATATGTCTGTTACCCATCTGTATATCTCCTTTGGAAAAGTTTCTATTCAGTTTTTCTGCCAATTTTTAAAGTGGTTGGTTTTTCCTACATTGTGTTTTTGAGCTATTTATATATGTTGGATATTAACCCCAAATCAGTCATTTACAATGTTTTCTCTCATTCAGTAGGTCCTTTTCATTTTTTAAATGGTTTGTTTTGCTGTGCAAGGGCTTTTAGGTTTAATTAGGTCCCTGCGCTATGCTAAGCCATTCCAGTAATGTCTGACTCTTTGCAACCCTATGGACTGTAGCCCACCAGGCTCCTCTGGCCATGGAATTCTCCAGGCAAGAATACTGGAGTGAGTTACCGTGCCCTTCTCCAGGGTATCTTCCCGACCCAGGGATTGAACCCTCATTTCTTATCTCTTCTGCATTGGCAGGTAAGTTCTTTATCAGTAGCACCACCTGGAAAACTCATTTGTTTATTTTTGCTTTTATTTCCTTTACTTGAGGAGATGGATCCAAAAACACTGCTGGTGTGATTTATGTCAAAGAGTGTTCTGCCCATGTTTTCATTCAGAAGTCTTACATATTCAATCTTACACGTAGATCATAAATCCATTTTGAGTTCATTTTTGTATATAGTGTTAGATAATGTTCTAATTTGATTATTTTACATGCAGCTGTCCAGTTTTCCCAGCACCACTTCCTGGAGAGACTCTCTTTTCTCCATTGTATACAGGATTCTTGCCTCCTTTGCTATAGATTAATTGACCATAGGTACATAGGTTTGTTTCTACAATTTTCATCCAATATCATTGATCTGTATGTCTGTTTTTGTGCCAGTACCATACTGTTTTGATTCCTATAGCTTTGTAGTATAGTCTAAGGTCAAGAAGCTTGATTCCTCCAGCTCTGTTCTTTTTTCCTTTTACTTTATTTGACAGTGTCTGGTCTTTGTTGTGGCACATGGGATCTTTGATATTCATTGAGAAATGCGGGATCCTAAGATGCGGGATTTTGAATCCTCAGTTTCAGCACTTGGGATCTTTTTAGATGTGGCATGCAGGGTCTTGAGCTGCAACACATGAACTCTAAATTGTGGCATGTGAATCTCAGTTGCAGCATGCTAATTCTCAGTTGTTGCATGTGGGATCTAGTTCTCTGATCAGGGATCAAACCTGGGCCCCCTACATTGAGAGCATGGAGGCTTAGCCACTGGACCACCAGGGAAGTCCCTCAAGCTCTGTTCTTTTTTCCCAAGATTGTTTTGGCTATTTGGGGTCTTTTGTGTCCACACAAATTTCTAGTTCTGTGAAAAATGCCATTGATAATTTGATATGGATTACATTGAATCTGTAGATTGCCTTGGGTAGTATAGTCATCTTACAAAATCTATTCTCCCAATCCAAGAACACAGTATAGTTTTCCATCTTGCTGTGCTGTCTTCAATTTCTCTCATCAATATCTTACAATTTTCAAAGTACAGGTCTTCTGGAGGAGCTAAGATGGCAGAGGAATAGGATGGGGAGACCACTTTCTCCCCTACAAATTCATCAAAAGAACAGTTGAATGCTGAGCAAACTCCACAAAACAACTTCTGATCACTAGCAGAGGACATCAGGCTCCCAGAAAAGCAGCCCATTGTATTTGAAAGGAGGTAGGACAAAATATAAAAGATAAAAAGTGAGACAAAAGAGTTAGGGGTGGAGACACGTCCCAGAAGGGAGTCCTAATAGAGGAAGTTTCCAAACACCACGAAACCCTCTCACTGGTGGGTCTGGGGGAAGTTTTTGAATCTCAGAGGGCAACCTAACCAGGAGGAAAAATAAATAAAACCCACAGACTACATGTCTAAAAGCAACCCCCAGCAGAAAAGTACCCCAGACACTCGCATCTGCCACCAACAAGTGGGGGCTGAACGGAGAGGAGTGGGCGGCATTGCTTAGGAACAAAGGAAGGACTGAGCAAATCCAGAGAAGAGCTAGCCGACTGTGGACCTGCCCATCCACCGCCAGAGGCAGGAGGCAGGGGGGAGGGGAAAGGGGCAAATTCAGCCCCAGAGATGGCATCCCCTACCAAACTGCAAACAGGCTTCCAGTTTCTAACCAAAGACTTCCTGAGATTCTGGATGGTTGACATCTGCTGGGAGGGTCGCGGCTAGAGACCAGCTCCCCAGAACAGACACAAGGCGCGCCCAACCAGTGCGCGCAGAAACTGAGACTGGGACCGCGGAGGGGATAAGGCGCACTGCACCTGGGGAGAGTTCGCTCATCAAGCTCCTGGCTGCCTGAGCTGCTTGGCCAGGGAAGGCACAAAACACAGGCCCAACCGAGTCTGTGCTTTTGTGGAGTACCCAAAAACTGGAACCACATGCAACTCAGGGCCTGCTCCCTATAGAGCAGCCTGGAGCCTGAGCACTGTAGATGCGGAAAGCACACACACGCGAGCGGGGGCAAACCCAGTGTGGCCGGAACACTGCGAGTGCTCCCCACACAGGCCAGTGATATTTGTGTGCGGTGCCCCTCCCTCCCCACAGCACGACTGAACAAGCGAACCTAAACAAGCGACCACCTCCACCCGCTTGTGTCAGGGCAGAAATTAGACACTGACAAGACCTGCAAACAGAAGCCAAATAAATAAAGGGAACCACTTCAGAAGTGACAGGTGCAACAGATTAAAATACCTGTAGTTAACACCGACTACACTGGAAGGGGCCTATAGATATCAAGAAGTGTAAGTTGGAACAAGGAGCTATCTGAAACTAAACCAAACCCACACTGCCCACAACAGCTACAGAGAAATTCCTAGATATATTTTTACTATTTTTTAATTAAATTTTTTCTTTTTTTTCCTTTTTTAAATGATTTTATTTTATTTCTTCCTTTATCTTCTTCTAAAATTCCCTATTATTCCTCTATTACTCCTTAATTTTCATTTTCATATATTTTTACTATTTTTTAATTAATTTTTTTTCTTTTTTCCTTTTATTTTCTTTTAAAGCCCTCTATTACTCCTCTATTGATCCTTAATTTTCATTTTCATTTTCATATATTTTACTATTTTTAATTTAAAAAGTTTTTATTTTATTTTATTTATTTTCTTTTAAGGTCCTCTATTACTCCTCTATTACTCCTTAATTTTTATTTACATTTCACTATAACCTTGCAAAAAAAAGACTGTTTTTAAAGCGAACTTCATATATATTTCTTAAACTTTTTGTGTTTTTGTTTTTAATATTGTATTTTTAAGAGTCTAACCTCTACTCTAGATTTTTAATCTTTGTTTTTCAGTATTTGACATCAATTTTGGACATTTAAGAATCCAATATTCAGTACCCATTTTTACTCAGGAGTATGTTGATTACTCTCTCCCACTTTGACTCTCCGTTTTCTACCTCAGAACACCTCTATTTCCTCCCTTCCCCTTCTCTTCCCAATCCAATTCTGTGAATCTCTGTAGGTGTCTGGGCCATGGAGAACACTTTGGAAACAGAAAACTGCATAGATCTGTCTCTCTCCTCTTGAGTTCCCCTTTTTCTCCTCCTGCCCATCTCTATGTCCTTCCTCCCTCTCCTCTTCTTCATGTAACTCTGTGAACCTCTCTGGGTGTCCCTCATGGTGGAGAATCTTTTCACCATTAACTGAGAAGTTTTATTATCAGTGCTGTATAGTTGGAGAAGTCTTGAGGCTACTGGAAGAATAAGACTGAAACCCAGAGGCAGGAGACTTAAGCCCAAAACCTGAGAACACCAGAGAACTCCTGACTACAGGGAACATTAAGTAATAAGAGATCATCCAAAAGCCTCCATATCTACACTGAAACCCAAGAGACAATAAGTACCAGAGCAAGACATACCACGCAAATTCTCCAGCAACGCAGGAGCATAGCACTGAGCGTCAACATACAGGCTGCCCAAAGTCACACCAAACACATAGACCCATCTCAAAATTCACTACTGGACACTCCATTGCATTCCAGAGAGAAGAAATCCAGCTCCATGCACCAGAACACTGACGCAAGCTTCCCTAACCAGGAAACCTTGACAAACCAATCGTCCAACCCCACCCACTGGGAGGAACCTCCACAATAAAAAGGAAACACAGACAACCAGAATACAGAAAGGCAACTCCAAACACATCAATCGAAACAAGATGAAAAGGCAGAGAAATACCCAGCAGGTAAAGGAACATGAAAAATGCCCACCAAGCCAAAAAAAAAAAAAAAAAAATACACGAGGAGATAGGGAATCTACTGAAAAAGAATTAGAATAATACAATAAAAATGATCCTAAATCTGAAAACACAAATGGAATACCAGAGTAAATAGCCTGGAGACAAGGATTGAGAAGATGCAAGAAATGTTTAACAAGACCATAGAAGAAATTTTAAAAAAAAGTCAAATTAAAAATTAATAATGCAAATAAATTGAGAATCAAAAAACACTCTGGAGGGAACCAAGAGTAGAATAACAGAGGCAGAAGATAGGATATGTGAGGTAGAAGATAAAATGGTGGAAATAAATGAAGCAGAGAGAAAAAAAGAAAAAAGGATCAAAAGAAATGAGGACAACC
This sequence comes from Cervus canadensis, assembly GCF_019320065.1. Lineage (NCBI taxonomy): Eukaryota > Metazoa > Chordata > Mammalia > Artiodactyla > Cervidae > Cervus > Cervus canadensis. Next base: position 98,000,818 of record NC_057419.1, read on the forward strand.
TCAGGGACCTCTGGGACAATGTGAAATGCCCCAACATTCGAATCATAGGAGTCCCAGAAGAAGAAGACAAAAAGAAAGGCCATGAAAAAATACTCGAGGAGATAATAGCTGAAAACTTCCCTAAAATGGGGAAGGAAATAGCCACCCAAATCCAAGAAACCCAGAGAGTCCCAAACAGGATAAACCCAAGGCGAAACACCCCAAGACACATATTAATCAAATTAACAAAGATCAAACAAAAAGAGCAAATATTAAAGCAGCAAGGGAAGAAACACAAATAACACAACAAAGGATTCCCATTAAGATAACAGCTGATCTATCAACAGAGAAACTCTCTCAGGCCAGAAGGGAATGGGCAGGACATACTTAAAGAATGAAAGAGAATAACCTTACAACCCAGATTTACTGCTACCCAGCAGTAGGATCTCATCTTCAGATATGAAGGAGAATTCAAAAGCTTTACAGACAAGCCAAAGCTGAGAGAATTCAGCACCACCAAACCAGCTCTTCAACAAATGCTAAAGGATCTTCTCTAGACAGGAAACACAGAAAGGTTGTATGAATGCAAACCCAAAACAACAAAGTAAATGGCAACAGGAACATACCTATCAATAATTACCTTAAATGTAAATGGGTTGAATGCCCGAACTAAAAGACAAAGACTGGCTGAATGGATACAAAAACAAAACCTGTGCATATGCTGTCTACAAGAGACCCATCTCAAAACAAGGGACACATACAGACTGAAAATGAAGGGCTGGAAAAAAATATTTCATGCAAACGGAGACCAAAAGAAAGCAGGAGTCACAATACTCATATCAGATAAAATAGACTTTAAAATAAAGGCTGTGAAAAGAGACAAAGAAGGGCATTACATAATGATCAAAGGATCAATCAAAGAAGAAGATATAACAATTATAAATATATATATGCACCCAACATAGGAGCACCACAATATGTAAGGCAAATGCTAACGAGTATGAAAGGGGAAATTAACAATAACACAATAATAGTGGGAGACTTTAATACCCCACTCACACCTATGGATAGATCAACTAAACAGGAAATTAACAGGGAAACACAAACATTGAATGACACAATGGATCAGCTAGACCTAATTGATATCTATAGGACATTTTACCTCAAAACAATCAATTTCACCTTTTTCTCAAGTGCACACGGAACCTTCTCCAGAATAGATCACATCCTGGGCCATAAATCTAGCCTTGGTAAATTCAAAAAAAGTTGAAATCATTCCAGTCATCTTTTCTGACCACAATGCAGTAAGATTAGATCTTAATTACAGAGAAAAAAAACTATTAAAAATTCAAACGTATGGAGGCTAAATAACACACTTCTGAATAACCAACAAATCATAGAAGAAATCAAAAAAGAAATCAAAACATGCATAGAAACGAATGAAAATGAAAACAGAAAAACCCAAAGTCTATGGGACACTGTAAAAGCAGTGCTGAGGAGAAGGTTCACAGCATTACAGACGTACCTCAAGAAACAAGAAAAAAGTCAAATAAATAACCTAGCTCTATACCTAAAGCAACTAGAGAAGGAAGAAATGAAGAATCCCAGGGTTAGTAGAAGGGAAGAAATCTTAAAAATTACTGCAGAACTAAATGCAACAGAAACAAAAGAGACCATAGCAAAAATCAACAAAGCTAAATGCTGGTTTTTTGAAAAGATAAACAAAATTGACAAACCGTTAGCAAGACTCATTAAGAAACAAAGGGAGAAGAACCAAATCAACAGAATTAGAAATGAAAATGGAGAGATCACAACAGACAACACAGAAATACAAAGGATCATAAGAGATTACTACCAGCAGCTCTATGCCAATAAAATGGAGAACTTGGAAGAAATGGACAAATTCCTAGAAAAGTATAACTTTCCAAAACTGAACCAGGAAGACATAGAAGATCTTAACAGACCCATCACAAGCACGGAAATTGAAGCTATCTTACTCAAACTCTTCCAGAAAATTTCAGAAGAAGGTAAACTTCCAAATTCATTCTATGAGGCCACCATCACTCTAATTCTAAAACCAGACAAAGATGCCACAAAAAAAAGAAAACTACAGGCCGATATCACTGATGAGCATAGATGCAAAAATCCTTAACAAAATTCTAGCAAACAGAATCCAACAACACATTGAAAAGATCATACATCATGGCCAAGTGGGCTTTATCCCAGGGATGCAAGAATTCTTTAATATCTGCAAATCAATCGATGTAATACACCACATTAACAAATTGAAAGATAAAAACCATACGATTATCTCAATAGATGCAGAAAAAGCCTTTGTCAAAATTCAACATCCATTTATGATAAAAACCCTACAGAAAGCAGGAATAGAAGGAACATACCTCAACATAATAAAAGCTATATATTACAAACCCACAGCAAGCATTATCCTCAATGGTGAAAAATTGAAAGCATTTCCCCTAAAATCAGGAACAAGACAAGGGTGCCCAATTTCACCACTACTATTCAACATAGTTTTGGAAGTGTTGGCCACAGCAATCAGAGAAGAAAAAGAAATAAAAGGAATCCAGATGGGAAAAGAAGAAGTGAAACTCTCACTGTTTGCAGATGACATGATCCTCTACATAGAAAACCCTAAAGACTCTACCAGAAAATAACTAGAGCTAATCAATGAATATAATAAAGTTGCAGGATATAAAATTAACATACAGAAATCCCTTGCATTCCTTTACACTAATAATGAGAAAACAGAAAGAGAAATTAAGGAAACAATACCATTCACCATTGCAATAAAAAGAATAAAATACTTAGGAGTATATCTACCTAAAGAAACAAAAGACCTATACATGGAAAACTATAAAACACTGATGAAATAAATCAAAGAGGACACAAATAGATGGAGAAATATACCGTGTTCATGGATCGGAAGATTCAATATTGTGAAAATGAATATACTACCCAAAGTAATCTATAGATTCAATGCAATCCCTATCAAGCTACTAACAGTATTCTTCACAGAACTAGAGCAAGTAATTTCACAATTTGTATGGAAATACAAAAAAAAAAACAAAAAAACAAAAAAAAAGAGAGAAATACAAAAAAACCTTGAATAGCCAAAGCAATCTTGAGAAAGAAGAATGGAACTGGAGGAATCAACCTGCCTGACTTCAGGCTCTACTACAAAGCCACAGTCATCAAGACAGTATGGTACTGGCACAAAGACAGAAAGATAGATAAATGAAACAAAATAGCAAGCCCAGAGATGAATCCATGCTCCTATGGACAACTTATCTTTGACAAAGGAAGCAAGAATATACTATGAAGAATAGACAATCTCTTTAACAAGTGGTGCTGGGAAAACTGGTCAACCACTTGTAAAAGAATGAAACTAGAACACTTTCTAACACCATACACAAAAATAAACTCAAAATGGATTAAAGATCTAAATATAAGACCAGAAACTATTAAACTCCTAGAGGAAAACATAGGCAAAACACTCTCTGACATAAACCACAACAGGATCCTCTATGGCTTGCCTCCCAGAATATTGGAAATAAAAGCAAAAATAAACAAATGGGACCTAATTAAAATTAAAAGCTTCTGCACAACAAAGGAAACTATAAGCAAGGTGAAAAGACAGCCTTCAGAATGGGAGAAAATAATAGCAAGCAAAGCAATGGACAAAGAAGTAATCTCAAAAATATACAAGCAACTACTGCAGCTCAATTCCAGAAAAATAAAAGACCCAATCAAAAAATGGGTCAAAGAACTAAACAGACATTTCTCCAAGGAAGACATACAGATGGCTAACAAACACATGAAAAGATGCTCAACATCACTCATTATCAGAGATAGGCTATTCAAAACCACAGTGAAGTATCATTTCACGCCAGTCAGAATGGCTGCTATCCAAAAGTCTACGAGCAATAAATGCTGGAGAGGGTGTGGAGAAAAGGGAACCCTCTTACACTGTTGGTGGGAATGCAAACTAGTACAGCCACTATGGAGAACAGTGCGGAGATTCCTTAAAAAAAATTGGAAATAGAACTGTCACATGATGCAGCAATCCCACTGCTGGGCATACGCACTGAGGAAATCAGAATTGAAAGAGACACGTGTACCTCAATGTTCATAACAGCACTGTTTATAATAGCCAAGACATGGAAGCAACCTAGATGTCCATCATCAGATGAATGGATAAGAAAGCTGTGATACATATACACAATGGAATATTACTCAGCCATTAAAAGAATACATTTGAATCAGTTCTAATGAGGTGGATGAAACGGGAGTCTATTATACAGAGTGAAGTAAGCCAGAAAGAAAAACACCAATACAGTATACTAATGCATATATATGGAATTTAGAAAGATGGTAATGATAACCCTGTATGCGAGACAGCAAAATAGACACAGATGTATGGAACAGTCTTTTGGACTCTGGAAGAGGGCAAGGGCAGGATGATATGGGAGAATGACATTGAAATATGTATATTACCATATGTGAGATGGATCACCAGTCCAAGTTCAATGCATGAGACAGGGTGCTCAGGGCTGGTGCACTGGGATGACTCAGAGGGATGGGTTGAGGAGGGAGGTGGGAGTGGGGTTCAGGATGGGGAACACATGTACACCCATGGTGGATTTAAGTCGATGTATGGCAAAACCAATACAATATAGTAAAGTTAAATAAATAATAAATAAATAAACAAAAGTTTTGCTTTGGTTTTGCTACTTAAAAAAAAAGAATCTGCCTACAGTGCAGGAGATGAGGGTTTGGTCCCTGGTTTGGGAAGAGCCGCTAGAGGAGGAAATGACAACCCACTGTAGTATTCTTGCCTGGAAAATCCCATGGACAGAAGAGTCTGGCAGTTGTGGTCCACGGGGTCACAAAGAGCTGGACACAACTGAGCGACTGAGCACACAGGATCTCACTCAAATTGGAAGTGGCCTCATTCCTTCCAGCAGAAGTTCTCTCCTGACAGTAGCTGGTAAATGGCATGGTGGCAGCTGGAGGAATGAAAGGTGATCTGGCCTGTGCAGCCAGTGCTTGCAAATCTGACAGTCATGTTTCCTGACAACCCCATGGGCAAAATGCTATTTCTCCCTCCCACTAGAACAGGCTAGACTGCAGGTTTGACGTGCATAGCACAGAAATCACTACTTATTACCTGTCTCTACCTGAGAAACCACTTGGAGAGTAGGACAAAGTCAAGAACAGAGGTTTGGAGGTGGAGCGGGTGCTGGGAAGAGAAGTACTAACTTCTGTTTTCCTTTAAACCATTAAGATCAGTTTTTGTCTCCGTGGTCCTTGCTCGTCAGTCATGAAAAAATGTCTTCTCAAGAATGAGTGAAATCATGCTCCTAAAAAACTGGAAACAACTCTTGCTAGATAACTAACTGGAGCTTCTAGAAAGTTTCCACTGAAGAAATCAGGCTTGATTACTTCTGACTATGTGTTTGTGCTAAGTTGTTCATGGACTGTAGCCCAAAAGGCTCTCCTGTCCATGGAATTTCACAGGCAGGAATGCTAGCGTGGGTTGCCATTTCCTCCCGTTAGGAATTTTCCTGACCCAGGGATCAAACACGTGTGTCCTGCATCTCCTGCATTGCAGGCGAATTATTTACCACTGGCAGGCGGTAGTGGTTAAAGAATGCGCTTATCAACACAATACAAGACTGAAGCGACTTAGTAGGCATGCAGGAGCCACTGGGGAAGCCATTCCTGACTATGGAAGACACAATGACCCTGCATTCACAGACTATACCAGGCAGATGACCACAGCACAAGGGGCAGTGAACACATGGTGACTTGCCCCATCCTGAAAGTGAAAGTGTGAGGCTCTGAGTCGCATCGGACTCTTTGCAACCCCATGGAAGCCGCCAGTCTCCTCTGTCCATGAAATTCTGGGGTTGCCATTCCCTTCTCCAGGGCATCTTCCCGACCCAGGGATCGAACCTGAGTCTCTCGCATTGCAGGCAGATTCTTTACCATCTGAGCCACCAGGGAAGTCCCTCCCCATTCTGGGGATCTCGTTAATATGAAGATCTTCGCTGTGTAGTTGGGTGGAGTCTGAGATCTTGGTTCTCTTCTCTGCACCAAGGTGGTGGGGATGCTGCTGGTCCAGAACCACTGGTGGGTTGCACAGGAGGGCAGGAGTGGGGTGGGGGGTTGGGTGGGTTGCAATAGAGACAAAGCAGCCAGAGTGGTCCTTTACTCACCCAAGGCACAGGTGGATGCACCCTGGTGGTCCTTGAGAAGGTTCGGGATTTGTTCAAGCAGCCCTGGCCCCTCGTGGCTCCTTTTGGCTCCTCCCTTCTTAGAGATCAGAGAGTCCCTGGTGTCTGGGAATCATGGTAAAGCACCTGCCTCCAGGGCAGCAGACCTGGGTTCAATTCCAGGGTCAGGAAAATCCCCTGCAGAAGGGAATGGCAAACCATTCCAGTGTTCTTGCCTCAAGATTTCCATGGATGGAGGAGACTAGCAGAGAGTCAGACATGACAGAGCGACTTTCACTTTTCGTTTAAGACCCACCAAAGGATGGGGCCCTGCAACAGGTCACTGTGTGCAGGAAAATTTCAGTGTGTAATATTGGGCACCAGTTGGGACAGGCTGGGGCTAGCGTATGACCTCTCCAATCTGTCCTTTCCTGAAGTGCCAGAGAGATGAGTGGGGTCATCTTTTAGGGATGCCCTGGGGAACAAAGGAGACCCCCACACCTCTCCCCAGTCTCTCTTCTCAAGGAGACCCCTGGTCCACTCTGGAGGTGCCCCGAAGCACCTGACAGTTCTCCCTCATCCTTAAGCTTCTTTGATTCCCACCAGCCAATGGCAGAGCCTCCAGGCTGCACCACATGGAAGGAGCTGTGGGCTGGGGGTCCAGGGGACCTGATGTCTCCACCGACCGGACAAGCCCTTGGCCCCAAGTGCATAGTTGTCCCAGGGATGCTGGCCCACAGAAGTTTCCTCCTTGTCAGGGCGTCTCTCCCTGGGTGCAAGTGGCAGCCCATGCTGCTCTCATCACTATCCCTCCTTCAGGACCCCATGGTGCCCCCTTGAGGGGACCATGCAGGCTCTGTTCTCCACAGTGACCAAGGCCATCTTCGTGGCTCTGTTCTTCTTCGCTATCCTGCTCATCCTCTATGTGATCCTGTGGTACATTTTCTGGGGTCTGGACAACCCCATCTGAAGCAGGTAATGCGCTGCCTCAGCCCCCTGAGGCCCCAGCCCTGTGACCCCGGCTTCGTCCCCAGAATTTGCATCTCTTCCCAGGACCCCATGCTCTTCCTATGGATTCTGAGTTGCTTCCTGGGACCCCAAGCCCTCTGCCAGTCCCGAATTCCTCCCTGTACTCTGGGTGCACCAATCTCCAACCCCGTGCTTCTTCCAGAGATCCCCTACCCTTCCCTTGTTTCCAAATTCCTCCCCTGGACCCTGCGCCCCTTCCTAGGAACCTAGAGACCTCTCTTACCACGTTGACCTCCCTGGACCCCTGGGGTCCTCTTGGAAATCCTCAGGACTCCCTGTTCTTCCCAAGATCCTGTGGCTCCATCCTGATCCTGATCCTGAGCCCTCTCCCGGACCCCCTTATCTTCCTTGGAGCACTCTCCCCTCCCCCAAGCCTGAGGCCCTCTCCCCATCTCTGAAATCTGCTTATTGGCCCTACTCCCCACCACATCCCCACATCCTTTTCTCACCCCATACTCTGCAGCTTTCTCCAGACACTGGAGAAACCCACTGTCTCATCAGAAAGCCATAGGCCACCCGGCATCACCCCCTCGTCCTTCTCCAGTCCTGGGCCTCCCCTCTCTCATGACCTTCCTAGGATGCCTGGGCCTTCTCCCAATCTTTTGCCCTTACCAAGGTCCTTCACCCTTCTCTAGATTCTTCCCCAACCAACCCCTGTTCCCACCCCCAGTACCTGCTCCCCTTTCTAGCTCCTGGCTGGTGCACAGGCTCACTTCACTGCTCTCTCCCACTCTGCTGTTGGGTTTTGTGTCTGAGCAACAGGTGACTGAAGGCCAGTGGGGGGACTTTGGTGGCCAGGGGCCTCCTGTCTCCACTCCCCCACCCCATTGGCTTTCCACACTACCCTTGCTCGTTCCTGGCATGAATGTGCTTTCCTCCCTCCTGCAGGTAGAACTCCAGGGTTGCTTGAGCCTATACAAATCGTGATTGGACATGTCACTCCTGTGTCCTGAGTTGCCTCAAATGAGGTTCAGTCCCACAAACAACTTCCTGGCACTGGGGCTGAGCTCAACCCTGGAGATTAAAGAGTGCACCAGGGATGACTTATTTGGTGGACATGGAGTAATAGAGGCTGGGACACGCTAGTTAGATCAATCACTTCTAGTTTTGCTCTTCCAATGGGACGGGTCCATCGGTGGGCAGATGGTTATTTGGAACTTGACCAGGTCGACACTGGGGCATCATCCACTGAGGCTGCTCTGGGAGAAGTAGGTGGGAATGTGGGCAGGGAGTGCAAGACTGCTGCCTTTGGTGCCCTTGGAATCACTGAGACATGAAGGCAGACTCAAACACATGGTTGAACAGAGAGCTGAAGTGAGTTCACCCCAGATTTTCACTGGAGAGGCCAAGGGTGTCTGGCGGGAAGGAGTACAGCATCTCCAATGGACCACCTGGATGGACATGTGTAGGACAGTGCAGGTGCATGGCGTGAGAGCTGAATTCCCATTCCAAACCAGCTGACTGCCAGCTGTGCCACTGCTCACAGTACATCTCCAAACATCTAATATTTTATCTGCAAATTGGAATTAATGACTCATTAATGTCACGATTATTGAGGGAATTATGTGAAATAATATATTTAAGCTGATAAACAGACTTACATGCAGAAAATATGCAATTAGTGGTGATAGTTACTTGTGGACAGCCAACCATTCTCTAATGATAACCTATTGTTTTATTTATCTGGGGAGCATAAGTTACATGAAGTAAAATACACTATTTTCCATGTACACTGCTAAGTTTTGACAAACACATTAAGCTGTGTAACTGCCACTACAAGCAAACTGTGAGTACCTTCTATTGATAACCTAATACTAAAAATATTTTCCTTTCCATGTCTTAGGTTCAAGAAGAATAGCATCTAAACCTTGTATTGAAGAAGCAAGGGCAATATTCTTTTATATTTATATTCAATATAAGTGCACATTACCTGTTTTAGCAGTTTGAGATTTGCATGTCACTGCCCAACATGTTACCAGCATGTTACCAGCCCAACAAAATTCTTCATTGCATTTTTCAACAATATTCTTGATACTTTGCATTACAAACACATTCTTTTTTTTCAATGTTACCCAAGCCATAAATATACTTTCTTGCAAAAAAAAAAAAATCATACAGCCCAGAAGTGGAAGGAGCAATCATTCCACACAGCCTGCCCCCACCCTCCTCCCCAGAGGAGGTAACACTGTTAGCCACTCAGTCCTTCTGTTTCCAGCCTTTCTTTGCTCCCCCCCTTCTCACTCTCATGCTCAAACACACAGTGCTATTTGTTTATAATCTTCATATTAAATGGGATTCCACTTTAGATTGCAGAGGGCCAGGAAGAAAATCATAAGTAGAAGAAGTCTCCCAAGGTAGTGGCAGGGCCCTGCTCCCCTATTTTCTCCTGCCCTCAGACACTGCTGGGGAAGGGATGCCTGCAAACCAGGTCTTTAAGCAGATCACTTTGAGTTTATTTTGTGAAATCCTCTGAAGAAAGGTGCTACATGAAGTTCATAGACTATTTTTAAGAGTCAGGTGGGAAGCACCAGGCATTTGCATACAGGGCAGAGGAGGGGCAAGTTCCACATTTCTGGGTGGCCCACTTCATGACTGCCCACTTCCCCCACGAGTGGCAGCCGGCTCCATTCCTCTTGTTTTGCCCCTTAGGCTGCAGGGTGGAATGCCACATTGGCTGTCCAATGCTGCTGGTGTGGGTTGCTTTTGAACTGGAGACTTCCTCCCCTTACCTACAGAAAGCCCAAAGCCTATCTCTGTGGTCCTGACAGTGCTTCTAGATAGTTCCTCATCAGCAGTGTGGAAGACAGTTTTGAGGTCCTGGGAGTAGAGAGAAATTCAGTACAGTTCAGTCGCTCAGTCATGTCCGACTCTTTGCGACCCCATGAACCGCAGCACGCCAGGCATCCCTGTCCATCACCACCGCCCAGAGTCCACCCAAACCCATGTCCTTTGAGTCAGTGATGCCAACTAACCATCTCATCCTCTGCCGTCCCCTTCTCCTCCTGCTCTCAATCTTCCCCAGCATCAGGGTCTTTTCAAATGAGTCAGTTCTTCTCATCAAGTGGCCAAAGTATTGGAGTTTCAGCTTCGACATCAGTCTTTTCAATGAACACCCAGGAATAATCTTTAGGATGCACTGGTTGAATCTCCTTGCAGTCCAAGGGACTCTCAAGAGTCTTCTCCAACACCACAGTTCAAAAGCATCAATTCTTCAGCGCTCAGCTTTCTTTATAGTCCAACTCTCACATCCATACACGACTACTGGAAAAACCATAGCCTTCACTAGATGGAGCTTTGTTGACAAAGTAATGTCTCTGCTTTTTATTTTATTTTTTTTTAACTAGAAAATTCTGCTTTTTAATATGTTGTCTATGTTGGTCATAACTTTCCTTCCAAGGAGTAAGCATCTTTTAATTTCATGGCTGCAATCACAATCTCCAGTGGTTTTGGAGCCCCTCAAAATAAAGCCAGTCACTGTTTCCACTGTTTTCAGCTGGAATTCCAGAAAGAATGAAGTCCTGAATTCAGACCGTGGCCATGGGAGAAAGTGGGGTCGAGATATCTCTGTCTTAGAATTGGTGGACCTTGCTGGTTGGATGAGTGTGGAAGCTCAGGTACTGGAGTGGGTGGAAAAAGGCCAGGAGACACAAACCTGATCCACTTCTAGCTGGGTGAGAGGCCAGTGATGTCGTTAACATGTCAGTGTCTCTGGGGAAAGGAGGTTCCCTAAGCCTGTGTTCCTGGCTCTTGATAACATTGCTTCCTTGATTTTCCTTCCTCTCATCCTACTGCCCAATGTGTCTAACCAAGAGCCTGGCTCAGAGAGCAAAAGCCTAGTTATACCTCTTGAGGCTTCACTTATTGCTTTGGTTTCTGCAGAGGCCACTGGCTTTGTTCTCACTTGGCAAAGTTATTTGTGCCCACAGATGGGGTCTATGCAGCACTCATGCATAGACCCCATGGCATATTGACAAGAATATATGTGAAAGTCAGCTTATACACACAAACAGGTCCCTGTCTGACTGTAAAAACCAGAGCCTAACCCTCTCCTAACTCAACTTAAAGAACAGCCTCTGAACCAGTTACAACAGCATGTTCAAACCTTGGTGTGTGACATGGATTATGGAATTTTCCTTTCTTCCAATTCCTCCTTGAGAATGAACTTGTGTCTTGCAGCACTGAACAGCACATTTGAATCCCTGAAGCAGGTTAGTGAGCTTAGAAGTTCAACTGCACCCACCCCCAACTGCACACAGGTGCTATCACCCTAGAGTGCTGCTCCAAGGTTGGCCTCAGTTACTGTCTGCTGGTGCTTGTTCAGGGAAGTTAACAAACACGATGGGTTTGGGGTCCTGATGTTACTCTTGACATTGTACCTGACAAGCAGTCCGTGGATGCCTCACACAGGCTTTGGAATACCTGCACTTTTGCTATGTCCCTTCAGCCTGAACAGCGAGATCCCTGGGAATTCTGCTGCCCTCTCATGGATTGAAGGCTGTATCTGAGTTGCAGCTATTATCAGAGACAAGCAAATGACTAATATTGCACTAATATTGCACTTTCCTCATATTCTTCTCAAAGTTGTCCTTTATAAAATGTTATATCCCTCCTCTAGTTGTTGCATCAGTAAGTTCAGTCAGAGAGGACCTTTCACGTGTGTGTGTGTGTACATACATCAACTCCCAAGCCCTACCCAACATCTGATCCCCCTCTAGAAAATCACTAGCTAGAAATGACCCATCACATCCTTCTCTGGAAAGAAAAGCCATTCTCTGGAAGCTACCCCCATTCAAATAGTTAAAGGATGGTTCGGGTTGGAACAAATATCAGTACTTCTTTCTTTTTTTCCCCTTAAGTTTTTAGTTCATACCATTCTAATGGTTGAATAATATGTCATTGAACAACTGAGCCATCAGGGAAGCCCTGCATAGATACACATTCTGTCTATTTATCAATTTTTGTACATTTGGTTTTATATCAGTATAAATTGGTACACTGCCATATACCAATATATTGGTATACACTAGTATATTGGTATTCATATACATATATCAAGAATGAGCAGAAGACTCTCTGAAGATTAGATAAGAAATGTCAAAGAGAGTCACTCATGGAGGACCAGAATAACCTAGCCTTTCCTGCCTGATGCAATCCCTCAGGGCCTTTCCAGGTTCAACATCACATACATCTAAAAACAAAGGTGGCAGGGAAGATCGAAGAAGTTTCCATTATGTCGTAAGTGAAAACACAAGTGTGGACAAACCAACAGGCATACCCTTGATTCCTTCAACTCCTCCACCAGCCTGCTATCTCCTAGGAAATTGGGTCTCAGTTGATTAGCTACCTCCAGTGTGCCTAGAATTGTGGCAGCTGTTGACATGATTCAGGAATTAAGCCCCAAGGTGAGGCCTACAAAGTTTCGTGAGACACTGGCAACTTTGAGTAATGGTAGTTTTAATATATTCACAAGTAATTTTAAAGCAACTTCTTTGGGGTCCCTTCAAAAGAAGTGGTCCCTACAACAGCTGTTTTTCTGAGAGAATTGCAGGAAGCTGCCTGTTTGGCTCTTCTCACTGGCACTTCTTTCTTCCCTGTAGGGAACTGTCTTTGGAGGTGCTGGGTTATTTTGTCTACCCTGAGCTACTGACCACCAGTCCCGGAAAGCATCATGCATCTTCAAGGACGAGGGAAGAAGACATATGGGAAAATCCAGAGCTGGGCTCAGAAGAGCACCAAAATGATGGAACTAATTAGAAGCTTGTCACAAATAATGAGTATTCCTGTTGATACGAATTTTCTACTCAGGCCAAGGCTCCTAGTTACCTCTGCTATAGCAGCAGGATGTGTTTGATGGGCAATGAAAGCACATGTCCATAAAATGGTGGTGGAAAAGGCATAAATGAGTATTTGGGGATGAAAAACACATGTCAGGGTGTTGATCTAGTGATACTTATGTATCTAAATGAGAAGAGGCTAAGGAATAGCAAACATCTGGTTTCACATCATTTCTGTGACCTCTGTGATCTGAAAGGGCAGCAGAGGTGACTGGGAAACTGAAATGCAGCAAGTTATACCCTGAAGTTTAGCTATTGGAGGCTTAAGTCATGGGAAGGGAGACCATCCATGTGTTCTGTCAAAAACTCCAGGAAAATAACTCCCAAAGTATTTATTTGACTCGGGCTAAGTCAGAAGCCAGCATCTCAAGCCTATTGTGCCCTGTTGCTTGTTTTAGCAAAAGAGATCATCTCCGTGATCCACTGTATAACCTGCAATGTACTGGTAAGCAGTTACCATTGTTATTATGATGTATTTATGCATCCCACAGTAAGCTGGTGTAGTCATGGACTACATTCAGGATGTTAAGAGGCTTCACCAGAATTGACCACTGGGTGGCTGCAGAAACAGTAAGAACAGTTGAGAGGTGCAATAGCACACTCTGGAGCGTAGGAGGATCTGAGGGCTTCCAGGCGTCTGTCAAGGATAAGGATAACCATACAGCATGCTTTGCAGGGGGCTAAGTGTTTCAAGTTCATTACAGCTCAGTGGAGCACACGTTTTAGCCCTGTTTTACAGACTTTCCAAGTTCCACTTACTGAGCTGAATGAGATTCCTGAGGCTACATAGCAGTGTCTGGTGAGGTCAGAATTTGATTTAAACTGCACTCACTTGGCATTTTTATGTACCAGGTGCTGTTGAATGTGCTTTACAGATATTACCTGGTTTTGTCCTCATAACTGCCCCAGGAGTTAGGTACTATTGCTATCCATGGTTTACAGATGAGCAAACTGAGGCACAGAGAGGTCCAAAGCTTACACAAGATCACACAGCCAGGAAGTGGCAGAGTCAGGATTGAAATCCAGGCTGGCTGGACTCAGAGCCCTTGCTCATAGCCATGTGCTTTGCAAACTCCTTTAAACCTAAGTATGACTAAATAGATCAGTTCAGTTCAGTTCAGTCGCTCAGTCCTGTCTGATACTTTGTGCCCCATGGACTGCAGCATGCAAGGCCACCCTGTCCATCACCAACTCCCGGGGTTTACTCTAAATCATGTCCATTGAGTCGGTGATGCCATGCAACCACCTCATCCTCTGTTGTCCCCTTCTCCTAAAGACTTCAATCTTTTCCAGCATCTGTATGTTTTGAAATAAGTCAGTTCTTCACATCAGGTGGCCAAAGTATTGGAGTTTAAGCTTCAGCATCACTCCTTCCAGTGAATATTCAGGACTGATTTCCTTTAGGATGGACTGGCTGGATCTCCTTACAGTCCAAGGGACTCTCAAGAGTTACCTCCAACACCACAGTTCAAAAGCATCAATTCTTTAGTGCTCAGCTTTCTTTATAATCCAACTCTCACAGCCACACATGACTACTGGAAAAACCAGAGCTTTGACTAGATGGACACTTGTTGGCAAAGTAATATCTCTTCTTCTTCATAAGCTGTCTAGGTTGGTCATAACTTTTCTTCTCAGGAGCAAGTGTCTTAATTTCACAGCTGCAGTCAATAACTTCAGTGATTCTGGAGCCCACAAAAATAGTCTGTCACTGTTTCCCCATCTATTTGCCATGAAGTGATGGGACCAGATGCCATGATCTTAGTTTTCTGAATGTTGAGTTTTAAGTCAACTTTTTCACTCTCCACTTTCACTTTCATCAAGAGCCTCTTTAGTTCTTCTTTGCTTTTTGCCACAAGTGTGGTGTCCTCTGCATATCTGAGGCTGTTGATATTTCTCCCAGAAATCTTGATTCCAGCTTGTGATTCACCCAGTCCCACATTTCTCATGATGTTTCTCATTATGCATATAAGTTAAATAAGCACAGTGACAACATACAGCCTTGACATACTCCTTTCCCGATTTGGGACCAGTCTGCCGTTCCATGTCCAGTTCTAACTGCTGCTTCTTGACCTGCATACAGATTTCTCCGGATGCAGGTCAGGTGGTCTGTTATTCCCATATCTTTAAGAATTTTTCATAGTTTGTTGTGGTACACACAGTCAAAGGCTTTGGCATAATCAATAAGTCAGAAGTAGATGGTTTTCTGGAACTCTCTTGCTTTTTCATTGATCCACCGGATGTTGGCAATTTGATCTCCGGTTGCTCTGTCTTTTCTAAATCCAGCTTGAACATCTGGAATGTTCATGGTTTACGTATTGCTGAAGCCTGGCTTGAAGAATTTTTAGCTTACTTGACTATCAAGAGAGATGAGTGCAATTGTGCGGTAGATTGAACATTCTTTGGCATTGACTTTCTTTGGGCTTCCCTTGTGGCTCAGCTGGTAAAGAATCTGCCCGCATTGCGGGGGACCTGGGTTCAATCCCTGGGTTGGGAAGATCCCTGGAGAAGGGAAAAGCTACCCACTCCTGTATTCTGTCCTGGAGAATTCCAAGGACTGTATAGTCCATGGGGTCACAAAGAGTCAGACATACTTAGCGTCTTTCACTTTCACTTTCTTTGGGATTGGAATGAAAACTGACCTTTTCCAGTCCTGTGGCCACTGCTGAGTTTTCCAAATTTGCTGGCATATTGAGTGCAGTGTTTTCACAGCATCATTTTTAGGATTTGAAATAGCTCAACTGGAAATCCATCACTTTAACTAGCTTTGTTTGTAATGATGATTCCCAAGGCCTACTTGACTTCGCATTCCAGGATGTCTAGCTCTAGGTTAGTGGTTACACCATCATGAATATATGGGTCGTGAAGATCTTTTTTGTATAGCTCTTCTGTGTATTCTTGCCACCTCTTCTTAATATCTTCTGCTTCTGTTAGGTCCATACCATTTCTGTCGTTCATTATGCCCATCTTTGCATGAAAAGTTCCCTTGGTATCTCTAATTTTCTTAAAGAGTTTTGTTACAACTCTTCACTGTGACCTGTCCATCTTGGCTGGCCCTAAACAGCATGGCTCATAGTTTCATTGAATTAGACAAGGCTGTGGTCCATGTGATCAGATTGGTTAGTTTTCTGTGATTATGGTTTTCTGTCTGTCTACTCTCTGATGGAGAAGGACAAAAGGCTTATGGAAACTTCCTGACATATTTGGAATTATCCATTTTTATTGTCTATATGCCTTGGCACTTCTAGAATGTAAAGAAGGAACTTTATTATGTGGCCATTTATTGCTATTCAGTTGCTACGTCATGTATGACTCTTTGTGACCCCATGGACTGAAACACGCCAGGCAACTCTGTCCTCTATTATCTTGTGGAGTTTGCTCAAATTCAGGCCTATCGCTTGGGTGATGCTATCTAACCATCTCATCCTCTGCAGCTTCCTTCTCCTTTTGCCTTCAATCTTTCCTAGAATCAGGGTACCCTACATGGATCACAGCCTTGTCGAAGCAAAAGGGCTTCCATAACTCAATGAAGCTATGAGCCATGGCATTCAGGGCCACCCAAGAAGGATGGGTCACAGTGAAGAGTTGTGACAACACATGGTCCACTGGAGGAGGAAATGGAAATCCACTCCAGTATTCTTGCCTTGAGAACCCCATGAAGAGTGTGTGGCCAGACCCCCTATTAGATCATGAGTTGCTCAAGTCAGAGTTCAAATGCCATACTCTGTGGCCCTAGTGGCCACCACGGGCCTTGGCAGTCAGTAGAAGATCAGAAAATATCTCACAGATCACATGATCTGGTTGAATCAACTTTATTTAGCCCCCAATAAATGTCAACATAACTGTAAACACAAACAGGAACAATGGCACAAGTACATTCCTGCAAACATCTGTGGGAGAGGTGCCTGATACTTACACAGCCAACATAGACAAACCGTTTTAGCCCATGGGTAACTTTAAAACATCCCACTTTCAAGGAAAATCCAATCAATGCTATGAAAGAACAAGATGGGTGGAAAGAGAGAGCTCCTCATAGAATGATAAACTGAGCCAGTGTCCCCCAAGTGCTGGGGGAATTGTGGTGGTATTTAAGAGGAAGTGACCCATCAAGCACAATAGGAAGGCAAGGTAAGCTTGGGGCTGGGAGTGGAGTGTGCTATAGAATGGTGACAGAAGTGCTAGATGGAGCCCTTCCCTAAAATATTCCTGAACAAACTCAAATTTTTTAACATCTAATTACTTTCATTGTAGTCCAAATAAGCTGATTTTCACCATTTAGAACCCGCCTTCTTGGTATACCCTGAAAAACTGTACCCCAACCTCAGATATGCAGGTGACACCACATTTGCCACAGAAAGTGAAGAACTAATGAAAGTGAAAGAGGATAGTGAAAAAGTTGGCTTAAAACTCAACATTCAGAAAACTAAGATCATGGCATCTGGTCCCATCACTTCATGGCAAATAGATGGGGAAATATGACAGCTGTTATTTCCGTGGGCTCCAAAATCACTGCAGATGGTGACTGCAGACATGAAATGAAAAGATGCTTGCTCCTGGGAAGAAAAGTTATGACCAACCTAGACAGCTTATTAAGAAGCAGAGACATTACTTTGTAAAAAAAAAAAAAAAAGTCCATCTAGTCAAAGCTATGGTTTTCCCAGTAGACATGTATGGCTATGAAAGTTGGATTATAAAGAAAGCTGAGCGTAGAACAATTGATGCTTTTGAACTGGGATGTTGGAGAAGACTCTTGAGTCCCTTGGACTGCAAGGAGATCCAGCCAGTCCATCCTAAAGGAAATCAGTCCTGAATATTCACTGGAAGGAGTGATGCTGATGCTTAAACTCCAATGCTTTGACCATCTGATGTGAAGAACTGACTCATTTGAAAAGACCCTGATGCTGGGAAAGATTGAAGGCTTGAGGAGAAGGGGACAACAGAGAATGAGATGGTTGCATGGAATCACCGACTCAGTGGACATAGGTTTAAGTAAACTCCAGAAGTTGATGATGGACAGGGAGTCCTGGTGTGCTGCCGTCCATGGGGCAGCAAGAGTTGGACATGTCTGAGTGACTAACACTAACTCTGATCTCAGGGGGCCCAAGTTTCCATGCTGTTTCCATTCTGGAGTTCTACCATTGGATTGCCATGTTTGCTGCTGAGTGAAAGACAAAGCGCAGAAATGGCATACTGGCTCCAGTCGTGACCAACAATGCTCCTGCTCTTATCTCAGTGGCAATGGCTAGTCAGAGGATGCTTCCTAACCACACGGGGACAGACAATGAAGCATCCCCTGTGTCTGGGGTGGAGGAAAGACAGACAGGATACGGACAAGCACTTGTAGTCTCTACCATACTGTGATCCAGAGTAGGTGCTCAATTAAGAGTGGCCATTATCATTTGTTATGACTAGCTTCTTCATTTCATGGAAGACTTTCTGAGAAGGACACATTTGCCTTGATATCCTCCAGATATCTAAGTGCCTCCTATATGTCAGATGTTTTCAAACACAATGTCACATTAATCTAAAGAGGATCATGTAAATATCAGTCAGGTGAATTTGCACGTTACCATATAGCACCTTTCTGTACTTCCCTTTGCGATCCTGACTATAATACTGACTGCATCGTAAGTTGACTGAGAACGATTTCTTTCCTTTTAATGCAAGGCTAACTTCTCCTGGGAGGCTGAGCTGCCTCCATACAACTGGACTTGCCTGAGCACCTGCCCAGGTACCATTAGGCACACTGACAACCATGAGCTTCCTGTGGGTCAGGTACCAGAAAAGAGGCCAAGGAAGGTTGGGTAATTACTTTTACTTTTAAAATCTGAGGTACCAAGGAACTATTTTTTCACCTCAGAGGAGGGTCCCACAGTTATCAAGATTTCAGCCTTGAAAACCTTGGCTCCACTTCTGTGGTCCTTCCTCATTTACCCCTAGCATGGACTATTTGGATTTTGACCACCTAGTAAGCTCATTCATCTCGGCATGTGTTCGGTGGCCTGTTTCAAAGATACCCCATTAAAATCCAGCTGCAAGTGTCAGGGAGGTATAAAAATCCCTCTCTTTAACTTCAGGTTTATATCCAAAGAACCAGCTGATTATGTGGCAAATCAGAGTACTCACAAATCCAAAGGGATAACATTTGGCAAATGTGTGGAAGTGGCCCAGAAGGATTACCAGGTGTCTAAAGGTTACTATCCAAAGCAAAGGGACTGTAGGTGTCAAAGGTGTTCCAGAGTGAGGGCTGGGACAGCCGGAGGACTTCTGCAGGAAATTGGAAAGCTCTGTGTGGGGAAGGACAGGAGATCCTCTTGTGCAGCCTTGAGAAGGGGCAGCAGCAAGGAGCTGGTCAGCCTGGCAGGTTCAGTTGGGCAGGAGGTCCCATGGCAGCAGCAGGGACAGGGCGCTGCCCTCAAGCGGGAGGCACTGGCATGGGACAGAGATCCCGGCCCCCGGCAGAGTCAGTTCTCAGCAAAGCACAGAGCAGCCCCACAGTGCTTCTGATTCTCCTTGTCACTTTCCACAGTGGCCTAGGGTGGGCGGGAAGGGCGGGGGCTCTGGAGGAATTGAGACAGGGTCTCTGAGCCCATCCCGGCCCTCACTAGCACATGATCCTGGGGGGATGCCCAAGCCCCATGGCCTCAGTTCTTCATTTGGGAGGTGAACTGGTGTGAGGAGCCCTGTGTGTTGGGCTGCAGGATGTGTCTGAGGGACGAGACAAGAGTTTGCAGTGCCTGGCAGCTGTTGGCACTGTGACAGCCAAACAGGAATCTCTCACACTGTTGCCCCCAGACACTCCCCTGCTCTCTCCTCCTGCATTTTATTTTATTATCCTGTTCAACACAGAATTCACTCTCCTCCAGAGGCTTCTCATGTATTGTTGTTTAGCTTTTGGGAACAGAAGACAGCAGACTACACTTCACCACCATCTTGAGTGGTACAGGAAAAGCACAAAATCTATAAATAATTTAAGCAGACTTGACCTCTTTATAACAGTTTTCCCCATAAATGAATATGGTATACTGCTAAAGACTTTTTTCTTACCCATATCTAACTACAAATCTGTATTGTAGCCTCTATTAAGATTTCACATGTTTTTGTTAGACTTCTTAGGCAATTTCTGTATTTTTGTTGTGAATGGGACATTTTTAAATTACATGTTCTAAATAGTCACTGCTTTGTGTGTGTGTCTGTGGTAAAGCTCTTGGTTTTGCTCTAGTAATCTTCCATACAAAGTTTTTTACCTGGTCTCTTATTAATTCAAGTATTCTGTGTATTGATTTCTGTGAATTCCCTATGTAGATTACCATATTGTCACAAATATTATCTTTTTCAATATTAATACTTCTTATTTCCTTTGATGTGGACAGTTCTAACTGTGTTCCAGTGAATTTTTGCATTGTCCAAGGGAGAGCATACATCTTTGTCTTCTTCCTGTCTTTAATGGAAATGTATCAGACATTTCACATTTAAGTATGTTTGCTGTAGATATTAGGAAATGGAAGTTCCTTTCTAATCTTACTTTGTCAAAACCTGCACTCATGTTGAATTGATTTCAGAGGCTTTTTCCACATCCACTGGCATGCTTCAATGTTTTGCCCTAAGTTGTTATTGTGGAGAATTTTACTTTAGCTAATTTCAAGTTTGAATCATATTTTGATTCTTTAGTCATAACCTGTTTGTTCATGTAATTCACTACTATACTGAATATGCTATTAGTTTGCTTAGAATATTTGCTACTGTGTGGGTGAACTTTGCTCAAGTGTTCTTTTCATGGTAGGAGGGGGAGTACTCATCTGGTTTTATAGTCAAGGAGAGCTGGTCTGGGAAAATAAGTTTAATAAATTCCCAGTTTTCTTGTGTGCTTCACAAGAGTTTACATAAGCTGGAGATTAGTTTTCCCTGATCATTGGTAGAATTGGCCACCCAAACTGCCTGTCTTGGAACAGTTGAAGGTAGCTTGGGTGTTGACTACAGTTAACGTTTGTATTTTTTAAAATTTTCTATTTCTTTATGGACTGATTTGGTCCTTTTTTTTTTTTTAAAAAAGGTGTCCATTTCACCCAGAATTTCCAATTTAACTGCATGATATTTATAATAAAACTGTAATATTATAACAGAAACTATAAGACATATAGAGCAGTAGAGAATGGTATAAGGGACCCAATATACTTGGCAGAGAGCATCAATCATCTACAGTACATGGCCGGTCTGGTTCCAATGTACACTCACATTCCCCACATCTCTGCCAATGGACTAATGTGAAGGTAGTCCAAGACATTAGGATGTTTCATCTCTAAGTATGTCAGTATGCATTTCTAAAAGACAAGGAATCTTTGATAAAACATAAACAGAAAACAATGATCATCCCTAAAAGTTTAAATGTTTTAACGAGAGCAAATATCTAGTAATTTTTCACATTTACCTTATAAATTAAAAAAAATTAGTTTGGATCAGAAATAAGGTATATTTATTTTGATTTTCTTTATGTTCCTTGAGTCCTTTTTAATCATGAGGTTTCCCCTGCATCATCTTTTATTCTTGTAGTTTTTGTTGTGAAAAAAGCATGTTTTGCATTTTTCAAGTTTTCCATTATATAGATTATGTTGAATGAAACAGCTTGATGTCATTTAACACGTTTGGCCACTCAACAGTTCTTTAAACAGGTAGTTATAGGTAGAAGCTTGATTAACTTGTTTATTTACAAGCCTGCTACCTAGGTGACAATGTGTACTTCCATTAAGAACATAGTGTTTCTTGTCCTTTGTGCTGAGTTGGCAGTCATTGATGATCCTCACCTTCATTTACCCACTGGGGGTTGTAGAGGGGTAATTTTCAAATTCTCTCATTGAGTTTTAGTTTATTACCTGAAATGCTTTCATATAGAGAAACTTTTCCTTGACCACTGTTTGCTTATCTTGAGGGAATCATATAACATACTTGCTGTGTTTTTACATCATTTAAATATCTTTTGCATCTATAGTTTATAGAGTTTTAACTTATATGGTTTATGTATTATTTTTTCTTTAGTATCTGGACTTTTTTTTAAAAAAATGTACATTTCATAAATATTTTAAAGTAATTAGCATTTGTCTTTTGTCCTTACTGCTTTCTAATTCATTATTTCCATACTTACCTTCATTATTTCCTACCTTCTATTACTTCAGGTTTCCTATGATGTTCATACCTAGCTTCTTGGATTTCTTGGATGATTTAAATATTTCTTATTTTCTAATACATCTATTTAAGGCTATATATTTCCCTTTGAGTACCATTTTGTCCCTGTTGCACAAGTCACACTATTTAACTTCATGTATATTGCTGAATTCTTTTTTTACGATTTGACTAAATCACTCTATAATCACTTATGTTATTAGAATTTTTCCATATATGCCCCAAAACTAGTGAGTGTAAAAATTACTTTTGAGAAGGCTGTGAAGATGATGATGAAAGATACATTATTTGGGGGAAGTTTCAGAGCCCAGGAGTATTTTGTTTTAGTATTTGTTTTAGTATTATTTTTATTAATTACAGAAGAGACAAACATATTTAACTGCTGGTGACAGAGCTGGGTTTATGCCAGGAATGTAAAAAAGTTTAACGCTAGAAAATCAGTCATTATAACTGGCTGCATGTAACAGTCAAGGATTGTCCAGGAAAATAGAAGCCACTGCAAATATTTAACATGGAGGGAACTTAATGTGTGGGGTTGGTTACAAAAGTGGTAAGAAACCAAGCAGGAGAGAATTGGGAAACCCAATTATTATAACACGAGGAAATCACTCACCTCTTGGATGGAACAACAAAGAAAGGAGATTGTGTTACTGGAACCTGGGTGTTGGATGCAACAGGATCCACAGCCAGGATGGCTCAATCTCATGGTTGAATGGCTGGAGCCATGGAGAATATGGAACCATTGAAGGACAAGCCACCTGATGCAGAGGAAGGAGAAAAATCTTTGACTGCTCTGTTTTCCAGACTTCTAATCTCTTGCCAGTGTTTCTGGTTAGCTGAAGCAAAATGGCAGCCAACTGTTGGCTAGTTTGATTGCAGCCTGCCGGTGTCGGCCCCTGTATAATTTAGAACAGCACAAGGAGGAATGAGGGCTGGATCTGGGAATGCATAATACCAGGATTGCCTTATTACAATAACAGATTGACTGAGAAAAATCAGACCTACATCGATACAGAAAAGCATCTAATAAATATCAACATCCAGACTTTGGACTCTGTGGGAGAAGGCGAGGGTGGGATGTTTCGAGAGAACAGCATCGAAACATGTATATTATCTATAGTGAAACAGATCACCAGCCCAGGTTGGATGCATGAGACAAGTGCTAGGGCATGGTGCACTGGGAAGACCCAGAGGGATCGGGTAGAGAGGGAGGCGGGAGGGGGGATCGGGATGGGGAATACATGTAAATCCATGGCTGATTCATGTCAATGTATGACAAAACCCACTACAATATTGTAAACTAATTAGCCTCCAACTAATAAAAATAAATGAAAATAAATAAATAAATAAATAAAAATATCAACATCCAGTCATCATAAAAATAAGTGTTAGTCCAAAGTATTCAAATGGGGCAATGAGTTTTGGGGAGGAAGACCAGAGAGACAAAGTGCAATTCTTATCACATCATATCAAGGGTACATACTATCAACATGATATATCACATGGATATTTACCTTGATCACCTAGCTGAAATAGTGTTTGTCAGGTTTTCTCCTCTCTTGAGCTCAGAGGCAGAAATAAGGAAGAGAGGAAGCTAGCTCTTGGATCATTTCCTAAATAACCAGCCCAGAAATCACTGCTAACTGTAGCTAACGTGTGACACAAATTACAACCCAACAAAAAATATTCAGCCGATTTGTTGCAGTGAAACAGAAGTCTTCCAACATGGAAAGCAATAAATGGGATCATGGTGTAAATAGATAATATATGGGGGTTTGTGTCCAACTTAGAGTGACCCTGAATATCAGAGGAAGTGGTGTGGACCTTACTTTACATGCCATGTCACTTCAGTCGTGTCAGACTCTCTGCAACCCTATGGACTAATCCGCCCACCCCTCCCTGCCCCCACTCCCTTTGTGGGCCGGTCTCCAGCCCGGTCCCCTGCAGTCTCTGACTCTAGTTATCTTCCCACTTGCTTCCCTGTGACTCTCATCCTGAAATTCAGGTTTCCTTTTATTTAATGGCTTAAAAATTGATGTCTAATTCATGTACCAAGAAATTCACCCCTTTAAAATATACAAGTCAGCAGCATGTAGGACACTGACAGAGCTATATAACTGCCACCTCTCTCTAGTTCCACAACATTTTCATCACCCAAAGGTGAAACCTGTATCATTATGCAGTCAGTCTACATGCTCCCCTCCCCCTGCTCCTCAGTTCAGCCGCTCAGTCATGTCCAACTCTTTGCAACCCCATGGACTGCAGCAAGCCAGGCTTCCCTGTCTATCACCAACTCCTGGAGTTTACTCAAACTCAGTCCATCATGTCAGTGATGCCATCCAACCATCTCATCCTCTGTGGTCCCCTTCTCCTCACGCCTTCAGTCTTTCCCAGCACCAAGGTCTTTTCCAATGAGTTGATTCTTCGCATCAGGTGGCCAAAGTATTGGAGTTTTAGCTTCAGCATCAGTCCTTCCAATGAATATTCAGGACTGATCTTTAGGATGGACTGGTTGGATCTCCTTGCAGTCCAAGGGACTCTCAAGAGTCTTCTCCAACACCACAGTTCAAAAGCTCCTGGCCACCTCTAATCAGCTCCCTGTGTCTGTGGATTTACCTATTCCGGATATTTTACGTAAATGGAATCATGCAGTGTATGATCATATGTGTCTGGCTTCTTTCACTTCGTATACGGTTTTCAAGGCTCATGCAGGTTGTGGCCTGGCTCAGTCCTCCTTTTCCTTTTTATCACTGAGTAACATTCCATGTGTGGATAGATCATTTTCTCCTCTCTGTGAGACCACCACTACAAGCTGCCTTGTTAGTGGGCGTTTCCCAGGGCTGAGGTGAGAGCTGAGGGACTAGTTATCAGATGAATGAATGGAGTTTCCTGGGCAGTGATTCTGGGTTGTCTGCTTGTATTTCTCAGTGGAGGCCCCAGTAGGGTCTTCCCTTTCTGGGCTTGGAGGGTAGGCGGCTAGCACCCGGTGGATGGGAGCTTGCCGTGTAAGAGAGGGAAAGGCTGCGGCTGTTGGGGCTGTGGGTGGGGAGGCGACCAGTGGGCTGGCTGGGGCCAACCTGAAAAGGCTCCTCTTCCAGGCCCCAGGCCCATCTGGGCCCCCAGCTCCTCCTCACCGGTTTGCTCAGTTTCTTTGGAGGGAAGATGTCCAGCTTCTCTGTGGTGAGGGGCTTCACGGAAGCCAGGGAAGCAGGTCTGAGCTCGGTTCCTTAGATCCCTCCTCGCTCCTCTCCTGCCATCTTCCTCCCTCACACTGACTTGAGGAGGGGAAGAGGGGCCTTCACTGCAGCTTCCACACTTCCTTCTGGACAGAGGACGTGCTCCTAAACTTAGCTCCTTCCCACATTTGTTGTCATTATGAATACCGTTTTTATTGGAATCATGTCATACTTAGGGATTTGGGTGAATTGGCACTTGTATGATATCACATTCCACAACCTAGTCTTTTCATTTGTTCAAGTCCTCTTTTGTGTTCTTCAGTACATTTGACCCTTGAATGATGTGGGTTTGAACTGTGCAGATCCAGTTATACACCGATATTTTTCAGTAGTGAATGCTAGAACCGGTCTGTGACTGGTCAAATTAGTGAATGCAGAGGGCTGACTATATAAGTTGTATGTGGATTGCGTGTTGCGTGAGAATCAACCATACTGTTTTCATTTTTTTCTTCACTTAGTTCTAGTATAGTTCTAAGTATCTTTTGAAATTGAGGTATTATTTACATACAGTGCATACAAAGGGCTTTACATACACACAAAGATACATAAAAAAATTTTTTTTTCCCCATGTGGCTCAGGTGGTAAAAAATCTTCCTGCAATGGGGAGACCTAGGTTCAATCCCTGGATTGGGAAGGTCCCCTGGAGAAGGGATAGGCTACCCACTCCAGTATTCTGGCCTGGAGAATTCCATGGACTGTATAGTCCATGGGGTTGCAAAGAGTCAGACATGACTGAGTGACTTTCACTTACATACAATCAAATGCTCAGATACTAACATTTTCAATAATGTTGCACAGTAGTGTTTTAAAATTTTTTGTGCACTTGGTTCTAGTAAGGTTCTTAAGTATTTTTTTGAGGTATGATTTACACATAGTGAAATGTGAGGGTATTAAGATCCTTACATTCAGTTTTCATGAATGCATGTCCAGAGAGAACTTTTTCATCACCCCAGAAACTTCCCTCACATCACATAGCATCCCTCACCCAAGCAACCACTGATCTGAGTTTTATACTGTAGGTTAGTTTTGTCTCTTCTAGAATTTCATAGAAATAAACCATACCATATTTACCCTTTTGTGACAGGCTTTTCTGATACAGTATAATTTTTTATTATAATATATTATAATGTTATAATACATGTAAGCTGTTCCTTTTCTTTCTGAGCAGATTTCTATTCTGTGGCTGCATCACGGTCTATCCATTCCCCTGTTCAGACTTTTGGGTTGCTTCCATTTTGCACTGTTACTCTTGGATGGAGACCTGGGAGTGAAATTGCTGACTCATGGGGTATGACTGAGCTTAACTTTTAAAGAAAGTGGTAGCTTTTTCCAAACTGGTTGTACCATTTTCCACTTCCACCACCAGCGTGTAATTGTTCTGGTCCCCCCACATTTTCAGTATTTATTTGGTGCTGTTCAGTTCCTCTTACTTTGATCTGTGTTCTGATCTTATCCACCTTTGCTCTTCTAGAAGTTCGTCTTGGGATTGCCCATTTCCCCCCACCCCTGCGTTCCTAGTGCTTGTCTGAATGTACTCACTTGTGTGTGCCTTTCCTGACATTCCCCAGTGGTTTTGAGAGATGGGAATATAAATGTGCTTGGTGTCTACCATCTGGAACAGAAAACCTGGGCAGATTTTTCGTTATCCCAGCAGTCTCTAGTGTGGCATCATGTCTTGAAGGTCTCTGTGAGAAAGGACCAACTGTTCTCCCATTTTGTATTTTTCCTTTTTTCTGCATTTGTTTTCAAAGCAGCAAAGAACAAAAAAAAAATGATTATTCTTGTTTCCTCAAAGCCTTCTGATAAAGAAGTATTAAACTTTCAGCCTAACTTTAGTGCAGGTCCAAGAATAACTTGCTTAAGAGGAAATTGGATTGCTGATATTTTATGAAATTTTAAATGTTAGAAATCTTTTCATGGGTAGGATTGAATGCAGAATCTCTGAGATGCAGGTTGAAGGTGAGGGGTAGGAATTGTTTCTCTAGGTTCGGGGAATACCTAGCCTGCAGCCTGCTGTCAGGTGAGTGGTTGGCCCCATCTCCTTCCTGGCTTTTCTTTTCCTTCTTAGGAGTAGCTGGTACATGGTCCCCCTTGTCACATCTTCATGAAGATAACTGATGCTTTTCCTTCTCTCCTGGGGTAATACAGGCTCTCTCCAGAGGGTGCAGTGAGGAGGGGGCTGGTGAGGAGGGGGCACAGTGGGGTGAGGCAGTGGCTGTGGCTATCACAGACCCTGTAAGACAGTGGTAGGAGGTGTCCTTCCTTGTGGTAGCAATGCCTGGGCCAGTGGGAGTCTGTGACCAGGCATTAAAACATGTCATCACCAAATAAGTTTGGGGCTTACAGTATTGCTGAGGTTGTCATGGTGTCAGGAATAGAGCATGATACATCTTCAGAGGACAATGAACAAGTTTCTGCGGCACTAAACTGCCAGGAAGTAGTTCCATAAGCTGGAAGGTATTGCTACATTTTTGCCCCTGCCTTTGAAAGTACAGCTCAGAATCTCTGCACTGTCATTTGTCCACCTGTCTCTCGCTGTCTCTCAGCCCCTCAGGAACATGTTGGAGAAATACAAACATGCTCTTGGAAAGGAGTATACCAGCCTAGGGGGGAAGTGCGGGGTGCCAGTCCAGGTTGTTGGCCTGCCAACTCTACACCCCTCCCTTCAACAGAACTTTGAGGCTGCGGGTAGGGTGGGGAGAGCAGCAAAGAAACCTAATTATGCAAATTTTGATCTTAAAGCTTTATTCATATGTTTCCTGGCAGGCTGTTCTTTAATCTCAAGAGCAAGATTGCTCAGAATTACCATATATTCCAGTTAATTGCATTAAAATTATAGCAAAGGTTGTTTTTGCTATAATCAAGAGTGATTTTGATTAATACTCCTGAAATCAAATGCCTCGCCAGCGGTGGGGAGAGAACACCCTTCCCAGTCTGCTGGCCCTTCTCTTCCTTCCCACCCCTTTTCCCAGAGGCCAGAGATGCAAACCTGTTTGAAAGGTGTTCTCTTCTAAACGAATTTGCTTACATGGCTGGTCATTTGTAAAGAAAATTTCTCAAAGGGGGAGTTTGATTATTGGCCTCTGTGCTTAGTGCAAAGGTTATAAAAGAGCTCTTTATTGAGGGAGGCAGAGAGAGGGCCCAAGCAGAGGTCCCAGCTGGTAACAGTGACAAGAGCACGTGCTGTCTTGTGGCGGGCTCTGTGTGACCTGGAAGAGATTCAGGCAATCTGCGGAGTGTCTGCTGGTGGCTCATTGAGCACCTTGGGAAGATGTGGAAGAAACATGGCTGCCCTTATGCGCAAGGCGTTAGAATCACATACAGGCAAGACAAACACAAAATGGAATGAATTCCAGGGCAACGTATCTACACTGTGCTTAGTTAAAGGACCGTGGTAGTGACAGTGTGCATGAAAGAAATGGCTGGACTCCAGAGAGATTTGTTTTCAGGTGGAATGAGTGACCTCACTGATGGGTT
Source organism: Cervus canadensis (assembly GCF_019320065.1). Lineage (NCBI taxonomy): Eukaryota > Metazoa > Chordata > Mammalia > Artiodactyla > Cervidae > Cervus > Cervus canadensis. The sequence goes on from NC_057419.1 coordinate 98,029,783, forward strand.
GGATGTGGGTGGTGAGGGGGAGAGAGGAGTCGGGTAGCATAACACTCTCCTTTCCAACTGGAGCAGTAGGAACTGGTGGTTCCAGTTGCTCCATTGGTACCCATTCAGGGAGCCTGGTCTGGGGAAGGAAAGGAGAATGCTTGCCGTTGACCCTGCATGGAGGCAGCCTGGGGAACCAATGAGAGACTCTGGAGTGCTGCCAGGCTGTGCCCTTTCACCCCAGGGCTGTGACTGGGCCGTGCTGAGCACTGTCACTCGCCAGTAAGGGCTAGGAGTAGACCCCAGCTATGGGAGTGTCTTGGGGTGTGATGGAAGATGAATAACACCTCGCATGGTGTGTGAGAGGGAGGAGGCCCTCCAACACCCATGAGAAGGCTCTTCCAGGGCCTGCTGTCTGTGGTAAGAACCCCCACAGGGAAGATAGCCTGTGATCTTCCCCATTAGCAGAGTGGTTAAGAGTTGAATTTGGCAAGGAGGCCCAGAAAGCATTCAGCCAGTGAATGACCTGCCTGGATTGACAGAGCAATAACCTCTGAGATGTTTTGTGTTTCAGAGCCCTTTTACTTTCTGAGTGTTATACCTCGAACTACTGTCCTGGGTACCATGTCCTTGAAATATGTCCAACTCGAGGGAGGAGGAAGTTGGAGGTTTGCAGAGGGTCACAGGGCACGTAGGTCAGAGCTTTGGAGTCAGCACCTCCCGTGTGGCAGGCTCAGAAGCAGCTCCGGGACCCCCATTTCCCGTCCACTGATGAGGAGACTGAGGCTTAGGGGTGAGCGTGCTCATGGTGAGGTGATGGTGGCCTGGGCTAGGGCTGCAGACAGAAGTCGGGAGGTCTCAACACGAGGTGCCAACCGAGTCATGGGCCTGGACCATGTCACCCAGGGAGGGAGTTGAGAAGGAAGGAAGGGTGGAAAGGGTGCCAGCACACATAAAGGCCAAAGCAGAGCTGCCAGTTGGGAGCCAGGGCAGGGATGGCCAGAGACGTGGAAAGAAAATCAGAAGAAAAAGAAGCCATATCTGTCTTCCAGCTTCCATTCCTGAGAGCGGTTTTCAGGAGTGGTGGGCGAAGCCAGCCTGCAGTGGGTGGATGGAGTGCGAAGGAGTCCCTGGTGTTCCCACCCACAAGGGGCAGGAGGAGCTGGGGCACGTGAGCATTTTACTGGCTTCAGAGAAGGAGCTGGAGGTTGGGGGAGGGAACCATCACCGGACAAGGTGCCCCTGCATGCCAGGCGCACTCACATCCATGTCCACCCTCTCGTTTTGTCTTCCCAGTAGCCTCAGGGAAGGACAGTGATGAGCCTCCTAAAGGAGGACACAGGGGTTCTGGGAGATGAAACCCATCCAGAGTCCCAGAACAGCAGAGCTAGGTTTGGATCCACTTGGCCCAAAACCTTTGCCTTGGCCTGGGCCCCTAGTCTGTCTCTCCTGCAGACAGAAATGTGGTGTTGGATACACTCCTGTCCCTCCTGATCTAGAGGGTGTGGCAGCCGTGGGATTGGCTGTCCCTCCTTCATCCATGTTAGTTACAAAGATGAGGGAACCGCAAGGTTGAGCTCGGGGACTGGGTGATCACTGCTGGCAGGGACTGGTGGCTCCCTGGCTGCTTGGGGGGACCTGTGTGTCAAAGACAATTCAGCTCCACAAGTGGGTCCCCAGCCTAGCAAGTCCTTGTGCCTCTTCTGCTGGTCACCCCAACCAAAGCCCCGTAAACTAGCCATGAGGTTCAGGTCAGACCTACTGGTAATGACCTGATGTACACGGGGAAACCCTTCCCTGCTGCTACTCATATCCACAAGGGAGCTCTGCAAGTGAGCTGGAAAGCTCCACAGCCAGTCCTATCTCCCTGTGTTTTCACTCTCTCATCCTTGTCCCCAGATAACACTTGTCACTGTCATCCTGTTGATCAGTTCAGTTCAGTCGCTCAGTCATGTCCGACACTTTGTGACCCCATGGACTGAAGCATGCCAGGCCTCCCTATCCATCACCAACTCCCACAGTTTACCCAAACTCATGTCCATTGAGTCGGTGATGCCATTCAACCATCTCATTCTCTGTCGTTCCCTTCTCCTCCCACCTTCAGCCTTCCCCAGCATCAGGGTCTTTTCAAATGAGCCAGCTCTTCACATCAGGTGGCCAAAGTGATGGAATTTCAGCTTCAACATCAGTCCCTCCAATGAACACTCAGGACTGATTTCCTTTAGGGTGGACAGGTTTGATCTTCTTGCAGTCCAAGGGACTCTCAAGCATCTTCTCCAACACCACAGTTCAAAAGCATCAATTCTTCTGCACTCAACTTTCTTTATAGTCCAACTCTCACATCCATACATGACTACTGGAAAAACCATAGCTTTGACTAGACAGACCTTTGTTGGCAAAGTAATGTCTCTGCTTTTTAATATGCTGTCTAGGTTGGTCATAACTTCTCTTCCAAGGAATAAGTGTCTCTAAATTTCATGGCTGCAGTCACCATCTGCAGTGATTTTGGAGCCCCCAAAAATAAAGTCTGCCACTGTTTCCACTCTTTCCCCATCTATTTGCCATGAAGTGATGGGACTGGATGCCATGATCTTAGTTTTCTGAGTGTCGAGCTTTAAGCCAACTTTTTCACTCTTTCACTTTCATCAAGAGGCTCTTTAGTTCTTCTTCACTTTTTACCATAAGGGTGGTGTCATCTGCATATCTGAAGTTATTGATATTTCTCCCAGCAATTTTGATTCCAACTTGTGCTTCATCCAGCCCAGCATTTCTCATGATATACTCTGCATATAAGTTAAATAAGCAGGGTGACAATATACATCCTTGACATACTCCTTTTCCTAATTGGAACCAGTCTGTTGTTCCACGTCCAATTCTAACTGTTGCTTCCTGACCTGCATACAGATTTCTCAAGAGGCAGATCAGGTGGTCTGGTATTCCCATTTCTTTCAGAATTTTCCACAGTTTATTGTGATCCACACAGTCAAAGGCTTTGGCATAGTCAATAAAGCAGAAATAGATGTTTTTCTGAAACTCTCTTGCTTTTTCGATTCCAGTGGATGTTGGCAATTTGATCTCTGGTTCTCTCTTTTTCTAAACCAGCTTGACAATAAATGCTGGAGAGGGTGTGGAGAAAAGGGAACCCTCTTACACTGTTGGTGGAATGCAAACTAGTACAGCCGCTATGGAGAACAGTGTGGAGATTTCTTAAAAAACTGGAAATAGAACTGCCATATGACCCAGCAATACCACTCCTGGGCATACACACTGAGGAAACCAGATCTGAAATAGACATGTGCACCCCAATGTTCATATGCAGCACTGTTTATAATAACCAGGACATGGAAGCAACCTAGATGCCCATCAGCAGATGAATGGATAAGGAAGCTGTGGTACATATACACTATGGAATATTACTCAGCCATTAAAAAGAATTCATTTGAATCAGTTCTAATGAGATGATGAAACTGGAGCCCATTATACAGAGTGAAGTAAGCCAGAAAGATAAAGACCAATACAGTATACTAACGCATATATATGGAATTTAAAAAGATGGTAACGATAACCCTATATGCAAAACAGGAAAAGAGACACAGATGTACAGAACAGACTTTTGGACTCTGTGGGAGAGGCGAGGGTGGGATGTTCCGAGAGAACAGCATTGAAACAAGTATACTATCAAGGGTGAAACAGATCACCAGCCCAGGGTGGATGCATGAGACCAGTGCCTCGGGCTGGTGCATCTGGGAAAGAACCAGAGGGATGTGAATGGGGGAGGCGGAGGGGGATCGGGAATGGGGAACACATTAAATCCATGGCTATTCATGTCACTGTATGCGAAAAAACACTCAATTGTAGTAATTGCCTTCCAACTATAAAAATAAATGAAAAAAAAAGGAAAAAAAAAAAAAAACCAGCTTGAACATCTGGAAGTTCATGGTTCATGTATTGTTTAAGCCTGGCTTGGAGAATTTTGAGCATTACTTCAGTGGTGTGTGAGATGAATGCAATCGTGCAGTAGTTTGAGCATTCTTTGGCATTGCCTTTCTTTGAGATTGGAATGAAAACTGACCTTTTCCAGTCCTATGGCCACTGCTGAGTTTTCCAAATTTGCTGGCATATTGAGTGCACCACTTTCACAGCATCATCTTTTAGGATTTTAAATAGCTCAACTGGAATTGATCACCCCTGCTAGCTTTGTTCATAGTGATGCTTCCTGAGGCCCACTTGACTTCACATTCCAGGATGTCTGGCTATAGGTGAGTGATCACACCATCGTGATTATCTGGGTCATGAAGATCTTTTTTGTACAGTTCTTCTGTGTATTCTTGCCACCTCTTCTTCATATCTTCTGCTTCTGTCAGGTCCATATCATTTCTGTCCTTTATTGAGCCCATCTTTGCATGAAATGTTCCCTTGGTATCTAATTTTCTTGAAGAGATCTCTAGTCTTTCCCATTCTACTGTTTTCCTCTATTTCTTGGCATTGATCACTGAGAAAGTCTTTATCTCTCCTTGCTATTCTTTAGAACTCTGCATTCAAATGGGTATACCGTTCCTTTTCTCCTTTGCTTTTCACTTCTTTTCTTTTCACAGCTGTTTGTAAGGCCTCCTCAGACAGCCATTTTGTTCTTTTGCATTTCTTTTTCTTGGGGATGGCCTTGATCTCTATCTCCTGTACAATGTCATGAACCTCCGTCCATAGTTCATCAGGCACTCTGTTGATCAGATCTAGTCCCTTAAATCTATTTCTCACTTTTACTGTATGTATAATTGTAAGCGATTTTATTTAGGTCATACCTGAATGGTCTAGTGGTTTTCCCTACTTTCTTCAATTTAAGTCTGAATTTGGCAATAAGGAGTTCATGATCTGAGCCACAGTCAGCTCCCAGTCTTGTTCTTGCTGACTGTATAGAGCTTCTCCATCTTTGGCTGCAAAGAATATAATCAATCTGATTCCAGTGTTGACCATTTGGTGATGTCCACGTGTAGAGTCTTCTTGTGTTGTTGGAAGAGGGTATTTGCTATGACCAGTGCATTCTCTTGGAAAAACTCTATTACCCTTTGCCCTACTTCATTCTGTACTCCAAGGCCAAATTTGCCTGTTACTCCAGGTGTTTCTTGACTTCCTACTTTCGCATTCCAGTCCCTTATAATGAAAAGGACATATTTTTTGGTGTTAGTTCTAGGAGGTCTTGTAGGTCTTCATTGAACCATTCAACTTCAGCTTCTTCAGGAATACTGGTCGGGGCATAGACTTGGATTACCATGATATTGAATGGTTTGCCTTGGAAACGAACAGAAATCATTCTGTTCTTTTTGAAATTGCATCCAAGTACTGCATTTTGGACTTTCTGTTGACTGTGATGGCTACTCCATTTCTTTTAAGGGATTCTTGCCCACAGTAGTAGATATAATGGTCATCTGAGTTAAATTCACCCATTCCAGTCCATTTTAGTTCACTGATTCCTAAAGTGTCAACATTCACTCTTGCCATCTCCTGTTTGAACACTTTCTGTTTGCCTTAATTCATAGACCTAACATTCCAGGTTTGTATGCAATATTGCTCTTTACAGCATCAGACCTTGATTCCATCACCAGTCACATCCACAGCTGGGTGTTGTTTTTGCTTTGGCTCTGTCTCTTCATTCTTGCTGGAGTTATTTCTCCACTGATCTCCAGTAGCATATTGGGCACCTACTGACCTGGGGAGTTCATCTTTCAGCGTCGTATCTTTTTGCCTTTTCATACTGTTCATGGGGTTCTCAAGGCAAGAATACTGAAGTGGTTTGCCATTCCCTTCTCCAGTGGATCACGTTTTGTCAGAACTCTCCACCATGACCCATCCGTCTTGGGTGGCCCTACATGGCATGGCTCATAGTTTCATAGAGTTAGACAAGACTATGGTCCATGTGATTAGATTGGTCAGTTTTCTGTGATTGTGATTTTCATTCTGTCTGCCCTCTGATGGAGAAGGATAAGAGGCTTATGGGAGCTTCCTAATGGGAGAGACTGACTGAGGGGGAACTGGTTCCTGTTCTGATGGGCAGGTAAATCTTTAATCCAATTTCCTGTTGATGCGTGGAGCTATGTTCCCTCCCTGCTATGTACCTGAGGCCAAACTATGGTGGAGGTAAAGAAGATAATGGTTACCTCCTTCAAATTGTCCCATGCATGCACTGCCACACTCAGTGACCCCAACCCTGCAGCAGTACCCCCAACCCACGCCTCTGCTGGAGACTCCTGGACACTCACTGGCAAGTCTGGGTCAGTCTCTTGTGGGGTCACTGCTCCTTTCTCCTGGGTCCTGGTGCACAAGGTTCTGTTGTGCCCTCCAAGGGACTATTTCCCAGTCCTGTGTAAGTTCTGGCAGCTCTATGGTAGTGTTAATGGTGATCTCCTCCAGGAGGGCTTATGCCATACCCAGGTCTGCTGCACCCAGAGCCCCTGTCCCTGCAGCAGTCCACTGCTGACCTGTACCTCCACAGGAGATGCTCAAACACAGTTCTGTCCCAGTCTCTGTGGGGTCCCTGGGTCCTGCTGCACACATGATTTGTTTGAGCCCTCTTAGCATCTCTGGTGGGAATGGGGTTTGATTATAAATGTGAATTCGCCCCTCCATCTTACTGGGGTTTCTCTGACCTTGGACGTGGGTATCTCCTCTCGGCCGCTCGCTGCAGTACCTTGGAAATCTCCCGCCTCCTCCACCTTCCCAGTTTCATTGCTAAAGTTCACCCATGCATCTGTTGTTTTTCTTTGAGGTATAATTCATGTACCATACAGCTGACCCTGAGAAAGGTTTGGGTGGGAGATTTGAATACAGACTGCCACATTGTGCCCCCTCCCTCGGGCAGCAGTGTGCTCAGCACTGCGAAGACAGTGTCTCTCTTGGAGTTGATGTTTTCAGTAACTACTCTTAGTTAGGATTTATTTTTCCCCTGCGTGTTTCTCCTATTTTGATTTAACTTATGAGGCCAGGGCAGGGTCTCTTTCTCCAGGCGAAATCAGAGCTGCTGGTCACCACAACCAAGGCTAACCCAATTTCTTCTCTTATTGACATATTAGTATATTAGTATGCTACGTTTGGCACAGTGAGCCAATATTGACATGTTATTATTAAAGTCCAAGCTTTTATTCAGCTTTCCTTTGTTTTTCATTAATGTCTGTCTTATTCCAGGATCTAATCCCCTCCCTGGCATTTTGCCTCTGAGAAATACTGAGCTGAAGAGTCAAGAATCCCAAGACTGCAGTTCCCAGTGTCTTTGGGTCCTCCATAGCCTGAGTGGTTGAAGGTTTCCTAACTTGGGTTTTTAAGAACACCACTAGCCAAACTTCAGTGTAGGATTCCTCTTCTTTTTCTTGTTGCTGTTAGAGCTGATGGAGTTCAAGGTTACTCAGTGTTTCTGCTTCCAGGTATGCCTGTGGGCAAGTGCATTACTGCTGGGGAGGGCAGAGTTGCCATTTCCAGAGTACCTCCTGTGCACCAGTCCCTGGGATGAACCCAGGTCCTCTTCCTCGTTAGTCTTTCTCAGCTCTCTAGTGAGGAGAATGGAGTTCACCTCACTCCAGAGTCCTAGCCCACTGTCACTATGGGGGCCTTGTGAAGCCCCTCTTTCCTTTTCATAGTTTCTGTGTCCCTTCATCTCCCATTCTCATTTCCTTTCCCCTCCCCTCAGGAAGCACTTGTTCTTCATATGTCATTAAACACACACATGTCCCTGTGAAATGTGTGGAGTGTGTGTGATTTGCATAAATTGGACTCTGCCCTTCTGTTTCTTGTTTGCATTCAATACTGTGTTTCCTGGATCTCTTCATCTTGCTACATTGGGTTTGTTGCTTCCATCAGCCCTAGGGTGTGAATATGTCTTTGTAAGCATCACCACGTTGTACCTCAATGCTCTGCCAGTCATGGACCCCCACCCAAGTTGTGTCCGGTTTCCCACCTTGCATTTGGCACTGCAGCAAGCATGCCCCTCTGTGTGTCTGTGGGTCGTATGCATGAGACCCTCTCTGGGATACCTGCCCAGGAGTGGGGCTGTGGGTCAGGGGTGCACATATGTGGATTCATCCAAGCGCTGCCCACTTGCTTCTACAATGGCTATACTGGTTCATATGCCTACCAGCAGGACCTGTCAGTTCGTGTGTTCCCACATTCTTTCCAAATCCTAGCTTGATTCATCTCTTTCACTTTTGCCTTCACTATAGTGTAAAGTGGTATCATTGTGCTGAGCAGCTTTGATAAAGGTCTCACCTCCTTGGCGCTACCCATAGTGCTTCCTGCATGCATGTGCAGGTGCCTTGCTATCTCCTGACTGGGGAGGGATTCTGTATTCTGGTCAAGGGCCCTGTATCCCCTGTCCTTCTCCTTCCCTCTTTGTGCTCTTCCTACTTTTAGAAGCTTCTCTTAAGGTTAAAGCTTCCAGGGAGTCTTCCAGATTAGCCCTACCTTCTCTACTCCTGACTCTGAATTATCCTAGAATGCTTAGGTACTGTGTGCTTGTATTGCTTTCCTCAGGCTACTGTAACAAAAGACTTTGTGGTGTTTTGTTACAGTGCCACAAACTGGAGGAATTAAAATGCCAACCGTTTATTTTCTCATGATTCTGGAGGTCTGAATTAAGGTGTTGGCAAGGCCATGCTCCTTTGCTCTTTCTGAGACTCTGAGTGGAATCCAGACTCTTCCTCACTTCTGTTGGTGGCTGTCAATCCTTGGCTTGCAGCTGTACCATTCCAGTCTTTGCCTCCATCTTCATATGGAGTTCCTCCTGTGTCCATCCAAATTTCTCTCTTCTTATAAGAATACCAATCATTTTAACTTGATCACATCTGCAGAGACCCTGTTTCCAAACCAGGTCACATTCACATGAATTTTGGGGGGACACAATTCAACCCAGTACAGTGTTATAGGTAGACTTCATTACAGCAAATAGAAGTACAGTTGACCCTTGAACAACACAGGGGTTCAGGGTCCCGACCTCCCTCACAGTTGAATATCAGCTCTTGGTTTCTGTGGTGGCCATGTACCTGTGATTCCTCTACACCCGTGGATCATGTAGTCTTGTAATGTTTTTTATTGGTAAATATTCACATATAAGTGGACGCACATGGTTCAAAGTCACATTGTTCAAGGGTCAACTGTACATAAAAAGCACCAAAAGAAGACTGCTCATGTCCTGATGGAGAGACAGCTTGGAAGTCCACATGGCTGCTCCTCTCGAACCAGTACTGCAAGGTGCACATGGAACTGTCAGATGGGTACCCATTGCATTCTTACTTTACTTGCTGCCTTTGGCTGGTTTGTGCTTTGGTCTTCTCACTTGAGAATAGGAATACAGTCAGCTTACCTTTACATGAGTAGTTTGATAATTCACAAGATTAGCAAACCAAATTCCTTGTGGATAGTTGGTCCCCACTGGAAGTTCCTCTGTGTGTTTTGGCTTAGTGTGACCAAAAGCTGCTTTTCTCAGGTAAATGAAAGGCTCTGGTAGTTAGACTGCTGTTCATTGTTTTTAGCCTCGCATTGCACTAATGCCTGGCAAGTATAGTAATTGGAGAAGGCTGCACAAGTGACAGAACAATGGTGTAATATTCACAAATGCCAAGCTGTAGTGAAGGTCTAGTAATATAGTAAGTGTGAATTATGGACCATAATTAAGGCCTTTGTCAGTCACATTACCCAATTAGAATATATGTAATTATAAGTAGCTCTCTCTCTTTTTTTTTAAAGAATAATTGCTTCTTGAAATACGACATTACAGGGTTAGCAGAATGAGATCTGGAAAGATTTCCAAGTGATTACTTCATGCCTGTTAAGAACAAAGGTGGACACTTGGCCTCTTTTGAGCAGATGTGGGCTGTTCTGGTGAGTTCTCTGGACAGGTAATGTACTGTTCTTGATATTCTCCAGGCTTTGGATAAGGTCTGACACCAAGTAGAAGCTCAGCAAAGGTATGTGGGCAGAATAGATCAACGTGTACATAGAAGAAAGGAATGGAGTATCAGTCTCCTGTAGCTGCTGTAACAACTTACCACTGACTTGGAAAGTTAAAGGAACACAAATATATTCTCTTACATTCTGGTGGTTGGAAGACTGACATGGTTCTCATAGTGCTCAAATGACAAGGCTATGTTCTTCCTGGAGGCTCTAGGGTAGAATCTCTTTGGCTTTTCCAGCATCTGGAGGTCACCCTGTCTCATGGCCTCCTTCCTTCCATCACATTGACCTTGACCCTCCCTAATCCCTCTTTTTACTCTGTGATGTCCGTCTAGTCAAAGCTATGGTTTTTCCAGTGGTCATGTATGGATGTGAGAGTTGGACTGTGAAGAAAGTTGAGTGCTGAAAAATTGATGCTTTTGGACTATGGTGTTGGAGAAGACTCTTGAGAGTCCCTCGGACTGCAAGGAGATCCAACCAGTCCATCCTAAAGGAGATCAATCCTGGGTGTTCATTGGAAGGACTGATGCTGAAGCTGAAACTCCAATACTTTGGCCACCTCATGCGAAGAGTTGACTCATTGGAAAAGACCCTGGTGCTGGGAGGGACTGGGGGCAGGAGGAGAAGGGGATGACAGAGGGTGAGATGGCTGGATGGTATCACTGACTCGATGGACATGAGTTTGAGTAAACTCCGGGAGTTTGTGATGGACAGGGAGGCCTGGCGTGCTGCGATTCATGGGGTTGCAAAGAGTCGGACACGACTGAGCAACTGAACTGAACTGAACTGAACTGAACCTTGGGTCTATCCAGATACTCCAGGATAATCTCCTTATCTCAGCAGCCTTCATCACATCTGCTAAATCCCTTTTCCATAAAAGGTTACATAGTCACAGGTTCCCAGGGTGAGGATGTGGACATGCTTGGGAGATCCTGCCTACCACAAGGAGTATTGGTTGTTATAACATTAAATTTTTCATTATGTTACATTGTTTTTGAAAAATAGTTGTGTTTTTAACTATAGAATTAATAGCTTTTCAGGAAAGAGGCATCATCTGTGGATAACTACAGCTAACATTTTGGTATATATTATTCCAGACTTTATGAAAACAAGAAATGAAAAAAAAAAAGAGGTTCATGAGGTGGGGTGATGGGGGCAGTGGGGATTGGGGAGAGATCCTTTAGGCCTGCAAAGGCTTATTGCAAGGATTTAAGCATATACTTTTTTCCCCACACAGGGTGTATATCTTATTGTTTTTAACAGCTTCATTGAGGTATAATGGACATACTGTGAACTGCACACGTTTAAGGGTACAGTTTGATCAGTTCTGGCATTTGGATACAGCTGTGATGCCATCACCACAATCAAGATCATGACTGTCTGCAACAGCTCCAGAAGTTTCTCTGTCCCCTTAGTAATCCTTCTCTCCCCTTATCCCCATCTGCAGGCAACTGATTTGCTTGCTATCACCACAGTTTTCCATTTCTTAGCATTTTATAGAAATGGGGTCATACAACATTTACTCTCTTTTTTCGGTCTGACTTCTGTCACTCAACATAATTATCCTGAGATTTACCCATGTTGGTGTGTATATCAGTCATTCATTTCTTTTCCTCCCTCAAATGAGGCAAGTCTCCTTTCTGAAGTTTGGTGTTTAAAAAAAAAGACAGGCTAGGTGACCTTGAGTGAAAAATGTGCTGAATGCCCACTGGACCCATGCCACACCCTGCCTTACCTTAGACCTCTCAGACCTCCTATCTGTGGAGAACATGACCATGAACCAAGTTAGAATTCAACTTGCTGAATCTGTTCCTTTATTTGACAAAGGCACCGAGACAATTGAATGAGTAGCACTGTGTTGCAACATGGGTTGTGACATAGATGTCTGACATCTGCCTGTTGCTTGCGTGTACTGGTTGGGGATGCAAAATATGTTTCTGACTGGGGGATCCATGTTAGGTGCAATTGGGGGATAAACATTGTCTAAAGTTGCTGAGGTACTTAAAGATGAGCATGCCTACTGCTGAGCCTGGCTTGGATCATGTTTCAAGAGGTACATTTGGGCTGGAAAGAAGCTTAGAAAGTAGGTAAGTGGGATTCTGCTTTGTGGCACTCATCTAAATCCCCAGCACCCACCACCAATGTATCTGCAGAGGCATAAGAACAGAGTGGGGGAAAAAAAAAAGGGGGAAGGGTCAGCTGAACAGCTGTGATTTTATTTTGCATCGTATTAATTCACTTATTTGATTTATATTCCCCCCATAGAACTGGCTGATTTAGGGATTTAGTTGACCAAATCAAGCAGACACAGGCTTGGATAAGTTCTTTGAAATTGCCATATAACCCAGGCCAGCAATCTCCCTTTTTCTACAGATGTGAAAAACAGCGGCAGTGGGGGCAGGGGGCCCTCATTGCTTCTGAGGATTTGTGTTGAAGGATGAGCCAGATTGATTGCCTGCTTCAGTGATAAGCTAGCCCCAGAAGGAGTGATGGAGCAGGATGTATTTATACCCACAGGCTGGTTCATTCTGTGTTTTGACACTGTTCCTCAGATTGCTTAGTCAGTGTTTACGGAGCACCACACAAGCGCCAAGGGCTGTGGTCCCTGATTGTGTACACAGGCACTGAATTTGAGCATGGTTGTTAATAGAAGCCACAGTCTGCCATTGGGTATATCAGGGAAAGAATTAAAGCAAGCTGTTGCTTGCAAATATGATACACACAGACAGGTTCATGGAGGAAAGTTGTACAAGTGGAAGGAAGGTGTTGGGGAAGAAGTGGGAAATACAGCAGGACTCAGATGTCTGAAGGAGTGTCATGGGCAATGGGATGGGCTTATTCTTTTATAATCTTTTATAATATAATTCTTTTATAATTTTATAATTATTTTATAATCTTTTATAACCCGAGCTTCAGGGCCAGTTTTGGCGTAAACACAAGAAATTTTCCAACAACCTGACTCTTCTAATGAATGACCTTCAATAACACCTGCCTGGTACCCCAACCCAGGTGATTCTGAGAGGGAAGAGGTTTCTATTCTCAGTCAGCCTGTCCCTCTTGGCTGGGAACCTCTGAGTTATATGTGGAAATGAGATTGCTGTATTTTAAGGGATGATTGATGAGATAAGATTTCAGATTCTGCCTACAGTTAATATGCCCTGAGATGGCTGTCTGTCTGCGGGGTTTCTTTTCAAGAAACCAGCACTTGCTGCTATTTCTTTCTAATTGTGTTTTTTTTTTAAAAACCCACCTAACCTAAAGTTACTCTCTTAATCATTTCTGATGGTATAGTTCAGTCCTGTTAAGCATGTTCACGTTGTTATGCAACCACATCTCCAGAACTTGGTCATCTTATAAAACTTCGCATTAAACCACTCCCCATCCCCCACTCCAGCCCCTGGCAAGCCTCATTTCACTTTCTGAATGAATCTGACAGTTCTAAAGTAACTCATGTACATGGAATTACACCGTGTTTATCCTTTTGTGATTGGTTTCTTTCACTTAGCATAATGCCCTCAAGATTCGTCTATGTTGTCATCCCTTGCTGATTTATATTTTGTCTGTCTTCTACATTTTCTAAGATTTCTACAATGGACATCCCTCACTTGAAAACAAACAACAAAAATTACATAACAGTGAGAGGTATAGTACAAAGAGCTAGGCAGGGGCCAGGTGCGTTGGGCCTTGCAGGTCATAGTTAGGCATGTGGAGTGTATATTCCCTGTGGTGAGAAGGTCTTGGCGAATTTTGAACAAAGAAATGATGTGTTGTGCTATTTGTTGTTTGTCTTCCTGGCTGCTGTGTGGAGAATGGGTTGGGATGGGGAGCAGACCTGGAAGGACCAAGCAGATGACACTTGTGGTTGTCCAGGCAGAATATGATGGCTGTTGGTAGAGATGTGGAGACGTGGTTGAGGACAGCACAGGGCATGTGGTAGGACTGCGAGCTCTTGATGGCATGGCTTGTGGGGTCGCGGAGGTAGCTGTCCAGGATGACATGCAGGTTTCTGGCGTAGATGGTGGAGAAGGGGCTATGTCACCCAGTGAAACAGATGAACACAGCCAAGGGGTCTAGATTGGAGGGGCAAGTGCAGGCATTTGGTTTTGCATGTGCTGGGCATGAGGTGGCTGTGAGACATCGAGGGCTGATTAAGAGGGGAGGGAGTTGGAAGCATCAAACATGAACACCCTGTTTATAAGTTTGGTATGAACAGGAGGAGAGAGAAGGCAGTATCGGGATGGGGATGTACAGTCAAAAGAGAGATTTGAGCATGTTTAAGATAGATAGGCTAATACTTCCCAAGCTGACTTACAGATTCAAAGCAATCCCAGTTAAAATCCCAGCTGCCTCTTTTGCAGAAATTGACAAACAGATCCTAAAATTCGTATGGAAATTCAAGGGACTCAAAAGAGCCAAACAGCCTTGAAAAGCAAGAATGAGGTTAGGTGGATTCACATTTACTGATTTCAAAACTTATTATTAATACAACACAGCAGAATTCAGGACTAGGTGGTACTGGCACAAGGATAACCACAAAGATCAATGGAATAGAATTGAGACTTGGAATGTAAATCCTCAAATTTATGATCAGTAGAACTTTGACAGTGGTGCCAAAACAATTCAGTGGGGGAGAGAATCTTTTCAATAAATGGTTCAGGGACAACTAGATTCCCATATGCAAAAAATATTGAAGTTGAACCTGTATCTCACACCATTCACAGTAACTCAAAATGGATCATAGGTCTAAATGTAACAACTAAAACGATAAGACTCTCAGAAGAAAATATAAGAATAAATGTTCATGACCTTGGTTAGGCAAGGGCTTTTTAGATAGGGCACATGTGATAAAAAGAAAAATTAATTGGACTTCAAAATAAAAAAAATGTTTGTGCTTCAATAGAAACCATCCAGTACCCAGCCCAGGTGGGATGCATGAGACAAGTGCTCGGGCCTGGTGCACTGGGAAGACCCAGAGGAATCGGGTGGAGAGGGAGGTGGGAGGGGGTATCAGGATGGGGAATACATGTAACTCCTTGGCTGATTCATATCAATGTATGACAAAATCCACTGAAATGTTGTGAAGTAATTAGCCTCCAACTAATTAAAAAAAAAAATAGAAACCATCCAAAAAGTGAAAAGACAAACACCACAACAGGAGAGAACTTTGGCAATTCATGCATTTGATAAGAGACTTGTGTCCAGATTATATAAAGAACTCTCAGAAGTCAACAAACAAATACAACCCAATTGAAAAATGACCAAATAATCTAGACATTTCTCTGCATGGACCTTTTCCTCTTTTCTTCTCACTTGCCCTATGGCAAGAGGACTCTTTGGTAAGAAGAGTTTTCACATCTTCTCAGACACTCATCAGGGGACTATTTTCCCTGAACGTGACTTCTGTCTTCTGACTGATCCAAAAGGTTGCCACTTGATCCAAAGACAGTCAGCCTTATGACCAGGAACAAATGGATGAGTAAGGAAGCACTTCAGAAAGGAGGTTTGACAAAAAATAAGCCAGGCCTGAAGTTCAAAAATGTTCCTAGGGTGCTGTCGAATTTTATCATTTAAAACAAGAAATCTGAATTAAATTTTTAAATTGTTGAACTTTAATAATGAAGAATGTTTTTTGGCAACCAAGAAGGGGTAGATAACATTTAAAGAAACAAAAAAAAGAATTTGAGTTTTGAGGTCTATTAAGTTCATTGTCTTCCTAAGATGCAAACACCAACTTGTTATAAAGTTTTTTTATGAAAACTTCAGTGCTTATAGGAGAAAGAGTATAGGTTTCCTTGACAGAACATCTGTCTATTTACTAGTTAAAGAATATGTTCTAAGTGTTGGTTCCCTGAATGTAGATGGTCTTGGGTTTCCAGTCTAAGCATCTGCTAGAAGAGTAGGAGTTAATTTGGGGCAGTGAACTGAGTGCTATTATATGACAAGGCCTGGTGCTATGCTCCCATCTTCAAAGTTTCTAGGCATATGTGAGAGTTACAGGCCCAGATGTATCTGATGCAGTTAGAGTGAAAGATGGATGACCCATGTGATAGGTTTTACTTGGCAAAGGGGGAGGGCATCAAGGAGCTCCATGGAGCAAGCGTTTCTGAGGATGCTGAAGGCCTCTATAGGAATAGATGGGGATTTTGGTAAAGACAGCAGTGGGTGTGGAAGTAGCAGAGAATGGTTGGGTTTAGAATGATATCCAAGGAGTCTGGACTTGATTCTGTAAGCAAGAATGAAGAGAAATTGGGAATTTTTGAGTAACGAAGGGTGACCCAACTAGGTGTTTAGACGTAGCAAGATATTTTTCTGGCAGCAGAATAGAAGACTCAAGCTAAGGAGGGCATTTAAAGGGCTGTTGTGTTCATTGAGATGAGACATTAAAGGAGTGACTACAGAAGTGCAAGTGATGGAATGAATACAGAAATATTTTGGTGGTAAAATAGGCACAGTTTGGTCATGGATGATTCATCAACGAGGAAGGATGAGTCAAGAATAATGGCCATGCTGGACTTTCCTGGAGGTCCAGTGGTTTAGAATTCTCCTGCCAACACAGCAGGGTTCTGGTTGTATCCCTGGCCTGGGAAGATCCCACATGCCATGGAGCAACTAAACCCGCACACCCTGGAGCCCACACTCTGCAACAAGAGAAGCCACTGCAATGAGAAGTGTATGCATCACAACTAGAGAAAGCCTGAGTGCAGCAACAAAGGCCCAGTGCAGCCAAAAATAAAATAAAGAATAATGGCCATGCTCCTGTCTCAGTGCCTAGGTCGGTGGTGATGCACTCACTGGAGCTCTTCTGTGTAAAGAGAGGAAGCCAAGTTGGGAAGATGAGGGAACACAGCAGCCAGTTTGAGCATGTTTCTCTGCAGCTGTGGAAATCTCCCCTTCCAGGTCAGGTAGCATGACCTACTGTACAGTTGGATTTGGGGAGAACGGTCTGGGCTGGGATGGCCACCTGGGGCTGACAGTGCCTTTCTCTCTTCACATTGGCCTGGCCAGGTGGTAAGGCCAAAATCTCCATGGGCCTGTCAAGTGTAGACTCGGACTCCACTGCCAATCCTACTCGGTAATGTGGACGCGGAAACCCCTTGCCAGTGCCATACCTCACGACATACTTGCATTGCCTTTGAAGTTGACTTGAGCAGGTCAGGTGCTCTGTCCAGGTGGGCTCTTGCAGGGCCCATGATGCATCCTGGCCTTTGTGAAAACATGTGAACTGCATAATGAACTGTATGTATTACAAAGAGATTCTCCTTTGTTGAACAGACTTGAAACACCCCTCCCCCCCAAATATATCAACATTTTGATGGATTCTCTTTATCTGAGAAATGAGTGGGTTGGACTTGATGATCTCTGAGGTCTTGTTCAGCCCTTTCTGGCTCTGATTTGAAGACTTCCATCTATGCAACATCAACCAGAGACAGCTTCCTCATTTAAGGAATTACACAGGTTTTTCTGAAAAAAAAAAAAAAAAATTAAGTATACCCCAATCTCCACTTGTGTTTATGTTCATTGGCTAAAGGGGAAGGAAATGGCATGTGCACTGTTTATCATTAGTCACGAGCCTGTGGCTTAACAGTGTTTGGGGATGGCCTTGTGACAGTCTTGTGCCTTGATGTCCCAGGCTTAATATCACATTAGTAGGACCTGAAGTCCATCAGATACTATGTAAGTGTAGATCAGAATGTGGCTTTGTTCTCTCTGCATCTATTAAGCTTTTGGACATTTTAACTCTCACCTTAAGCTATTTATTCATACATGTTTATTGAGGGCCTTCTACTTGTATATTTGCCATTCAATTCTACTTTACTTAATACCAAACATAATAATAGCTGATAATTGAGAGATTCCTGTGTTTCAGACAGGTAATCACTTTATACATAATGATCAATTTAATCCTCGCATCAACCCACTGCAGTAGAGTCTTTTGTTATCTCCATTCTACAGATGAGAAAACCGAGGCACAGAGGTGTCAAGGCTCTTGTCCAACGTGTTTCTGCTGGTGAGTGGCAGAAGGGGACCTGAACCCAGCTCTTTAAACTCCAAAGCTGCATCAGCACTGAGATCCTCACGTGTTGTCTTGAAATGTCCTTGGACCAGAGTTGGGAAGCCTTAGGCTTCAATTTTTTTTTTTAATTTTAAGTTGGAGTATAATTGCTTTATGGCAACCCACTCCAGTATTCTCGCCTGGAGAACTCCATGTGCAGAGGAGCCTGGTGGGTTACAGTCCCTGGGGTCACAGAGTCGGACCCAACTGAGTGGCTAATGCACCATAATTGTTTTACAGTGTTGTGTGTTCGTTTCTGCTGTCCAACAGCATGAATCAGCTCTACATATCCAGACCCCCTCTTCCCCTTGGACTCCCTCACACCCCAAGCCCCATCCCACCCCTCTGGGTTGTCACAGAGCACTGAGCCGAGCCCCCTGTGCTATACTGCAGCTTCCCACTGGCTACCTGGTTTACACCTGACAGTGTATATATGTTAGTGCCACTCTCAATTCATCCCACCTTCCCTTTCCCACCCCATGAAGCTCCAATTTTTGATTTGACATCAGCAGGGCACTTAGAATCTTGTGTTGCTTCTTAGAGACTGTGGCCCCAAGAGCCTCTTGTTATAGGGCTGTCCCAAGACCCCACACCTCCAGGCACATCACCCTGACAGTTTATTTGTTCACGGTGCCTTTGTTTCCATCATGCCATCCGCCTTATTGGGTCGAGCAACCAGATATACTTTCAGTTTCCATATGAGGACCTCCTATGAGGTCAAGTGAATGCTGCAGGACCCCCAGTCAGTGAGTGGCCGAGCTGTGACGAGACATCGGATCTGTTGGCTCCAGGACTGTTTCTGGTTCCACTGCCAAATGATTAACTGCTGTGGCCCTCAGCTTCCCACCCGATCAGGTGTCTGATCTCTGAGGCCCTGGATACCCCAGTTGCAGAGCTGAATGCTGGGGGCAGTACCTGGTGACAACTAGTACATTTTTAAATTGAGATATAAGTTGCATAAAATAAAATTCACCAGCTTAATCTGGTTTATAGTATATTCCCTAGGTTGTGCAAGCATCACTACTATCTACCTGTAGAATATTCTCATCACCCCAGAGAGACACCACACACTTATTAGCTGTCAGTCCTCATTTCCTGGGCTCCTGGTGCCCAGTCCAGTTATTTATTTATTTATTTATTTTTGGCTGAGGACTCTCCTAGCTGCCAGCTTCAACTTCTGTGGAAAAGGTTATCCTTGCAGGCTTTCCAAGCACCTTTGAAATTTCCTCTGAACAGCCATCATGGGCAGCATGTACCTTTCTGTATGGAAATAAAGAAACTGTCCTATTTCTTAATCCTTTTTCTGAAACTGTCCTTTCAATCAGCAAAGTGACTTAAACAATTTGTAAAGCAAAATTCCTCTCCCAGCACTGAAAATCAAGCTATTTGCCATGTATGCAGGACACTTAGATGCTTCCTGAAAATACCTAAAAAGACTTAGCCATGTCACCTGCATCTCCATCCTTCCCTGGACTGTGCCTGGTATGAGGTGCACCCTGTGAATATGGGGTGGACACTGCAGATGTGTTGATGGCAGTGACTGTTTGGGACTGAAATGCTGATCCCTGCTTTCTGGTGAACTGTTGCCTTCACGTCGTTCTTGTCTTCTCTGGGAGTGCTTTAAATTTATTCATGAAACTGGTGGGAACTCAGGTGGCAATAGCTAAATCCGTTTAGTAATCAGAATCAGAGGAAAGCCATTTTCATGTTCCCTCACAAGGCTGCAGCGCCTTGCCAACCCAGAGGATATTAATTACTCAGCATGCTTGGAGGTGTAAAAGCGTAAATTTATCAAGACACATGCATTTGAATCTAGATTGAGGCAACAAGATTTAAAATGGGGCAGAAATTCGGGGAAATCTGGACGAGCATAATTTAGTATTTTCTGTTTGCTCCCACCCTCTCCAGCACAAGGCAGGAGACAGAGGAAGTGTGTTCAGAGACGTTTGTAAAATTGACCATGCACGCCTGTGACTTTGTGGTGGCAATTTCCCATAAGCAGTTCTCAGGAACATGCCCATGGTTGGCAGGGAACCCCTGCTGCAGCAGGGTGGGAAGTTGTTTTTCTGACCTGCAGGTTTCCCTTTTATTACTTAGCGGCCCAATGGTCCCCTGCCAGAGGGCCAGGGAAACACAGGGCTTTACAAGCAGCTGCATCAGTTGAGGTCTTTATCACATTAAAGTGGAACGTCCTTATTCCATGGCTCATTTCGGGTTCAATCACCCTATGCCCCCACCCTCTGTAGGTTCAATCTTCCGGGGCTGATTTTAGTTTTATTCCCTGAACCCAGATGATCAAGGGGCTTGTGCCACAGTTATATTTACTGGGTTATGATTTGAATTTCATTCTGGCCCATCTTCTAGTGTGGATCTTCCCTGTTCTTGTTAACGGCCACGCCAGTGATCAAATTAGTTTCCTCTAGTATAAATAACTCCATTCCTTTGCAGTTGTGGTGTCGATGCAGGCATTAGCCCCAGTGTCAGGCAGGTGGCTGTTGTCTGAGCTTTCTTGGACAAACTTAAATATAGTTGGAGTATTTATGGAAGCTTCACTCAGACAAGTGAAATCCTAAGATTAGGCAGCCACAACTTACCAGTCTCAGATGTCCCTTGGGTTCTTATTCACCAAAAAAGGACAAGATTTGAACATTTGAGAACCAAAGCAGTTTAGGTGAGTATTTATTCGTTTAGGATTTGTACTGGACCCTTGCAAAAAAAAAATTGAAAGCGCCTTATATGAACAGAGGAAACGGGTGGAAGGGAAACCATCCTTAGAGAGCAGGGCGATGGAGGTGAGCGGGCATTTGAGAGGCACCCGTCTCCCTGACTGAGTTGCGACTTCGCCTCTGACATCTCCAGTAAGCAGAGATCCTGGCTGCCCCTGCGGTTCTTCATCCAGCAGTAGGGAACAGACACATTGCTTTACAGGGAGGAGTTTGCTCTTGGCATGGAACCCAAATGGATTTGTTAGAAAGTAGTGTCAGGTACGGAGAAGGCAATGGCACCCCACTCCAGTACTCTTGCCTAGAAAATCCCATGGATGGAGGAGCCTGGTAGGCTGCAGTCCATGAGGTCTTGAAGAGTTGGACACGACTGAGTGACTTCACTTTCACTTTTCACTTTCATGCATTGGAGAAGGAAATGGCAATCCACTCCAGTGTTCTTGCCTGGAGAATCCCAGGGATGGCAGAGATTGGTGGGCTGCCGTCTATGGGGTCGCACAGTCGGATACGACTGAAGCGACTTAGCAGCAGCTGCAGCAGTATCAGGTACAATCTACTGGTAGCACTCTCACAGCTTGGGGACAGTTTGGATGGTCCCAATGAACATACCCTTCAGGGAGTGCCTCCTTCCTGCCAGGCCCCATGCCTGCTTCCAGCAGCTCACTGTCTAGAGCAGTGATGATGGCTGATTCTCTGTGAGCCCCTCCAACCCAGTCGTCCCCAGTCAATCATGGCTGTCGAGCACCTGGAAGGTGGCTAGTGTGAGTAAGGCACTCGTTTTTAAATTTTTTATTGAATTTTAATTAATGTGAATTGCAGCATGTGGCCAGGAGCTACCGTGTTGGACAGGGCAGGTCTGGAGAGAATGAATATAAACACCTGACCAGAGTGGGTATGCTTTCAGCCTGAACTCAGTGGAAGAGCAAGAGGACAACAGTGCGTGGGGTGGGGGTGGGGGTGGGTGGGGGGGCAAGCAACAGGGAGTGGTGAAATCCACATGAAAGATACTCAAGGGGTGCATCAGCTGCATTGGCTCTCTCCTGGATTAGATGTTTCCATCAAGGCTTTGGCAAGTGCCGGATCTCAGCCACTTCATGGCAGAAGCCTCTAACAAGGGCCTGCTGTGCCTATTTTTATTTTTATTTATTTTTTTATTTTTTTAATTGTATAATTAACTTTTTTTTCATTTATTTTTATTAGTTGGAAGCTGTGCCTATTTTTATAGCCCTCATTAAATGCGCCCTTAGCTTTAGACACCAGTGACCCAGGCACGGTGGGTCAGGTTGCAGTATGAGGTTAAGTTTGTGTTCCCTCCCGAAGGGGGACAGTCCACTTCAGGACAGACCTGGGCTGCCGGGGTGCCAGTGGGTAGAACTGGCACTTTCCTTATTACATATTTTTTCTCAAGGACATACACATTTCCAAAGTTCTGTCTTATGTGAAAGGATGTTTTCCGACGGGTGTAACCAGCTCACTATATGCTTTCTCCATTAAAAGAAATTTGTGGCCCTCTGTGTTGGAAGTAACTTTTCTGCCCAATGCTGGAGCACCAGCCTCCCAGGCATAGAGATTTGGGGCTTGTAAATTGAGCCGGTGATGAGTCAGCTGGTTTCTACTGCGTGCCTGGCACCAGAGGGCAAATCAGTGTCCTTGGCACAGAGGATTCCTGTCTGCCCTCCACCCAAACTGAGTCATTTAGTATAGGTCACATAGAAGAGTTATAGGATATAGCCTATACGTCTTCTTTTTTTTTTTTTTTCTGATATGGAGCTATATCTCCCTCATAGTTTTATCTTTTTATTGAAGTAAAACTGATCTACAACTCTTAGTTCCAGGGGCACAGCATAGCAATTCTATATTCTTCTATACATTACAGAATGATCACCACAATGCAGCTGTATTTAGGACCATTTGAGGTATGGTATCTCTCATGAGAATGTTTGTTTCCATCTTGATTTTAGCAGCTGTGTTTGGTTGTAGGCTCTGAAGTCTTAATAGCTCTGGATGTAGATTGAAATTTTGAATGGTTTTGTCCACAGCTCATTTGGGTCCATTGAATTTAGGGTCAGTGAGGGGTTCATAAATCTGCAACATTGTATTATTGCTTTTTTTATTCAGGTACAGTTGATGTACAATGTCATATAAGTTTCAGGTATACAACATATTCATAATTTTTATGAATAATTTCATTTATAGGTATTAGGAAATATTGCCTATATTCTCTGTGTTGTACAATACATCCTTGTAGCTTATTTATTTTATACCTAATAGTTTATACCTTTTAATCCCCTACCCCTATCTGGCCCCTCCCCTGTTTCTTCTCTTTGCTGGTAACCACTGGTTTGTTCTCTATATCAGTGAGTCATTTTTGTTACATTGGTTCACTTGTTGTGTTTTTTAGATTCCACATATAAGTGATATCATACAGTACTTGTCTTTCTCTGGCTGACTTATTTCACTTAGAATAATGTCCTCTAAGTCTATCCATGTTGTTTTAAATGATGTTATTTCATTCTTTTTTATGACTGACAAATATTCCATTATATGTGTTTATATTAGAGAGAGAGAGAGAGAGTTTTGAAGAAACATCCAGTAGGATGATTGGCTTATGATAGAGAACTTTAAAAATTATTTATTATTACAAGATACATCACTTTATATATGTGATTAAAATTAAAAAAAGAAGGGTTCAAATTAATAGTAAAAGTTCTCTTTCTCCCTGACCCCTTTTCTCATTCTGTAAACATAACCACTGTTACCAGGCTGTGTGTAAGCTTCCATCCAGAAGATTTTTATGGTTTTAAATGTAGATATTTATGGAAAAAAAACTTCTCTGCACCTTTATTTATTTAATACTGTGTCTTGGAGCTCTCTCCCATGTCAGCACATAGGCTTATGCCTTTCTTCTTTTTAATAGAATTAATTTTTTATATCAATTTTAGGCTCAGAGCAATATTGAGCAGAAGGTATGTAGTTTTCTCGTATACCTCCTGACCCCACACATACACAGCCTCTCTCATTACCAACACACCCCCCTTACAAGGAGGTTGTCTTCATTACCATTGATTAACCTATATTGACAGTATTATCATCACCCAAAGTCCATAGTTTGAATTGTGTTTCACTCTTGGTGGTGGTGTATTCTTGTCTGGGAAATCCCATGGTCAGAAGAGCCTGGCGGGCTATAGTCCATGGAGTCCCAAAGAGTCGGACATGGCTGAGCATGCACACACTTGGTGTTGTGCGTTCTTTGGGTTCAGACAAATAAATAATGGCATAAATCCACCATCAGAGTATCATACAGAATAGTCTCACTGCTCTAAAAATTCTCTGTGCTCCACCTAGTCATTCTGCCCCACACAGCCCCTGGCAACCGCTGATCGTTCTTACTGTCTTCATATTTGTCTTTCTAGAATGTCAGATAGTCGGAATCATACACTATGTTACTTTTACAATTGGCTTCTTTCTCTTAGTATGGGCATTGGAGGTTCCTCTGTGTTTTTTCATGCCTTGATAGCTTATTTATTTTTAGTGCTGAATAATATTCTATTGTCTTGAATGTAACACAGTTTATTTATCTGCTTACTTCCTGAGGGACAAAGAAGCCTGGTGGACTACAGTCCATGGGGTTGCAAAGAGTTAGATATGACTGAGTGACTAACACTCACTTTCTGAAGGATATCTTGGCTGTTTCCAAGCTTTCATAATTATGAATTAAGAAATTATAAACATCTGTGTGCAGGTTTTTGTTTGGACATAAGTTTTTAACTCCTTTGGGTAAACACGAAGGAGCACAATTGGTGGATCATATGGTATGTATGTGTTCTTAGAAAACAGCAAACTGTCTTCCAAAGCGACTGTACCATTTTGTACTCCCAGCAGTAATATGATTTCCTTTTCATTCCACAGCCTTATCAGCTCTTGGTGTTGTCCACGTTCTGGATTTTGGCCATTCTCATAGGCATATACTGCTATCGCAGTGTTTTACTTTGAATTCCCTATTGACATATGATGTGCAACATGCTTTCCTATGTGTATTTGCCATCTATCTGTCTTCTTTAATGTGTCAGTTAAAGTCTTTAGCCCATTGTTTTCACTTGGTGTGCTTTTGTTTATGTGTATAGCTTTAGCAACCTCCTGACAAGGCATACACCAACTCTGACTCACACAGTTCATATCTTTTTTTTTCTTTATCTTTTTCCCCCTCAGCATTCTTGATCTATAATTGACAATGTGATGATTTGCTACATGTATATATTGTGAAGTGATTGCTACAATAAGATTAGTTAACACATAATTGCCATTTTTGTGTGTGTGTGTCTGGTGAGAACATTTAAGATCTACCCTCTTAACGAGAGTGTATCATATTCTTGAAAATTGCTAATTATAGGTACCACACTATACCACACACTTATTAGATCCCTAGAACTTATTCATCTTGTAAATGGAAGTTTATACCCCATGACCAACAATGACCAACATCTCCCCATTTCCCCACCCCTGCAGTCCCTGGTCGCCAGCCACCATTCTACTCTGTTTCTATGAGTTAGGTTGTTTTAGACTCTATGTGCAGGTGAAGTCACACAGTTATTTGTCTTCCTCTGACTTTTCTCACTTAGCATAATACCTTCTAGATATATCCATATTGTTGAAAAGGCAGAATCTCCTTTTAAATGGCAAATAAGATTCTGTGGTATGTATATACCACATTTGCTTTATCCATTCATCAGTCTGTGGACAATTAGTTTCCATATCTTGGCTGTTGGGAGTAAGGCTGCAAGGAACATAGCTGGGGGGGGGGGTGGTGGTGCAGATATCTTTGAGATAATGATTTCCTTTGTTTTGGCAATATGCCCACAAGTAGGATTTGATGGATTATAATTCTGTTTTTCAATTTTTGAAGACCCTCCATATTATCTTCCAGAGTGGCTGAACCAATTTACTTCCCACCAGCAGTGCATAACGATTCCTTTTTCTCCACACCCTCACCAAAACTTAGCATGTTTTTTGGCTCTAGCCATTCTAACAGGTGTGAGGTGATACCTCATTCTGGTTTTGATTTGCATTTCCCTGATGATGGATATTGTTTAGCATCTTTTCATATACCTGTTGGCCATTTGTATATCTTCTTTGGAAAAATGTCTGTTTAGTTCCACGTGAGTGACACAAACACACATTGAAGAAAAGACAGTGTCTCTTCAATAAATGGTTCTGGGAAGACTGGACATCTTTTACGTGTAAAAGAATGAAATTAGAACATTCTCTAATGCTACATGCAAAAATAAACTCAAAATGGATTAAAGTTCTAAATGTAAGACTGAAGACTATAAAATTCCTAGAGGAAAACATAGGCAGAATGCTCTTTGACATAAATCGCAGGAATTAATTTTTGATCTGTTTACTAAAGTAAAGGAAATAAAAGCAAAAATAAACAAATGGAACATAATTTAACTTAAAAGCTTTTGCACAGCAAAGGAAACTATCAACAAAACAGAAACCAATGCACTATGATTCATTTTGAGTTAATGTGAAAAGTCTAAGGTCTGTGTCTAGGGTTTTTTTTTTGTTGTTGTTGTTCCATGTGGCTGTCCAGGTGTTGTAGCACCATTTGTTGAAAAGACTGTCCATCATCCTGCCTTTGCTCCTTTGTCAAAGATCAGTTGACTATGTTTATGTCAGTCTGTTTCTGGGCTCTCTGTTCTGTTCCATTGATCTCTTTGTCTCTTGCTAATACCACAGTATCTTAACTTTATAGTAAGTCTTGAGATGGGTAGTGTCAGTCCTCTGACTTTGTTCTTTTCATTCAATATTGTATTGGCTATTCTGGGTTTTCTTCCTCTCAGTATAAACTTGATCATTTTGTCAGTATAAACTTAAAAATCAGTTTGTCAATCACAAAATCATTTGCTGACATTTCAATTGTGATTGCACTGAATCTATAATCAAATTGGGAAGAAGTGACATTATGAAAGTATTGAATCTTCCTATCCATGAACATGAAATATCTCTTCTCTTTTGATTTCTTTCATTAGAGTTTTGTAGTTTTCTTTATATAGATCTTGTGCATATTTTGTTAGATTTCTATAAGGTGTTTATTTGGGGGAGGTGCTGCTAATGTAAACAGTGTTGTGCTTTTTATTAATATTTCAAATTCCATTTGTTCATTGCTGGTACATAGGAAATCTACTTATATTAACCATATACCTTGCAACCTTGCTATAGTTACTTATTAGTTCTAGGAGTTTTGAGTTTTGGGGTGGATTTTTTTCGATAATCATGTCTTCTGCAAAAAGAGTTTTATTTCTTCCTTTCCAGTCTTTATACCTTTTTTCCTTTTCTTGTCTTATTTAAGTAGCTGGGACTGGTAGTATGATGTTGAAAAGCAGTGCTGACAAGGGACATCATTGCCTTGTTCCTGATCATGTTAGCTGTAGGTTTTTTGTAGATATTTTTTATCAAGTTGAGGAAATTCCCTTGTAGCCCTAGTTTACTGAGAGTATCCCATTCTTTTAAACAGCTGCAGAACACTTCATTGTATTGA
Organism: Cervus canadensis; assembly: GCF_019320065.1. NCBI lineage: Eukaryota > Metazoa > Chordata > Mammalia > Artiodactyla > Cervidae > Cervus > Cervus canadensis. The sequence continues at coordinate 98,057,012 of NC_057419.1, forward strand.
AGAACCATATTTACTTCAACTATTCTTCAGTGAACACTAGGTCTGTTTCCATTTCTTTTTGCTCTTGTAAGCAGTACTGCTATAAACATCCTGTACATAACTCTTTGGGCACATGTGCAAGTATTTTTCTGTAACATGTACCTAAAAGTACAATTGTTGAGTTGAGAAATATGCATACTTGCTGCTGCTGCTAAGTCGCTTCAGTCGTGTCCAATTCTGTGCGATCCCATAGACGGCAGCCCATCAGGCTCCCCCGTCCCTGGGATTCTCCAGGCAAGAACACTGGAGTGGGTTGCCATTTCCTTCTCCATGCATGAAAGTGAAAAGTGAAAGTGATGTCGCTCAGTCGTGTCTGACTCTTCGTGACCCCATGGACTGCGGCCTACCAGGCTCCTCCTACCATGGGATTTTCCAAGCAAGAGTACTGGAGTGGGTTGTCATTGCCTTCTCCGGATACGCATATTTAAATTATTTTAATTGTCTAAATGTTTGAAGAATTACAGACCTGCAGGAAACTTGCAAGTACAGTGCAGGGACCTTCTTTTTTCCCCCTAATAAGTTGAGAAGATGTTGCCATACCCTATGATCCTTCCTCTCACAACATACTTCAGAGTGCATTTCCTACAAACATCCTTTTGCATATCAACAATGTAACCATCTGAATTGGAAAATGAATGCAGATCCATTAATACTACCTAATTCTCGGACTCCATTCAAGTTTTACCAGTTGTTCCAATATTATCT
>NC_057419.1:98357765-98493201 GCF_019320065.1 Cervus canadensis
AAAATGTTTTGCCTTCTGTTAAAACTCCATACACTCACTGCCAGGACTGGATGCCTTATTAAGCTTGAGTGGATGCCCAAATGTTCAAAAGGTAAAACTCCAGATCACACAAGAGTCATTAGGCAATCAGGCAGCTGAATGAATGAACAAATGCTGAGAGGGTGCTGTGCTTTCTTATGATAACTACTCCCGCCTGACATGTACTCAGGGTTTTGTGGTTTTCAACATGATTCAGAGCCAAGAGGCAGCAGAGGCCATCAGCGAAGAAAGCAGGCTCTGAGCTCTGCTGTGTCTTGGTTCTGTGACTTTGTCAAGTTCCTTAACCTGAGTCTCAGTTTCCTGGAGATAGCCTCTTTATCTCAGGGTTATTCTCAGGATTACAGGAGATAAGGCACCCTGAATGCTTAGCAAGTGCCTGGCACCTAGTCAATTCTCAAATAAAAGTGGCTATTCTTACTCCTGGTTAATTTGATCTTTGTCCTCAGGGTGGGCAAAGGATGGCCAAAGCCCCATAGCTAGTTAGGAGCAGAAGCAAGATTGGAATCAGGTGTCCAGAGCCCTGGTCTTAAGCCAAGAGCAATCATCACATCGGATGCATGTTTTCCTGCATGGGAACTCACAGTGATTCACATGGAGAACCCAGGGCTGTTTAAAAGAACTCTCCTTTGGGACTGATATAATTTTATGAACAGATCTTGACTTGAAAGTAGTTTTTTTGTTAGTCCGTTTCTTGGAAAAGGACAAGAAAACCAGGTAAGCTGATGTCTGTGTCAGACCTTCTCCACTGAGGATGCTGGCAGGAAGGGACAGGGTGGTGTTAGGGACGTGCTTCCAGAAGCACAGAGTTTCTCAGGATGGGGCTGCGGGGTATCATCCCTGGACACATAGAAAGCATCCGAGGGAAAGCAAGCACAGGAAACAGCCAAGACCCCAGTCCAGGCCACACCTGAGAAGCACCAGCCCTGCTCCCGCCAAGGACAGCCTCTTGCTGCTACCAGTCTGGGTCATGTACTTGTCTGGACAGCAGGTTTCATGGTGAACTGACTGGCCATTATGCTTTGAATCTGTCTGTCTCTGTCCACAATCAAGGGGTTGCTGAGCTACTCAGCATGTGGGGCGTGTAGGGCAGAGCTCCATGTGGGTACCAGTTACCTTACTGAAGCTGCCGGGGTTGACCAGCCAAGAGAAGTCAGTTGGGCTCAAACCAAGAGTTGCCCCGGCTACTGGTGGCCACATCAGCAGTGCCTGGCTCGGCCAGGCTCCACATTTACCCATCAGGCACAGCCAAGAGAGTGGGTTCCCTGAGTGTCAGACCCTTCAGAGGCCACAGGTATCTTCTAGGAAGATGAACATGGCTTTTATTGCCAAGAGGACTTATCCAAGAGACTTGCTTTTGGAGCCTGAGGCTTATTTTTTTGGATATGCTCAACTGAGGCAGGTCCTTGGTCTTCCAGGATGGCTTGGACTTTTGGAACCAGCTCACTCAGAGCCACAGAACAAGAGGTGTTGCGGAGGAGGGAGAAGGGCTGCTTTTGATCAGGTCCAAGGTGTGATGCTAAAGCAATGCATGTGCATTTTTGGCCAGGCTTACAAAGGACTCTAAAGGCCACCTGCCAAGAGAAGCCAAGCCCAGAAATGGTGTGAGCCAGGGCTGCTTCTTCAGAGTGAGGGCGCGGGTGGCCGCTCAGAGGACATGTTCTAGGAGGAACCCATCCCGCATCCAGATCTACACCAGTCAAAAGCAAACAGGTTACTTAACTAGTCACACTTTACACAGGGGTGGTGGGGCTCATGGGGTAAGAGGAAGAGGATCCTGCACCTTCAACCCCCACCACAATCTTTTCTCCTTGGGATGGAAACAAGTATGGAACAAAGGAGAAATTGCAAGACCCACCGAAACTGAGCATGGTCTCTGGATGTATCACCAAAAGGTTTTCCTTCACAGACTTAACTCTTGACCATAAAAGAGAAGCAAGAGCTAGAAAGGGTAATGGGGATGGAGGGTGGAGACTGACTTGGAAAGATGCCTGATGGGAGGGCTGGCAATTTGGAGGACAGGATATAGGTAAGTAACTGCTCCCTCTCTGCAATCCCATCTGATTGGTATCCTTTTTGAGCTGGAACTCCAGTAAACAAAGTTTTGTAAATGTTTCAACTAGATACTGCCTTCTCAATATATTGTTAGTGGCAGACAACGAGGTCAAAAAAGAGAAAAAAGATTTCAGCCATGTCCTCACTCCCTGACAGCTGTGCAAAGATCAGAATTCTCACCTAAATAGAAAACTGACTTATTCAAAGTAGACTGCCCTTGGAATTGGAGAAGCTGGGCCCTCTAGTTATGTGAAATGACATTACCTCAAAGCCCCCAGATCCCATTTCTCTGAACAGGAAGGAAGCAGACCCAGGGGTCTAGAAAAGCCATTTCCTCTCTGCTCTATTAATTGCCAAGATTAAGCAAGCCACTCCTTTGTGGACCTAATGCACTGAGATAACAGTCATTGTGCTTGCAGCACCTCCTAGTAACTAAGCTAACTTGGTAGACTAGTGAGGTTGCAGGCTTTTATTGTCAGTCAACCAACCAATGGCTCCCATGTCCCTTTCTAGAATCCTGGCTCCCCAAACTACTTCTGGAATCCCTAACTCTTGAGTTTCGCACTCATGGATGATGTCTGAGTTCCGAGGGAGGCAAGCAGAAATTTGTCAGGTGAGTTTTTAAAAGGACATCAGGGCCAGAGAGTCGAATGGGAGTATCTTTCAGCACCCTACTCACTGGCTTCCTGTTCTCAGTGGTACTAGGAAGCTAATATAATACATCCAGTGCCTGTCATCCCCAAATTCCTGGCTTCCATTAAGAGAAAGAGTACACTTTTTTCCCTTTTCACCCTTCATCTCTTCTTAGTTGAAGGGGTGTATGCAGAGAGAGCTGGACTGGAAATCTAGACGGAGGCTTGGACTCTCCTGCTCTTCCTGAAACTCACAAGGGGCAGGGTCAGCACATCTCCTGGATCTTTTCTAGGTCACATTTCAGTTTCTTTACATTTGGGGTTGGTACCTTGCCACGAAGTTTGCACAGAGAATTTCAACAACACATCTTACGTTCAAGTTTACAGTTAGAAACATTCACAGCCCCCCTCCCCCCATAGCCCATTATCTGACCGATTCCTGGAGCTTTCTGGGCTCCTGACGATTTCCCACCACGGCGAAATGGGGAAGCATGCTCTTGACTACAAGTCGACTTTTCCAGTCATCCATTGTTTGACCTGCAATTTTATTCTTGACTCTCCCAGGCGCTTCCCAAATGACCTAGACACAGGGCTTAGGGAGACAAAAAGTACACTGTCTTTCAGACACAAAGATGAGACCATTGACCCCGTGAATCACAGACTTGCATCCCGAGGACAGGTTTGGGTGGAGCTGGCTACGTGCATTTTTCTTATCTCTCTTTCCACCCCACCACCCTCATTGAGCCCTTCCCACCTCCAGGGATGAGGGGCACTTCTGGTAGGCAGTTGGCTGGGATGAGATGGCAGTCTCTGGAGAGCTGAGGGATGGGTGGAGGAACAGCCCGATGTGACTAAATGACATCGGGCTTCAAGGCAGGGAAGGCTTTTCGGCGGGACACCATGAGATCTTCCGTTCTCTAACACAGAATTTTTTTTTTTTTTTTAATATGAAAACCAAGGTGGTTGAATCAGGTGATGGCTTAACTGCCCTTTCAGCTCTATTGAAGCCTTCAGTCCACAAAAGGGGCACCTGCCAACTGTGCCCCTGTGAGCACCCAACCAAGTGAGTGGACTAATAGGTCATGACCCGACAATCACTGGAAGGAAGCAATGGCTGTTGGAAGGGGCTCACGAAATTCCGGTGCACTGGTTTACAAAAAGGTAACCGAACTGGCTGCGATCACGATCACGGCTGTCCCAGCTGATGCCCTCTATGACAGACCAGCAGATGTGCAAACCCAGGGATAGCAGATGTGTTTTATTTCTTTTTGTTTCTCAGGATGTAGACATGGAATTAGAGCTCTGCCAAGAGATTCATGTATGAGGGAAGCTCTCCTTCCCTAGATCTCCTTGGCAGGACAAACACAGGTCTAAAATTTCCATGTCCACATATCTGGCTCTGGGAAAGTGGAGAAGTACTTTCCCCATTCCCCCACTGCGGACAACTGAAACGTCTGGGCCTTACATATAAAACAAGCACCAGAAGACCCTGAAAGGTGGGGAGAAGAAAGCAAACCAGATAAAGACCTTGGGACATAGGGAACGATGCAGTGGCAAGCTCCCTGGGTTTTCTTTTTGCCTCATAGATCCCAGACTGGAACTGAAGAAGCAGACAACCCGAAGTACCAATGAACACAGCCAAAACAGCTCCTGCAAAAGTCTCCTCTCTTTACTCAGAGGGCCAGAAAAGGGGCAGTCTCCCAAGACTGAAAACTTTTATGCAAGAGCCAGTCTTCTTCAGCTAAACACCACAGACAAAAGGGTGGTCCCACCCAGTCCCATCAGCAAAGGCCAGTTGGGGGCCTAGACTCCACCCCGCCCCGAACAGAAATGAGTCATCTCCCCTGCTCCTGCCAGGGTGGTGTTAGAGGAGGCCGCACAGAGTCAAGACCTTTGCCCCTCCACAGGGTCATGAGTCCACATCCCATCCCTTTTAATGTCAGTGGAGGTCACATGGGGAACACTAATGAAGCACTCTTACCCACCCCACCCAGGGTGGTATTAGCAGAAGCCCAGTGGGGAGCTGGAATGATCATCACTACCCAGCAGTAACGAGAAGCTCCAACCTCCTTGGTGTCAATGAAGGCTAAGTGGAGAATCTGGATTTCCACAGCTACCTGGCAGAAATGAGACAGCGCACCCCTTTCCCTGCCAGAGCATTGTCAGAGAAAGCCAGCTAAACAGAAGATCTAAATGAGTGCTGAGAATCACACTTCAGGTATGGAAGGGGAATCCAAACATTCTCAGATGAATGAAAACGGAAAGAATTCAGTAACAACAGACTTCTGAGAGAATGGCTAAAGGGAGCTCTCTAAACAGAAAGGAAATGATAAAAGAAGACATTTTGGACATCACTGAGGAAAAAGGAATCATGGAAAGAGACAAAATATGGGTAAATAGAATAGACTTTCCTTTTCCTTAAAGTTTTCTAAATTATATTTGGCAGCTGAAGAAACATAACATTGCATGCTGTGGTTCTAAATGTATGTGGAAGAAATATTTAACACAATTACATTATAAACAGAGGAGAGTGGTAAAGGGGTGGAAAGAGAGGTAAGGTTTCTATACTTCACTCAAACTGGTAAAATGCTGACATCAGTAGACCCTTACAAGTTATGTATATATGATGTAGTACCAAGAAACACCAAAAAATGGCATACAGAAAGATACATGCAGAAACACCATACACGAATCAGCAAATGAAATTCTAAAAAATTTTCAAGTCACCCACAGGAATACAGGAAAAAGAAAGTAGGGACAAAAACAGAGAGCAAACAGAAATTAAAAATAAACTGGCAGAATTAAGCACTAACATCAATAAGTATATTAAGTGAAAATGATCTAAATACAGCAATTAAGAAGAGACGTTGACAGAGTCAATAAAAAAAAAACACAAACATAACACAACTATATGCTGTCTGCAAGATGCTCACCTCAAATATAATGATATGGGTATGTAGAAAGTAAAAGGATGAAAAAACTTTTAAAAACGAGCAGGGGTGGCTCTAGTAACATCAAATAACTTCAGAACAAAGAAAATGACCAGGCACAGAGACGGGCAAAGGATCAGTCTACCAAGAAGACAAAGTAATTCTAAATGTGTATGCACCAAACAAGACAGCTACATGATATATGGGTCAAAATTAACATTAACTGAAAGAAGAAATAGAAAACTTGACATTCATAATGGAGACTTCAATGTCCTCTCTCAATAACTGATAGAACAATTAGAAAATCAGCAAGATATAAAAGAGCTCAACACCACGGCCATCTAATAAGATCTAATTGATATTTTGAACACCCCATCAAGAAAACGGTAAAATTTACATTCTTTTCAAGCATCCAAGAAATATATACCAATACAGACACCATTTGGACTATAAAACAATCCACAAAAATTTAAAAGAGTTCTGTGAAAAATACCGTTGGTAGCTTGATAGGGATTGCATTGAATCTATAGATTGCTTTGGGTAGAATAGCCATTTTGACAATATTGATTCTTCCAATCCATGAACACGGTATGTTTCTCCATCTGTTTGTGTCCTCTTTGATTTCTTTCATCAGTGTTTTATAGTTTTCTATGTATAGGTCTTTTGTTTCTTTAGGTAGATATACTCCTAAGTATGGTATTTTCTCTGGCTACAGTGGAATCAAATTAGGAAACAAAAACAGAAATGACAACAGGAAAATCTCCAAACACTTGGAAACTAAGCAACAAACTTTAAAAAAAAAAAAATCAGGAGTCAAAGAGGAGGTCTCAAGAGAAATTTTTAAAATAAACTGAACTAAATGAAAATGAAAATATATTACATCAAAATTTGTGGGACACAAGTAAAGCTGTGCTGAGACAGATATCTACAGTTATAACAGAAATATATAGAGGGAAATATATATAACAGAAATATATAGAGGGAAAGTCTAAGATCTATAAGTTTCCACCCAAGGAACCAAGAAAAAGGAGAATAAACCCAAAGCAAACAAAGAAGGGAACATAAAAAATAGATATTAAAATTAATATTGAAATATTAAAAACAGCCAACAAGCACATGCAAAGATGCTCAGTATGAAGAGATGTTAGAGAAATGCAAATCGAAACTATGACATACCACTTCCTACACAGTAGGATGGCATAATAAAAAAGGGGAAATAACAAGTGTTGACAAGAATGTGGAGAAATTGGAACACTCATACATTGCTGGTGGGAACTGAAACATTACAGCTGCTGGGGAAAGCAGTTTGGCAGTTCTTCCACAAAAACTAACAACATGGAATTACCATCAGACCCTACAATTCCATTCCTACATATATACCCAAAAGAAATGAAGATTGGTATTCAAATATTTCCACACAAATGTTCACAGTAGCATTATTCATGATAATCAAAAGGTGGAAACAACCCAAATGGCCATCAATGTGTAAACAGATAAACAAAATTTGCCTTGTCCTTACCACTGACCTATTCAGCCATACAAAGGAATGAATTATTGGTATATAGATAAAACCTGCTAAGTGAAACAAGTCAAGTCACCAAAGGTCACATATTATATGATGCCATTTATACAAAATATCCAGAATAGCTGAATTCATGGAGACAGAAAGCAGATTGGTGGTTGACAGGGACTGAGGGCAGGGGAGAAGGGGGGACTAACTGCTTACTAGAGATGAGGCTTTACTTTGGGTAATGTAAATGTTCAGGATCTAGATAGAGGAGATGGTATAGTACATTGTGAATGGACGAATTCCACTAATTGTCATTTGAACTTCACCTTTATTTGTTTGGAAAACCCACCAAATGCTGGCAAAAATGACAGAAACTGGATTAGTTATGCATTGTTGGAGAGAATGAAAAAATGGCAAAGCTACTCTGGAAAACTGTTTTGGCAGTTTCTTAAAAAACTGAACATGTAATTATTACATGGCCCAGCAATTGCACTCCTAGGTATTTATCCCAGGGGAATGAAGACTTGTATTCATACAAAACTTGGCAAACAAGCATTTATAGTGGCTTTATTCAAGATAGCCTCAAACCAGAAACAACCCAGAAATCTTTCAATGGATGAGCGATTAAACAAACTGGTACCTACATACCATGGTATACCACTCAGCAATAAAAAGACATGACTGTTGATAATGACCTGGATGAGTCTGTAGAGAATTATGCTGAATGAAAAAAAGGCAATCCCCCAAACTTAGCCACTGTGTGATTCCATTTATATAACATTCTTAAAATGACTATAAAAAACTATAGAAACGGGCTAATTAGATGTTGCCAAGGAGTAAGGAAGGGGTTGGTGTGGAAGGGAAGTGGATGTGTCCATCAATGGGTGAAATGAGGGATTCATGTGGAGATGGACATGTTCTGTACCTTGACTATACCCATGTTGGCATCCCAGTTGTAATATAGCTTTTCAAGATTCTATCATTAGGCAAAGTCAGTTAAGAGGGCACAAGGGATCTCTTTGCATTATTTCTTACACCTGCATGTAAATCTACAATTGTCTCAAAACCACAAATTCAGTTACAGTCATATGATCATATTATTTGATGCAGAAGAAGCACATCATGAAATTCAACACCCATTCATGATGAAAACTCTCAGAAAACCAGGACTAGAGAGGAACTTCCTCAACTTGGCAAAAAGCATCTGCAATATTTCTACAGTTAACATCACATTTAATAATTAAAGATGAAAGCTTTCCCTCCAAGTTTGGTGACAAGGCAAGGATAACTACTTTCACCACTGCTCGTATCAAATCAATATGTTGAACGTCTTAAACTTACACCATGTTGTGTATCAAATATATCCCCAAGAAAACAAAAAACAATAAAACAAACAGTACTGGAGGTCTTAGCTAGTTCATTAAGGCAAGAGAATGAAATAAAAGGCATACATATTAGAAGTATAACTATCTCTATTTGTAGGTGATATGATTTTCTACATGGAAATCTTAAAAAATTTACAAAGTATATCCTAGAACTAATAAGCAAGTTCAGGAAGGTCTCAGGATACAAGATCAACATATAAAAATCAATTGCACTTATAAATGCCAGCAAAGAATGCATGGGCACTGGGATTAAAAATACGGTACAGTTTACTATTGCTGTAGTAGTGAAATCAAGCAAATCACATCCAGGACTTGTATGCTAAGAACTATGAAACACTAATGAAAGATCAAGGATGCTATAAATGAATAGAGGGATATTCTGTGTTTACAGAATGAAAGACTCAACATTGTACAGATACCAATTTTTCTCAAATTGATACACAGCTTTACCAAATTCCTATCAAAATCCCAGCATAATTTTTGGTAGATATAGATAAAATTATTCTAAAATTTCTATGGAAATGTAAGGGAAGTAGAAGAGGTGAAACAATTCTGACAAAGAAGAATCAAGTGGAAGGAATCAACTTACCTGGTTTCAAGACTGCATTAAACAAGATAGTGTGGTATTGGCAGAGGGACAGACACATTGATTACTGGAACAGAACAGATTTAGGAAATAGATCCACATAAATATGCCCAACTGAGTCTTGACAAAAATGCAAAAGCAATTTAGTGCAGGAATGGCAGCATTTTTAACACATGATCTGGAACAATGGAACATCTATAGGCAAAAAATAAACTTCACACTCAATCTCATACCTTACACAAAAATTAACTAAAAATGGACCAAAGAGTTAATTGTAAGATGTAACAGTACACAAATTTTAGAAAAAGGTAGGAGAAAATCTTTGGGATGCAGAGCTAGGCAAAAAATTCTTTCTTAGACTTGACAGCAAAAGCATGACTCATAAAAGGGAATATTGATAAATTAGACCTTATCGAACGTAAAATATTTGCTCTGTGAAAGACCCTGTGAATAGGATGAAAACATTGCCAACCTCCTACCTGATAAAGGACTAGTATCCAGAACATAAAAAGAATCTCAAAAACTCAACAGTAGGAAAAACAAACCACCCAATTAGAAAATGGGAAAGACATGAAAAGACATTCCACTGAAGAGTTTCTATGGAAGGCAAATCAGCACATACACAGATGTTCAACATCATTAAAGAGTTGTAAATTAGAATCACAATGAGATTCCACTACCTACCTATCTCTCTCTCTCTAGTCACTAGGTCGTGTCCAACTCTCTTGCGACCCCATGGACTGTAGCCTGCAGGCTCCTCTGTCCATGGAATTCTCCAGGCAAGAAGACTGGAGTGGGTTGCCATTTCCTTCTCCAGGGGATCTTCCTGACCCAGGAATCGAATCCGGGTCTCCTGCATTGCAGGCAGATTCTTTACCAACTGAAGTATGAGGGAAGCCCCACCTATCAGAATGGCTAAAATAAAAAGCAGTGGCAACACCAAGAGCTGGTGAGCATGTGGATCATCTGGACCACTCACTGCCAGTTGGAAATGTAAAACTAGCCACGCAGCTATAGGATGACACAGCACTTGCACTCTAGGGCCTTTATTCCAAAGAAATGAAAATTTATGTCCACACAAAACCTACTATTATCAAACAAGCTACCCATTTAGCTCTAAGGGAAAAAAGACAAAGTTGAAAAAAATAATGCTGCTTTGGCTCTTAAAGACTCCACTCTACCAATCTGTTGCCCTGCCTTCTTTGCGGTTCCGAGCAGCCCAGTATAGAGAGGATAGGTGACGGCAGCAGTTGGAGCTGTGTGGATGAAGGCAACCTCCTGACTCAGCATTGCATCACTATGCTTGGGGACCAGCTGGGCCAGGGGAGCATGGCCAACAGGAAACCCAGGTGAGAGTTCCCTGCCTGGAAACTGATTTGGTCCAAGTCAGAAAGGGTGTCCCGCAACCAGCACCCCAGCCTCTCCAGCCGTGACCTCGTTTCCTCTTTGCTTCTAGAGGAATCCAGGCCCGGGAACCAGCCCTCAGGCAAACCTTTCTGCCATAGAAGCAGTGTGCTACCTTAGCACACACGACGCCAGCTCGTGCTCCTTCTGCCCTGGCAATATCCATGAACAGCTAGACAGGAAGCCTAATGCCTCCCATTAACAGAAACCCAATCCCAGCAATGTTTCCAAGCACAATCCAAGGTTGTGGATGAACTCCCAAATCATTGCTACACACACTTTGGATTTCAGCCTCAGAAATCCATGTGAATTCAGCTTTCTCTATTCACATTGGCTTTAATACAGAGAGAAAATGCCACCCCCCTGCCTGCATCATCAAGTAAGTCAATGCTCCAGGGAGAGGCTTGGCTCTGGGGTTCAGTAGCCTGTTGATATAGGGAATGGGGTGGGGTGAGGGGTGTCCTCCCAGCTCAGGTTCAGAGCAGAGGCTTGCAGGCAGTTTCTCTTGCCTTCTGCCCAGGCTCTAAAGGCACCTGAGGGACCCCAGGGACCCCAGGGATCACCAGCTCACTGCTCCCTGCCTTAGCCAAGGGCTCTAGTGCCGGACGTCTTGCTGTGGACTGTGGACTCGGCCAGATGTCTGATGTCCATCTCAATGTGCCAGTCGGGGTCAGATCTCCGGGCATGACAAAAGAAGGAAACAAACCAAATCAGAGGGACTTGGCAAGGAGGCAAGGGGAGCATGAGGATGGAGCAACCCTGAAGGACTGAAATTTTTCCAAGCAACAGAGTCCAAGGCCCGTCCCCCAAGGAACTAAGGAGCAGAAAGCTTTGGGCTTCAGACTGAAAGGTACAAAGGCGAGCTACACAGGAAGGCCAAGTTGACCCCACATCTCTCATCCTAGCTGCTTCTTCCCCTACGGTCCCTGGATTGGGTGAGGAGAAGGGTCCTGCTCAGCCATTCCCATAGGAATCTCTGAGACCATGAGATCCAATCCCAGGTCTCTGGTTTGTTGGGTGTATTTTGAGTGAGGATAGGAGACACTGGGATATTAGAGTTCTCATTTTTTTCAAGGGTGAAATTTAGCTTCCAAATGAAAGAAAAAGTCAAACGACCTCTGGACTTCAAATGGGCTTATAGAGGAATGGAACCCAGCCAGTCAGGTGGAGGTAACAGGATGGCAAAATAATCCAAGTCTGTCTTCAGACATGTACATTGGTGTTAACATTGAATCGTGGCCATCCCATTCATGTTGACATCCTGACCCTCAGTACCTTAGGGTGTGACCTTATTTGGAAATAGGGCAGTTACAGATGTGATTGGAGTAGGGTGGGCCCTTAATTTAATAGGGCTGGTGTCCTTATGAAAGGGGGACATTTGGACACAGGAGGGTGGCCCTCCTGATACCTTGATTTCAGACTTATGCTTTCTGCAAATGTGAGAAAATTCTTGTCTTTGGTTTAAGTTTGTGGAGCCTTGTTATAGCAGCGCTAGCAAACTCATATACCAAGGAGAAAAATGCTAAAGGGAAGGTACAGGTGCCAGTGAGGCTGGCCTGTGTCCACAGCCAAGGGGGCTCCCTCGGGGAGCTTCAGGGCTTGTTTACTCTTCGGAGGTAAAGGATCCTCTTGTTTGGATGACTAAGCTGGAGCGTTCTGAGCCCAGGGCCATCTGTGACTCTCGGCACTTAAAGAACACGCAGTTCTGGACTCTTATTATTTGGCCTGTCCCACCACCTGAAGACAGGGACCTGGGCAGCTGAGAGCTGGAGCATCCAGCCTAGAGCTCTGCTCATGGCGAGAGCATCACAAACTTGTGTAGACAAAACTGGCTGGGGTGCAGGGCTGTGTGGAAGGTAAGAGAAAGCAACAGGAAGGAGGCATCTCCAGTGGAGAATCACAGGGTGGGCTGAATACATGCCAGGAGGCCAAGGCCACTGCTACTCTCCAGACCACCAGCAAAGAACGTCTGGTGGGAACAGATCCATCAACCCACTGCCATCAATCACAGCCACAGTGGGCTCTAATCGTAGCAGATGACCCTGCTCTAAAAGGAACTGGCTGCTGTGAATTCCAATTTGCCATGAGAGATGTTGGTGTGAAGGTGTAAGGAGTCAAGTGAGATGCCCTAGTCCAGAGGAGCTTGTCCTGGGTGAAACAGACAGAGTTCAGGCGGGAGTCAGGTGGGTCAAGGGTGAAGAAGACTGGCCTTCTAGATGTTAGGAGAGTCAGGGCTTCGAAGCCCAAGAACAAGCCCTGAAACAGGAAGGCTGGCTTCTCAGTCATGACTCTTTAACCTTGAAGACTCAGTTTCTTCACGTGTAAAGTGCAAAGTTCTATACAGAAATCTAACAGCTACCACTGAGTGTTTATGGATTCAAACTTGGGTGGCCTAGAACCATCTGAAGGAGTCTATCAGTATAGAGCCTTGGTGACTTGTTGGGCTGGAGTCCATATGTCCCTAGGCATGCATAACATGTTGTTCAAGATTTCTGTGCCTTTGAAAGGAGTGCGTTGAGAGTATCTAAGAGCCACAAGGCATGTAATTACAGGTTAATAAATACCTCAGTATTCTAAAACACTGCTTTCCATTTTTTCAAAGTTGACTTCAAAAAGCCCAAAGTGATGTGGAGCTATTGGAACCCTCACATATTGAGGGTGGGAATGTAAAATGGTGCAGCCATTCTGGAAAAGAGTTCGGCAGTTCCAGGATAAGTTAAGCACAGAATAGCCACGGAAGTGTGAAAGTGTTAGTCACTCAGTCATGTCCGACTCTTTGTGACCCTATGGACTGTAGCCTGCTAGGCTCCTCTGTCCACGGGATTCTCTAGGCAGGACTACTAGAGTGGGTTGCCATTTCCTTCTCCAAGGGATCTTCCTGACCCAGGGATCAAACCTGGGTCTCCTGCATTGCTGGCAGATTCTTTATTGTCTGAGCCAGCAGGGAAGCCCCAAATATGACCTTATAATTCCGTTCTTGGGTATAATACAGCCAGGAGAAATGAAAACAGGCCTCTACCAAAGCTTGTACAAGAATGTTCATAGCAGCACTACTTCTGACAGTGAAGAGGTGGAAACAACTCAGATGTCCACCAACTGGTAACTGGATAAGCCAAACATGGGCTCTCCATACAATGGAGTATTACTCGACCATCAAAAGGCATGAAGTACTGGTACATGCTACAACATGGATGAACCCTGACAACATTATGCCAAGTGAAAGATGCCAGGCACAAAAGACCACACAGAGTATGATTCCATTTATATGAAATGTCCAGGATAGACAAGTCAAAACAGTAAAAACACATCAAATCATATGCTTTCAAAGAGTGAATCATATGGTATGTAAATTATATATTAACTAAGCTTTTATGATAAAGACCAAGTTATTATCATTTTCTGACTTGGGGTTTTAGAAAGTTGTTCCTTTTAGAAAAAAGATGAAGCAACATGTTATAAGTTTGGGGAGAAGGAAAAAGTTTCTATCCTGTACTCTGAGCAGGACTAGCCCCTAAATGACACAGAGGTGCTGGGACCTTTCCCACATCATCAATAAAGAACTTACAGACTTGGTTTGGAAATAATACCTCAAGATCTGGTTGCTGCGAATTCTGCTTCAGGGAACCACCGCAATCTGCCTCCTTTTGCATTTGGGATGCTGCCACTGAGGTTATAAATGACTGGCCGCCACACAGACCCCTGAGCGTCCTGCACTGCTTGGTGATGGATCAGCTTGAGGCCGGGGGCTTCCGGCAAATACAAATGTCTCACGGTCCTACGCAGTGGGTCCAGAGAGCAGACTTCTGCTTCAAAAGGAGGTGAAACTTGTACAAACCAACAAGTCAACTGGGATCACTGTGTCTTCAGCTGGCCCCACCTGGAAACAGATTTGACTTCAAGACCGAGCAGCACAGAGTGTCCATCCGTGACATCAATCAGAACAGAGTTTTCTGCAACTTGGGGACATCCAGAAATGAGGGCAGACCAAGACAGTCTTAGAGCAGGGATAACAATGCTGATCTTATCACATGATCGACTGTGGCAGAAACAGCCTGCAAGGTGATGCGAGGCCAAGTTTTGTCAAGACCTCATTTCTTACTGGACTTGTCCACCATCATCTTTTTTCTGTTTTAGACATCATGCGTTTTGAAAATTGAAGGTGCCCTGGAATTTAAAGTGGGCGTCCAGACAGGCCCTCTAGGTGCCGGCATTCCTGGGTGCTGAATGCCCATGAGTTCCCCCAAGCTTTCCCACAGCAGATGACCAAGGTGGGCGTTGTGCTGGAGGTGGGGGGTTGTCTGGAAATTGTTCCAGCATCCTCTACAGGGCCAAACCTGCCACTCATATGTTGGTACACATACAGACACAGATGCTCACAGTCACACATGCTCAGAGAAACATACACAGACACAGGTATCCACAGTCACACATGTACACATAAATGCACATACAAATAGACATCAAATGTACAGGTGCACACAGACACACGAAGACAGACACAGACGTGCACACAGACATACAAAGGCATACACAGACACACACATTCAGAGACACACAGAGAGACTCTCTTGCTCTCTCTCTCTCCCTGTCCCAGAAAGTACCCAAGCACTAGAGGCCCAGGGGGAAGACTCCCCTTCTCAGTGGAGGATGTCCCCATCAGTTCCAGTCCCAGGGCACCTGGCCCCTCCATCTTGCCATTCAGACGGGCTTCTGTTCAGAAGCCCTCAGGCAGCTCCAGCACCACCAGGACAGGGAAGAGAAACATAGCTTCACCCGCCTCCCTCCCCTGCTCACCCCTTGGCCCTGGCCCTAAAGGCAGACATGCAGGCAAGATTCCTTTCCCCTAGACTTAACATACAAGAATCACTGGAGATGCTGGGGTACAGAGGAAGTGGTTTGGTTTTGTGGCAATTTCAGCAGGCAATAGCTTCAAGCTTATCAACGAGCAGGCAAGTGAATATTTGCAAAGTGACTGGAGTTGGTGACCCAAAAGACATCCTGGGTGGAACATTGCAGTCAGGAGACCTGGGGTCCACTTCTATCTCAAACAAATCACAGACTCTCTATAACCCTCAGATTCATCTGCAAAGTGCGGCTGATGCCCTTTGCTCTTTGCCTTTCACGTGTACTGTGTGAAGGCCAAATGAGAATCAGAACCTGAAAGTCCCTGGGAAAGAGGATTGGGGGGAGCCAGCCCCTTTCTGCATTTCTGAGCAATGAAACTGAACAGAAGCTGTCACTTTTGTCCCCAGCTTCTATAGACTCACACTTGGTTAGAGTCCTACAATGTTAGTGTGGAGAAGAAAACTAGAGATGAGAAAGTAACCTTCTTCTTGAACAGAAAGGAAAAACGAAGGCAGAGACTGGTCCAGGATGGCATGGAATGTTGGGCAGGGAAAGCTAATGCTACTTGTCAGGCTCACTGACTCTGGAGTCAGGGCCCAATTAAGGTGAGCTGGGCTGGAGACAGATACCCCATCTAACGTGCCCTTGGGTCCACATTCCAAAAGGAATGAGCCAAGAAGCCTAACATACCCCTGAGGCTGGCTCCCAGGCCATACAGTGACCTGACCTCGCTTCAAACCACCAACAGCACTAAGGGTGCAGTCTTTCCCTGCCAAGGCTGGTTAGTGCGCCACTTCACCTCTCCAGTATTCACTTTCTTTCAATAGACCAAAGAGTTTGGCCTGGAGGACCCTACAAGCCTTGCCAACTGGCACTGCCTCGATGGCCATTCACAGCCTAGGACTCTGAAGCCACAATGCAGACTTCCTTCAGTGGCTGCCTGCAGATTCCTGGTGGGGCTGGGCAGGGTTTGGGGTCCCCACTCCAGATTCTAAACAAGGCCATCTGGGGATCAGAGCCCTGGACAATGAATTAGGACAGACTGGAGAATTCACCAACCTCAGAGTCCAGAACACTCTAAAAAGAAAGAGGAAACAAGGAAGGTGACAGGTAAGAAATGAGGCACTTGTCACCAGGCATTGCAAGGAGGCATCCTCGGAGGTCTGCACCCCAGTCCAGCCTTCTGTATCCATCTATACTGTGGTGGGTTCAACTGAGAAAATGACTTAATAGGGTGTGTCACGGGAGGGGAGGGTGTGTAACATGTGGCATAGAGGAGCAGTGAGTTAAAAGAAGAAGAGAGTGATTAAACTAGGCTAGAAAAGATTTGTGAAGAGTTCAGCTGAGTACCAAACAATTGATGCCTTTGAATTCTGTGCTGGAGAAGACTCTTGAAAGTCCCTTGGATTGCAAGGAGATCCAACCAGTCAATCCTAAAGGAAATCAACCCTGAATGTTCATTGGAAGGACTGATGTTGAAGCTGAAACTCCAATATTTTGGCCACCTGATGAGAAGAACTGACTCATTGGAAAAGATTCTGATGCTGGGAAAGATTGAAGGCGGGAGGAGAAGCAGATGACAGAGGATGAGGTGGTTGGATGGCATCACCGAGTTGATGGATATGAGTTTAAGCAAGCTCCGGGAGTTGGTGACGGACAGGGAAGCCTGGCATGCTGCAGTCCACGGGGTTGCAAAGAGTCGGACATGATTGAGCAACTGAACAACAACATGTTTAAACTGTCTTCCTGGGACTTCCCTGGTGTTCCAGTGGTTAAAACTCTGTGCTCCAAGGCAGGGGGCCTGGGTTTGATCCCTGGTCAGAGAACTAGATCCCACATGCTGCAACTAAAGATTCTGTGTGCCACAACTAGGACCTGGCACAGCCAAATAAATAAATAAACTTTTTAAAAAATAGTCTTCCTGAATACATTCCACTCTCCAGATGGATATTGGATAATAAGAAAAGCACTAGGGTTGCACTTAAAGACTTCATATGAAATCCCATTTGATGGGAGGAAATGTGCTTTCACTACTTACTATGATGTAATAAATTCTCCCCATTCTTGGAAGTGCCTCTCTGCAAGTATTTTAGATATTATTTCACAAATGAACAGTCAAGGTTGCTACCATCAGCTTTGGAGGAAACAATCTAATTTTCCAGATATTTATCTATTGCAAGTTGGCAGCAATGGCTCTGGTTACTAAAAACAGTGGGAGAATGCCTGTGCATTTCAGAAATGGTCCCCAGACACTTCCCTTTGAGAACACAGTCAACAAAAATGCACAGAAGCAGGCATTTAAAGACGAATGCAATTTCACAGGCAGCCATTCAGATGCACGGCATGATAAACAGGCAAGAGCAATGTGGTACAAATGAGCCTGGCCTCTAGAAGAGTAGGAAGGGAACATGGAAACAAATACCTTTAGGAGGCTACTTGGGTTGATAGTGAGAGTGGATTTCTACAGTTCAAACTACACAAGTTCTATGGCTGGCCCCATGCTAAGTTAGCCTATTTATCAAGCAAAAACTACTCCAACCCATAAGCCTAAATGCTAAACAATACCAGGGTGAATAAGACATTTTCACTTGATTGAAAGTGTTTTCCCTGAATCAGAAAAAAACGATGCCATTTTGGAGCTTAAAACTGGGGGTTAGAAGCGCAGGGTGCTAGTCTACAAGGAGGAAGAAGGTTCTTGGAAAAGACCTGTGTCCTGCTTCAGGCTTACCCTATGGTGCTCAAGGGGCCCAGGCAGCTCTGTGCACCAAGGCAGCCAGGAATCCCAGGGTTCTGGTTTCTCCTTGGTTTTATTTTCTACGTTTTTATTGGAGTATAGTTTCTGTTCAATGTTGTATTACTTTTCTCCTTGGTTTTATCCATTGTATTTCTTCTAGACTAATGTCTTCAAAATCCAAATCAGGACCACCTCCATAAACTCAGCAGTCCTTCCTGCTCTAATTCTTTCAAGGATGAACATCTAACTCCATTGTGGGTCAAATACAAATGTATATTTCTGTGCTTAATTCAAACAGCTAAAGCTTAAAAGCCACATTACCAAGATACGTTACAAACCCACAGAACTTGAGACGCTTCAGAGGAGTATCAACCGTTACCGAACCTCAACTGTGCACAAAAAGGGAAAGCCGCTCAGTCGTGTCCAACTCTTTGCGACTCCATGGACTATACAATCCATGGAATTCTCCAGGCTAGAATACTGAAATGGGTACCTGTTCACTTCTCCAGGGGATCTTCCCAAACCAGGGATTGAACCCAGGTCTCCCGCATTCCAGACAGATTCTTTACCAGCTGAGCCACCAGGGAAGCCCAAGAATACTGGAGCAGGTAGCCTTTCCCTTTCTCCAGGGGATCTTCCCAACCCAAGGATTGAACCCAGGTCTCCCACATTGCAGACAGATTCTTTACCAGCTGAGCCACCAGGGAAGGAGATAAGGAATTTAGAAATTCACCAGATAAACACTTCTGTGCCAAGACTCTGCAGTTCATTCATCCCATCAGCCATCTGTGTATTCATGCAATCAAGCTGCCTGTGTTACACTGAGCTGTCCTTTCTCTTTCTCCTTATATTAAGCAAGTATGAGAGAGTTGTGGAGAAGGTGTAAGAAAAGAGACAAACTTTTCATTTTGTATTGCAGTTAAGGTTTGGTAAAGTCCTGTTACTTCTATAACCTTGATGCATCCAGAAGGTACCATTTTAATAATGCTTATTTTTTTAATGGTAAGAAGCCTCTGTTGGTTAATGAAATTCATTTCATATTCATATATGAAATTGCTTTTTATGAGAGAGGATCTCTGCTGAGTTTCTCTTGGGCACTGGAAGTTAGAGGAGGAAGCCCTCACACCTTTAAAGGCTGATAGGGTCTCTGGTTTCTATGAAAATGTTTTCCAACTGTCAAAGCACTTGTCAATGTACTCAGAAGAATCAGAATGAAATGAGCCCAAGGCTTCGTATCTAGTACATGGCAGTCTACATGTTGCCTGCAGGGTTGCACACAGGCACTCATTATAACTTCTGAAGTTGGAATCACGAGCCCTGGGTTCAAGTCCCAGCTTGGGGAGGTCATGGGATACACTCTCTGTATCTGGAGCGTGCTCATCACCCTGTCTTTCTCCAACCTGACGACCCCACTTGTCTATATTGCTGGATGGGAGCTGGGGTGCGCCAGGGCAGACACTGCAGCCTAAGGCATGGTCACCCTGACAGCAGGCCCAGCTCAGTACTGAATCACCATCACTGAGGTCAACTAGAAGCTCCCAGTTTTTTCTCCTCAAGCCACAGTCCTCCCATCCCATTCTTGGGCAGATGAATTAAAGACCCAAATATAGGACCTTGCCTTTTGTCCCTGTTGAACCTCCCATGACAATCTTGGTTCATCAAGGTCTCTTTGGATCCTACAATACTTTCGCACTACAGAGAATCCATCATCTGGGACTATGTCAGGGTTGGATGTGGTAAGAGTGATTCTCTCGTCTCATCCAGATCATTAAGAAAAAAAGCAAAGCAGGCCAAGAGGAACTTGCCTTGAGACTTCCTTCTCCAAGGTGGACATGACTCCACAGCCTTTGGATTTGGTCATTTCACTGGTTACACAATCACATAACTGTGCTATAAACAAGGATTTCACAAGCCCTGCTGCCAAATGCTTTGCTGAGGTCCAAAACCACTGGCCTGGTTTTCTCTGCCCTACCTGCCTAGGGAGCTCATCCAACAGAAAAGAATATTCTACCCAACACACTCTCCCATGAGCCTGTGGGGACTATGGGGGAGCGCCACTCCTTCGCTTTTGTTTCAGACCTGCTCTGGGCTGGCTTCCTTCTCTAAGCACCCCCATCCTTGCAACTGCTCCAAGAGCATGTTCTACAATTTTTCCAGGAAGCCACATCAAGCTAATTAGAATCATGTAAGATATCCAGTTTAAGGAGTTTCTTTTCTGGAAATTTGCAAGTAGCTGGCCCACCTGGTGCTTTATGGTTCTTTTTGGCAGTTATGCAAGATCCAGAATGCTCTTCCGTGCTCTGTGCCCTGGGACTGTCATTCATCCCAGTTTTCAAGGAATGGGAACGCTATGCATCCCCTTCATCTGTCACCATCTTCCTGTCGAGCTAAACCATATCACCAACCGATCTATGACTCCCGGGTTGAAGGGCATTCTCTTCTACAAAGAAGCCTGAAGTTTTTCTCCCAAGAGCCTGGCTTCTCCTCCTGTGGATGAGTCTCTTCGCCAGCCCAGGACTCCCTGAGTGTGGCGTCTCCTTACCTTCTTCTCTCCCTTCAGTCACATCCCCCCAGTGCTTCACCTCTGACTCGGATGCATCTTGGCTGCTTTGGTCTGATGCTGTGTTGCCTCTCCAGATGGTCTGGAGTCTTTGAGCTTACGTCTGGTCGGTTCCAGTTCATGGAAAAGGGTTTCTTCTCATCTTCCCTGTGTTGTGCCTCTGGCAAACGGGTCCATTAAATAAAGTGGCTTCAGTTCCCCAGTGGCCTGCCTGCTTCTCCATCAGGAAGTGCAGTTTCTGCTCCTGGGGCTCTGACAGCTCCCACCAGCTGACTTGCTGTGACCCAGGAAAGGAGGAACCAGGCCAGAGAAAGCCACCCTGGCAGCAAAGGGCTCCACTGCCCAGGTCTTTAGGGCAATCTTGAGATAGGTGCAGTGTGGGATATGGTGACAGCCTCCCAGACGCAGTGACAGATGGCCTCTAGGCAGCCTCCAACTTGTTGCAGATGACGCCACTGTTCGGCCTTGGCAAGCACTTCCCCACCTGGCTTGGAGGCCAAACCCTAGAGGCGCTGGGTGCACCAAAGGCTGAAATGGCCTTGCAGCTGGCAGACTGCGCCTTGGCACAGGCAGTGGGGGCAATCAGTTGACCCAGCATGATAATGATCTCCCCTTCTCTGCAAACCTGGTGTCCTAGCTTGGAACCCAGAGTGGGGGTGGAGGTGGGGAGTTGGTGCTAATATACTTCTGGGTGGGGAGAGGCAAGCTGGTGTGATCAGAGTTGGTGCCTTGGAGCTTTCACTCTGTAAAGCAGACAGAGCTGGGGTTCCTTCCCTGAGGAGGGCATTTGGGTGGAGGAAGGGGAACGGGGCACTGATCAGGCCTGGTGACACCAGCGAGCACATGGCTGCCTCGGTGTCCCCTCCATGGTGAAGTCCACACACCCTTAGAGAGAGGACCTAGGGCTGGATCCAGGCCTGGGTATTCCTTGAAGGTGGTGGGAGCCAGGCTTCAGATTCTGCCCCATCATGAGAGGTTGGGTAGGGAAGATCCCGTGGAGGAGGGAAATGGCAACCCACTCCAGTGTTCTGGCCTGGAGAATCCCATAGACAGAGGAGCCTGGAGGACTATAGTCCATGGGGTCACAAAGAGTCAGACGCAACTGAGCACAGACACACACACATACACACTATAGTCCATGGGGTCACAAAGAGTCAGACGCAACTGAGCACAGACACAGACACACAGACACACACACACACACAGACACACACAAGAGGCAGTGCAGTAGCTGAGCAGTTAAAGCATGGACTCTGGTGCCCAATGGCCTGAGTCTGAATCCTAGCTCTGCCACTTAAGAGCTGTGTGGCTTTGGTGAAGTTACTCAGCCTCTCTGTGTGTCTATTTCCTTATCTATAAAAGAGATGATAATAATAGCATCTGCCTCACAGGGTTGTGATGAAGATCAAAAACACAGTATCCATCATGTGCTTTGTGTGCTCAGCCCTACCCAACATTCACTACTGGCAGGTCTTCCCCTGGGCCCCCTCTAGGTCCTCCTCCAGGTCCAGGCAGAGGGGAAGCAGGCCACAGTGGCCCTAGCCACTGGGTGGAGTAAAACGTCAGAGCACAGAGAGCCATGCTGACACTCTTTCTGTCCAGTCTCTCCACACTAGAACACGAGCCCATGCTATCTGCCAGTCCCTAGAAGAGAGCCCACTGCAGGGCGGGCACACACCAACCAGTGGATGAGCAGCTGTGGAATTCCCCCTTGTGGTGGATGACCCGGAAACAGGTGTCAACACTCAAACTTACTCGCTTGGCTGCAAAGACTTTGGGGTGACAGCAAAAGACACTGAAGCAGGCTTCAGACATTCTACTGGGTCAGAACCATGAGGTGGCCTAGGAGTCGGGGGCCTGCTCCCTTGCTGCAGGGCCTGGCCGTCCCTGGGCCTTGGCCTCAGTATCCTCTCTGGATGACAAACAATGTAAGGTGGGCCCTGCTCTGTGCCGTCCAGGAAGCTCCTTTCCCATCAGGGCCCAGAACACACAGGGCACTAGCCGAACAATATAGGAAGGGACACACCCAGTTCCAAGGCTTGGGCTCACTCCTGTCAAATTCAAGGTCAGGCTCAATTTCTGATAGCCATATCTAAACACCATTTCTACATCAACTCTGGGAGCCAATTTCTTGGGCTTCCTTTATAAAATGTTCACTTCCCTTCCCCCAATTCTGAACTTACATTTAAAGAAGACGTTTTGGGAAACAGGTGCATTTTGACAAGAACAATTTGAAATCGTCACAGGTATAAACACAAGTATAGACACAGTTGTTTAGTTTGCTTGTGACAGCCCCAGAGTCTGTGGAGAGGCCGCTCAGCCTGCACTTGATGTGAAGTGCATGGACCAAGCCATCCTGGAGAAGAGGGCTCGAATTCTTTTAGGTTGTTAACTTGACCACTAATGCTTCCAGAGACCAGATCTTGGCAGCTACGATCCCCTTCTGTATTTGTCATCTTTGGATAATCACAACAGGAATGGCCAGTGTGGATGCTGGGCCTGGCTTACTCCATGCTGCCAAGTGGGCAGTCAGAGGAATGGTCCCAATGGATGGAGTTTTATCAAGAGGAAAAGTCAGACCTTGCACTGGCGTAGGGACTACGTAAGGCTGACTACCTGGCAAGGGAAGGAGTGGTGTGCCCAGGAGCATCAAACTGATGGTACCCACAATCCATAAGAATGGTTTCGATTCCACAGAAGCTTCACCCCGGTGGGGAAAGCACAACAGGCCACCCACAGTCTCTGCAGAGCTCCTCTAGTTGAGAAGGTGCTTGCCGCACACTTTCTCTTCTGGATCACCCCACAACATCCTCACAAGACAGGCTGTCTGGTCCTTGCCAAAACTGGAGGGAGTTCACAATTTCTGTAGCCCTCCTCCTCTGCCAGATTGCGCATCTCCATGTTTTAAGTTCTCTGGCTGGCCACCTGCATTGTGCTTCCTTTCTCCACCATGTGTTAGCACAATTCACAGGTGGAGAGCGGCATATACAAGTGGCTTATAGACTGTGGCAAGCTAGCAGAGAAACATCTGAAAACAGCTCATACAATCAAATCCAAATGTTTGAGTAAACCACCATCCCAGGACTGACTCCCCCCCCCACTGCTCCCCCCATTGGCCTTGCAAGTCAAGCTACTCAGCACTTCCATTCACAGACATAAACATCCACTTATGAGTTCCAAAAACACCATCTAAGTCAACATGTGGACTCAAGGAACATTAACAGGACTACATAATCAGGCAACTCACTTTTCTGCTGTGTGCCTTTATAAAATTCTCTGGGAAGGATGCACTGGAATTTTACAGAAAAAAGGTTGATGTGGAAGTAAGCTACCAGTACATAGAAGTCCTGGATTTTCAGTTAAAAAATATTGCACTCTGCAGATAAAGAGAACAGAGATTTTTCTTTCTTATCTGAGAACACATTCTTCTACAGAATTGCTGAAATGTAAGTAATTATCAAGAACTGAGAACATTCATCAAGAAAAATCTGTTCTTTCCTTGATCTAAAACTGGGTAGCTGGAAGAACCAATAGACTGAAAATGAAATTAACTTGGACTACAAGGAACACTTAGTTTTCTCCCCCCAAACCCTGATGTTTGACATTTTCCCCAGATACAGTATATAGGTTGTCCCACCATCACTACAGTAACAGTGGCCACCCCCACCCTAGAAGTGTGCTGCTAAGTGTTTAACAAGCAGCTTTCCTGGGGGGAAAAAGCTCTAATTCAAGGTTCTGTCACAGCACTTGATGGATTTCTGCTGAAAATGTTCTCACTGTGGCTGATTTTGAGCTACCAACATGATGTCAACCAGCTGGTAAATTTCCTGAAAACAACTAGCTTCAGGGAGCCAGTAGGAGTTCCAGCACACCACTGTCCCCTCCGCTGTGTGTGTCCTCTGCGCCTTCTACTCTGGGATCATGGAGATGGCAAAGAGAAATCATCAAAGAATAAAGCAGGTTGCTACAATGGTCCACAGACTTCCCAGGTAGCACTAATGGTAAAGAATCCGCCTGCCAATGCAGGAGACCAGGGTTTGACCCCTGGGTTGGGAAGATCCCCTGGAGGAGGAATGGCAACCCACTCCAATATTCTGGCCTGGAGAATTCCAGGGACAGAAGAGTGTGGCAGGCTACAGTCCATAGGGTCACACAGACTCAAGACACGACTAAAGTAACTTAGCACTCATAATGGTCCACACGTGCTGCCTTTTGAAAATAATTATTATAATGAACCTTTATGAAGGACCAACATAGTGCCAGGATGTTTGACAAATATTCTCTCATTTAATTGTCACGTTAACACTGGGAGGTAGGTCCTGTTTTCATCCCTGTTTCAGAGGAGAAAACTGATGTTCAGGGAGGTTCAGCAATTCACCCAAAGTCACACAGCTCCTAAGTAGGGGAGCAGCACTGGAATCTAAGTTACTTGCTTGTGCTTTGCAGTAAGGGGAAAGTGCAGTACAAGAAAAAGCTGCAAGGTCGACAATTTGACTCAGCTGAGGAGTCAGGGGAAAAAAATGCCTCCTAATTAAATACGTTTCAGTGTTGCCTTAGCAGGGGACTCTTAACCTAGGACTCATGAACACAATCCAGTGAGTCTGTAAACTCAAGTGGGGAAAAAAATTACATTTCTATTTTCACTAACCTCTAACAGAAATTTAGCATTTCCTTCAATTATGAATGTTGGCAACAAACCACAGTAATATTTACATAACCTGTGGCTGTGTCGCCAAGAGAAATCAGAGATATTTTTGTTTCACATTGCAGTCATAGCAGGAATCTCCAAATATCACCACTTTGAAGTTACAGTAGTTATGAGACATACTGCTAGATCTTATTTAATGTGCTAACAAATTTGTTTTCTTAGTAAGGTAATCATTTTGAGACTATTTTGATCTGACTGGTATCTTTTGTGATACCATTGTTTTCTTTTGTGCATTTTAAAACCATTTATTATTTTTTTTACAAAGGTCCCTAAGTTTCACCAGAAAGCCAAGGGCATTCATAGCACAAAAAGGCTTAACAATTCCAGGCTTGGAGAGGAATTTAAACAGCATCCAGCACTAAGCATCTTCCCTCCCATGTTTGAGAACCAGCATGGCCCCAGTAAGCTCAGAAACTACTCATCACAATTGCTGTAAGGATCCTATGACCTATAGCCCCTTTGCCCCATGTGTGCGTGTGCTCAGTCGCTCAGTTGTGACCGACTCTTTGAGACCTCAAGGACTGTAGCCCGCCAGGCTTCTCTACCCACGTAATTTTCCAGGGGGCCATTTCCTCCTCCAGGGGATCTTCCTGACCTAGGCATCAAACTCGCAGCTCTAGTGTCTTCTGCACTGGCCAGCGGGTTCTTTACCACTAGTGGCACTATGCCCAAGATATAATGAGTCTTTTGATGGCTTGTTAAAAAGGTTCTCCTGAGAGCTCCATGTCTGGTTCCCAGAAACATGGCCTGGGCTCATCGACAGGCACTCCAGCATTTTTCCTGGGTGAGACAGTTTGGTCTCGTGACTCAGTCCTTCCTGGGAAATGGCTAAGAAGCAACTTTCAGAGATGAAAGCTGGAGTGGAGAGGGTGACAGAGGGAGGGGCTGAGTCACACCCCTAACCACTCACCTAGGCTCTCCTGAAAGTGTTGTTCCATGAAAAGGGGGTTCTGTCCTGCCC
Organism: Cervus canadensis; assembly: GCF_019320065.1. Lineage (NCBI taxonomy): Eukaryota > Metazoa > Chordata > Mammalia > Artiodactyla > Cervidae > Cervus > Cervus canadensis. The sequence continues at coordinate 98,384,112 of NC_057419.1, forward strand.
TCTCGGGGCGGAATCACCCCGGGGCGGCTCAGCTCCTCTGCCTGCATCCCCTCAGTGGGGCCTCAAACCTGGCCAGTATCTGCCACAGAGAAAGTCTAGAACGAGTGTGTTACTATTTTAGTGGAAAAATAAGCACAGGGTGGGTCATCAGGCAACAGGGGACCCACCTCCTCTTAGCTGAGCATTGAGAGATCCCACAGATGGCCTGCAGGATCCCGGGCACTTGTATTTTAATAGACTAAGGAAGCCAAGCTGCAGTTGGGGATTTTTGAAGCAGTTCAGTTTGGGTGGCGCTTGTTTTTGCTCATTTCTCCCCAGGCTCTGCGCGGTGATGGAGGTCCGAGGGCAGTGTGCCTTTCCTTCCTGACTTGCGTGTTTAGACTTCATTGTGCTGGAAAAGGAGGTCCTTGCACGAATTCTTTTTCTTCTGAACAGCCCTACCAGTCTCTGGCTATGTGACATGGATCAGACTTTACCCTTGCTGTGCCTTGGTGCCCTGCTTTGTAGAAGGCAATCATCATGGAATCCACCCATCAGGTGCTTTTTAAGGCACATGCATAAAGTGCCAAGGACCATCTGCTGTCACCGCTGTGTAGCACCGGCACTCAGGCCTGGCTAAGAGTGCAGGCCCAATACAGGTCTTCAGACTTTTCTCTTCCTCTTCATCCCATCACTTTCAACCCAAGTGTGGCGAGAAGAGACAGCACTGCGCCAGGGCAGGAAAGCCTCCAGTAAGTGCTGGTCTTGTAAATTTCAGAGATAAGAACTTTGCTAAATGTCTGTAACACACTCCCTTCTCCAAATCAAGTAGGATGAGGCCTCAGAGCTGGGCTCAAGTTCTAGTCCCTGGAGTCAAGTACTGAAGAGGAAACTGAGGCCCAAAGAGGGGAGTGGCCTGACAGCACCAGCCCTGGAGCAGAGGTCTCCAGCCTCCAGGGCCACCAGTCCCCAGGAGCTTTCTGAACACAACCCCTGAGAGTCACAGAGCAATGCCTGGCACATAAGGCCTCTGTCCTGCCGGCAAGGGACTTCTATGAGAAGGCATGGTGTCATGCAAGCCTTCTTCCCACCTTGCCTCTCTCTGATCAGCCTTTAGAGAGATAACAAGAAAAAGAAGTGCTTACAAAACAGTCAGTGCTCCAAGCAAACAGGGCACAATGACCCTCTCTTTCTGACTCATTCCAAGTTAGAGGCCAGCTGTATGCCACCCAGTAACATGGCTTCATAGGTGGGCTCCAGGGCCCAGAAAACTGCCCACTCATTCTCTGCAGAGTTTCTGCTTCTTCAGCAGGCTGCCAGAGCCAGGCTCTGAGCACTTGGTGGTCCCCTCCCTCCCCTTGGCCCCCGCAGCTCTCAGCCTCCCCTTCAAAGGGGCCACTTTGAGCCACATTGACGTTCCTTATTCCCAAATCTCTGATCCCCCTCATTTAGTTTTCCCTTCACCACTTGCCCCCACTTCCCATCTTGTTTCATAATATAGAGCAAAGCTGATTTCTGGATTAAGCCCAATGTCTACTTTGCTGCAGAATGTGTGAAAAGCCCTGGACCTTGGCCAACCCCACAGAAAGCCATGGATTTAAAAAAAAAAAAAATCACACCAGCACGGAATGTGATATTACACAACTACTTTAAAAAAACCAGTTTGGGAATTTTTTTCAAAAGTTAAGAAATATACCTTAGGACCCAAGCATCCTACTGCTGGGTACTTACTTAAGAGAAATGGAAGAGTAAATGTCCACACTTATGTTGACCGCCACTGTACTGATAGTTGCCCCAAACTGGAGATAACCCAAATATCCATCAACAGGTGAATGGATAAATAAACTGTGACATAATCCATACAACAGAATAATCCTCAGTGACTTAACAAAAAAAAAAGAGTGAATGATGGATACACACATGAGTTGGCACTCAGTCATTAAGCTGAATGAAAGAAACCAGACCCCCCAAAAGAATCCCTATTCTGTGGTTCCATTAATACAAAACTCTAGAAAAGGCACCTATTCAGGATTGACAGAGAACAGATCAGTGGTTCCTGGAGGTGGTGGAGAAAGGCAAGAGGGAGGGGTCACCATTGGGCATAAGGAAACTTGGGGAGGTGATGGGCATCTTTGTGATCTTGAGTGTGGTGGTATATACATGTGATAAAACCAATGGTGCTAATCCAATGGTGCTTCAAATACGTATAGTTTACTGTCTGTCAATTGTCTGTTAAGGTCTCAATTACACCTCAACAAAGCAATGAAACCATCCCACTAGCAGCTCAGCTGGAGTATGGGCGATGTTTGGACTTTCATAGCATGTGTCGATGCACTTTGCTTGGCATTCTGATGGGCCTGTGCTTGCCCAGCTTCCTGGGTGATAGTGCCTGGTACAATTTCACTTGGACTTTCTGGAAGGCTCCCAGGAAGCCATCATGTGAATGCAGTGGGCCTGGCCTCTTTCCAGCGCCATTTTGCCCCTGTCCACCACAGGGGGCACTTGATCCACCCAGGAGTGAAGTCTGGGAGAGCTGGGCAACCTGGCCCTTCATTACACATGAACAAATGAGAGCTCGTCTCCACTCACTCAGGCCTTCTGGGCTGCCTGGCCCTCCACAGGGTCACAGACAGGATTGCAGATCTCCAAATTTTCAGAAATCAAGTAATAAATATAGTTTCAAGCCCACAATGACTGTTCATTGGGGTAAAAATCATGTAACCAAGTTAGCCATTTTAGGGTGTACAATTCGCTGGTATATTCACAAGGCTGCACAACCACCTCTCTGCCTAGTCCCCAGATACCTTCCTGACTCCAAAATAAGCCTTGTACTCATGAGCTGCCACTCCCCATCCCCCATGCCCCACTGTAACTTGTGGCAGCCATTAATTTGCTTTCTGGCTCTGTGGGATTACCTGTTTTGGACATTTCCTATAAATGGGATCACAGAGTACATAATCATCTGCATCTGGCTTCTTGTCCTTGTGGACGTCCATCCATGTTGTTGCATGGCTCAGTATCTCAGTCATTTTCTTGGCTGAGTAATATTCCAATGTAGTGTAATGCAATGACTAACCTTCTCAAAGAACTTCCAGTCTGCGTCCAAGACATACCACTTAAGTCACAGGGCAGAAGGAATCTGTAGATCTCTTAGGCTACCATCTAGTTTCTCTGACAATAGCATGTGACAACTTCTGGCCAACGTACATGCTAAGTCGCTTCAGTCGTGTCCAACTCTTTGCAAACTTAGGGACCATAGCCTGCCTGGCTCCTCTGTCTGTGGGATTCTGCAGGCAAGATTTCTGGAGTGGGTTGCCATGCCCTCCTCCAGGGGATCTTCCCAACCCAGAGATTGAACCTGTGACTCCTGCATTGCAGGCAGATTCTTTACCGCTGAGCCACTGGCGAAACCCTCTAACCAACACCTAGTACTTTTTTGTTCTAATGAGCAACTCTTTAGAGAGCAACAAGGCTAGCTGGGTCAGAAATATAATCTCTTCTTAAGCCACCAATACAGCCACTGCCAGATTTTTATACCATGAATATCTCCTCCACATCCCCCTCAAGAGTCCCTGAGAACCCATTCAATTGTTCTTTCATACCACTCATATTAGTTTTCTGTGGCTACCATAACAAATCACCATAAACTGGGGGGCTTTAAACAACAAAATTTGATTCTTTCCCAGTTTGAGAAGCCAGAAGTCTGAAATCAGCATGTCCACAGAGTTGGTTTTCTTCTCTCTGTGGGTCTGTGTCCAACTTTCCCTCTTCTTATAAGGACACCAGTTATATTGGTGTAAGGCCCACTCTAATGACCGGATGTTGACTTGATCACACCTGCAAAGACCTTATTTCCCAAGAAAGTCACATACCTAGGCTGCGGGGGTCAGGACTTTAGAGCATATCTTTTGAGGGACACCATTCAAATGTCTGAGTTGTTTACAACAGTAGTTCTATCACAGATTCTAGCCCGCATCTCTGCCCAGGTGAAACATCCATGAAGCCTGTCTTTGGAGCAAGAAGGAATATCCATTCACAAGCAGTGTGGATAAAGGTTTTTGGGAAGTTAGTGTTTTCTCAATCCTTACTCCTCACCCTCTGCTTTCTCCTCTTTCTTCCCCTCCTCATCCTCTTTTTCCTCCTTCTTCTTTTCCTCTTCCTCTCCCTTCCCCCAACCTCAGAGCCACTGGAGATGCTGTGGGAGAGGATGGAGGATGGTTGGGGTCACCTCAGAAAATGCTCTGGATATTAGCCAAAGAAATTTAGCCTTCAGTCTGTGTGTCCTGGGTGCTGGCAGAGCTGAGGTCAGAACCGTGTTGTAGGAGACATCAGAAGCGTACAGAGATGGGAAAGAACAATTGAATGAGGGGGCAGCACTAACTTGCAAGGGCATGGGCATGGGGAGGGTGCTGAACAAGCACAGGGAGGTGATTTTAAAAGAAAGTCATGTGTCTGAAACACATATGTACATCGAGTCAGACATGGCCAGAAACAAAATGGACTGCCACACAAGGGAGTGGGGGTTTCCTGCCCCGGAAATGTATGTTTAAGCACATGCCAGGAAAACCACTGAATGGAGAATTTAGGCATCGTAAGTCTGGTGAGGCTAGGAAACTTTATGATTCTGTCTAACACAGGGAATTCATGATCACAGCTTCTAAAATGCTAGAGAATCAGGACTGCATGACCAATTAGCTAGTGAGGGGGTGTAACACCACAAGTTGGAAATAACGCCCCAGTTTCTGGTGAGTGTTACTATTATTGGAGTGAGGGTGCTGGTGGGCAGGGAGGAAGGGAAGTTAATCCTTGCACACAGTGAGCTGAGGGGATAAGAGAGCTACAGGTAAGCAGGTGGAACGGACTGAGACAAATCTGGGTTTTGAGCTCACGTGACAGGCTGGAGACCCAGATTTGAGTCACAGGTGTACTTCCTATAACAACTGAGCAAGGAGGAGACACACACAATAGGAAAGAAAACCTCATTTACAGAAAACGACGAAGAAAATGACATCCTTAGGAAGAAACAAAACAGTATGTACAAAACCTCTATGAAGGAAATGCTAAAACACTCCGGAACGACTTGAAAGGAGACATGAACAAATGGAAAGACACTTATTCTTTTGAATACGGTGACTCAACGTCATAAAGATGTCAGTTCTCGCTTACTTAGTTTATAAATATCAGATGTAATCCAAATGAAAATACCAACAAGCTTTCTAATGCTGCTAGACAAGTTAATACTAAATTATATGAAAAAAGTAAACACAAAAGTAGCCAGTAAAACATATAGGACTCTTCTGGTTCCCACCAAGATGGAGTAGCTCCACTCCTCCCAGGTTCTCCCTCATATAATTAAAAAACCTTGCACATTGCCCCAAAATGTGAATATACTTAATGATATTGAACTGTACACTTACAGATGGGTAAGAGGATAAATTTCACATGCTATGTGTGTGAAAGAATGTCAGTTGTTCAGTCGTGTACGACTCTTTGTGACCCCACGGACTGTATCACTTCCAGGCTCCTCTGTCCATGGAATTCTCTAGGCAAGAATACTACAGTGGTAGCTATTCCCTTTTCCAGGGGATCTTCCTGACACAGGGACCAAACCCAGGTCGCCAGCATTGCAGCTAGATTCTTTACCATCAAACCACCAGGGAAGCCCCACATGCTGTGTATTTTACCACAATTAGAAATGTTTTCAAAAGTAAACTGCAGAGACAAGCAAAACCTGGACATAATTCAACAAACAAGCATAGGAGGACTCTAGAAGGTAGAAAGAAAAGGTGGTCAACTCTATAGGTTTGAGTTTTCTGGGTTGCCCCATTGACTCTCAGATATCCTGAACAAAATGGTGCCAAATTTCCAGCAGGGAACCACAGGTGCGCATGCACGCACACGCATGCGCACACACACAAGCACCCTCTAATAAAAGACTTTCCCCCCAGAGGATGGTGAAGAACGTAGCGTATGACAGAAAAGTTTCTTGGACATCCTCACTCTACTCTAACCAAAACCAACAAAAAAGCCATGCCTGCCCTGTGGTTTCAGCCAGGCAAAGTGGGTTCCACGTCAGCCCAGCCCCAGCCCCATGTGAGCACATATCTGCACTCGGATTCCTCTGCCCAGAGGTGTCAGGGGTCCAAGCAGACTCACAATGCCTCCCTCACTCAGGTAGTGTCGGCAAAGTCCAGAGGGGAGCTGAGCCTCCATACCCACGTGCCAGACTTATAGCTGCTGTGAGTTGGGGTTCGTGAGCAGTAGACCTGACCAAGCCCTTCTCTCCCCAGGTATCAGGGGGATCGAATGGGAAGCTTAATGTCCACTCCACCCAGTGTCAACAAAATTGAACAAGGTCTTGCAAGTCAGGGCCTCTCAAGGTTCCCATCTCCATCTGATCACTGGCATGAGTTAAAAAGGGCTAGTGAGGAACTGAACATCCATACCCTCATCTGCAACAATAAGACTGAATGAAGCAGAGTGCAGCAGGTTGACACTGCATTCTTCTTTCCCCCCTCTCATCACCTGGGGTCAGCTGGACCCAGAAGGAATCTGAGATTCCTCTTCTCACATGGCAGCAAAATGACAGCGTGGGTCAGCCACCCACTTCCCCCCACCCCAGCAGAACTTAATGGGGAAGCTTAGCTTATACCCCACTCAAAGGCAAGGCAAGGCAAAGTCCATGCACCACTTTGCCAAGGAAGGTGTCAGCACAGCCCAGGGGGTAGCTAAACATCCACTTCAGCCATCAGCAATAAGGCTGTATCAGTTCAGCTCTCGACTTTTGCCAGTTTGGGGTCAGTGGGGACCAGTAAGAAACTAAACACATACATACCCAGCAAGCCCTCACATTATGCCTCAGCAGGGGGATTGCTTGTTAGAAAGTGAGATGGAATACCACCCAAGGTCTCATAATATAATATGCAAAATGTCTAGGATATGATTTTTTTAAATCACTCATTATAACAAGAACCAGAAAAATCACTGTGTGAATGACTAATAATGATCAACAAATGCCAACACCAACATTATTCAAATATTGGAATTATTCAGCAAGAATTTTGAGGCAGTTATCATAAAAATGCTCAACAAGCAATTACAAATACTCTTGGATCAAATTAAAAAACAGGAAATCTCACCAAATAAAACTTATAAAAAAGAACCAAGTGTAAATTATAAAACTTAAAAAATACAATAAAAAATAAAACAACCCACTGAATGGGCTAATAAGTAGAGTGGAGATGAGAGAAGATAGAACTGGTGAACTTGAGGGACATATCAATAGAATTCACCCAATCTGAAAAACAGAAAGAAAATAAAAAAGGAAGAGGAGGAGGAAGAGGTGGCCCTCAGGGATCTGGGACAACAACAAAAGTTCCAACATTTACATCACTGGAGGCCTAGAAGAAGAGAACAATTGAATAGTCAAAGAAATAATGGCTGAAAAATTTCAAAATTTGGCAAAACCATAAACCCACAGACTCCTGAATCCAAGATAATCCTAAATAGGAAAAATCCGAAGAAATTCATGCCAAAACACTCCATAATCAAACTTCTGAAAACTAAAAGACATTCTTTGAGAAACATCTTGAGAACAACCAGCCAATACTGACACATTATGCATAGAGAGCTATCAATTCAAATGACAGGGGATTTCTTTTCAGGAACCATGGGGTGCAGAAGGAAGTAGCATAACATTTTTCAAGTGCTGAAATAAAAGAACTGTCAACTCCAAATTATATATCTGGCAAAAAATATCCTTCAGGAATGAAGGGGAAATCAAGACATTTTCAGATGAAGGAAAACTGAGAGTTGTTGTTGCTAATAATCCCACTATTAAAGGATGGCTAAAGGAAGTTCTCTAACCAGAAAGGAAATGACTTCAAACTTCATAAAGGAAAGAAGAAATTCAGAACAGGTAAAAACAGTGATAAGCATAAGAAGCTATTCTCGTGAGTTTTTAAAACCGCATTTGATGGGTGAAGGAAAAATTATAACACCATTTCATCTGATACTCAATGTATACAAAAGAAATGGTTAACACAATTACACTTAAAAAGTGGGGAAGTTAAAGGGATTTAGATGAAATTAATATTTCTATACTTAAAGTGATTAATATGTAGACTGTGCTGGGCCATGCCAAGTTGCTTCAGTCATGTCCGACTCTTTGTGATCCCACTGACCGTAGTCCACCAGGTTCTTCTGTCCATGGGATTCTCCAGGCAAGAGGAGTACTGGAGTGGGTTGCCATGCCCTCCTCCAAGGGATCTTTCCGACCTAGGGTTCTGTGATAAATTACTTACGTTCACTGTTATTGGAGTAACACTAAGTGCTTACTAGAGTAACCACAAAGAAAACTATGCAATGTGATATACTCAAAAACACTAAACAAAAATCAAGATAGATTCCTAAAATATTTCTAAGTAACACACAAGAATGTAAAAAAAGAGAATCAGAGAAACAAGAACCAGAGAAAGTAAAAAGACAAATAATAAAATAGCACCCTTAAGCTGGAGCATATCAATGACTACCTTACATTTATACGGTATAAACATACCAAATACAACACAGACACTGGCAAAGTAGATTTTTTTAAAAATGACCTTACTATATTCCATCTACAAGATACTGCAAATACAACAGCTCAGGTAGGTTGAAACTAAAGGATGGAAAAAATATACCAAGCAAAAGTAAGTTTTAAAGGACCAGTAGTGGCTATATTAATATCAGAAAAAGACTTCAGAGCAAAGTAAACTATTGGAAACTGACAGACATTATATGATGATAAAAGAATCCACTAGTAAGACATAATGTACCACACAACAGTCTCAAGACACATGAAGCAGAAACTGAGAGAGCTAACAGGACACAGAAATTCATATTACAGTTGAGGATTTCAATGCTCCACTCTCAGCAATAGTTGAACTCAAGAATATCTAATTTATAAAACACTTCACCCCAAAATAGTAGATTATACATTTGTCTCAATATACGATAGAGCATATGGCAAGACAGAACACATTTTGGGTCTTAAAACATACCTCAACAAATTTAAAAGTACTGCAACCACAGAGAGTATATTATTTAATCAAAACAAACTCATACTAGAAATCAACAACAGAAAGAAATCAGGAAAATCTCAAAACACTTGAAAATAAAGCAATACACTTCTAAGTAACCCATGGGTCAAAGAGGACATCTCAAAGGAAATAAAAATGCACTGAACTGAATGAGAATGAAAATGTAAGTCATAAAAACACGTGGAACATAGCTAAAGCAGTGTTAAGAGGGAAATATATGGTGCTAAATGCATATATTAGAAAAGAGGAACAGTCCCAAATCAGCATCTAAGCTAAATCAATAATCTAAGCTTACACCTCAAGAGTCACGGAAAAATAAATCCAAAGCAGCAGAAGGTGAGAAATACAGATAAGATTAAATAAAAATCAATTAAACTGAAAACAGAAAAATCCATGTACATAAAGCCAGTTCTTTGAAAAGATCAGTGAAACTGACCTCTATCAAGGCTGAAAATAAAGAAGACAAAAAATGACCAATATCAGAAATGAAGCATGTGATAACACTTACAAGACCTGGCAGACAGCAAAAAAATAATAAGGAAATATTATGAAAAACTCTACACATATAAATTTGACAACTCAAATGAAATGGACCAGTTCCTTGCAAACCACAAACTACCAAAATAGATTATTTGAATAGCCCTATCACTCTTGAGGAAAATGGATTCATAGTTTAAAAATCTCCCCCCAAAACACCAGAACCACGTGGTTTCACTGAAGAATTCTACCAAACATTAAAGATTAATTAATACCAATTCTATACATTATCTTACAGAAACTAGAGAGAAGATTTTCCAATTCATTTTATTAGGTTAGTATTACCCTGATATAAAAAACAGATAAAGACAGAACAAAAAACTAGAGACCAAAACCCATTATGAACACAGATGCAAAAATTCTCAAGAAATTATTAGCAAATGACCACAACTCACACAATATGAATTATAGAACCCAAGTTACCCTATACCGATTTAAAAGATTAATTTGTAGTTTATAAACTCTCATAAAGGAAATCTCTAAACCTAGGCAGTTTCATGAAAGAATTTTACCAGATGTTTAAAGAATCAGTACTGCTTTCATACAATCTCTTTCAGAAAACAGAAAAGGCAGGAAAACTCCCCATGTCATTTTATGACTCTGATATCAAAACCAGTCAGGCACAGTACAGAAAAAGAAAATTACAAGCCAATTTAAAAGACCTGAATTTTTTAAAAAATTGGCAAATCAAATCCAGGAATATCTAAAAGGAATAACACAATGACTAACTGAGGTTTATCCCAGGATTGCAAGGCTGTTTCACTTTCTAAAAATTAAGAGAAGGACAAATATCATATCACTTGTATGTGGAATCTAAAAATATAGTATAAATAAACTTATTTAAAACACAGAAACAGAATCACAGACATAGAAAACAAACATGGTTAAACAGGGAAAAGGGAGGGGATAAATTAGGAGTATGAGATTAACAGATACACACTGCTATATATAAATTAGATAAACAACAAGGGTTTACTGTATAGCAAGCAACTATATTCAACATCTTATAATAACCTATAATGGAAACTAATTGAAGAAAAGAATATATATACATATATACACACATACCAAATCACTTTGGTGTATACTTGAAACTAACAAAATATTGTAAATCAACTATAATTTAGAAAAAGAACAAAGTAAGAAAAAATTAATTCATGTTATACACAATATCAACAGGCTAAATAAGAAAAATCACAGGATTGTATTGTGCTTGATTAAAAAAAAGAACTCTCATAAAAGAATAAAAAAAGGACAACTTTCCTTATCTTGATATAAAGCATCTACAAAGTCCATAAGCTAAGATTATACTTAACGGAGAGAGACTGGATGATTTCTCCCTAAGATCGGAAGAAAACCAGGCAAGGATGTTTGCTCTCACCACTGCTACTCAACAAAATAATTGTAATTTTAGCTACTGTAATAGGTATGAGAATGAAGCAAAAGCCATACAAACCAGAAAGGATAAACAATGCCTGTCCCTATCTGCAGACAACATGACTGTCTACATGGAAGAGTCCAAAGACTTGACAAAAGAATTTGTAGAACTCTTACTTAATAGTAGTTCAGCAAGTTCAGCAAGGTTGGAGGATATAATATCCACAAACAAAAACCAATCATATTTTTATATACCAACAATGAATTTGGTAATGTTCAATTCCAAGTAAAATTTCTGAAATTAAAAACACAATACTCTGCAACTCAAAGTGATTGCTCAGTCATGTCTGACTCTTTGCAACCCCATGGACTAGAGCCTACCAGTCTCCTCCATTCATGGAATTTTCTAAGCAAGAGTACTGGAGTGGGTTGCCATTTACTTCTCCAGAGGATCTTCCCAACCCAGGGATCAAACCCAGGTTTCCCACATAGCAGGTAGACGCTTTATCATCTGAGCCACCAGGTCTACAACCCAGGTCTCCCACATTGTGGGCGGATTCTTTACCAGTTGAGCCACAAGGGAAGCCCAAGAATACTGGAATGGGTAGCCTATCCCTTCTCCAGTGGATCTTCCTGACCCAGGAATTGACCCGGGCTCTCCTGCACTGCAGGTGTATTTTTTACCAACTGAGCTATCAGGGAAGCCCTCTACTGGTGTAAGGATAGATGCATATAGATAGATCAACGACACAGAAATGAGGGCCAAGACATAATCAAATTTGTAAGCTTTTGCACAAGTTCAGTTCAGTTCAGTTGCTCAGTCATGTCCAACCCTTTGCGACCCCATGGACTGCAGCACACCAGGCCTCCCTGTCCATCACCAACTCCTGGAGTTTACTCAAACCCATGTCCATTGAGTCGGTGATGCCATCCAACCATCTCATCCTCTGTTGTTTCTTTCTCCTGCCTTCAATCTTTCCCAGCATCAGGGTCTTTTCAAATGAGACAGTTCTTCGCATCAGGTGGCCAAAATATTGGACTTTCAGCTTCAGCATGAGTCCTTCCAATGAATATTCAGGATTGACTTCCTTTAGGATGGACTGGTTGAATTTCCTTGCAGTCAAAGGAAACCATAAACAAAATGAAAAGATAATCTACAGCCTGGGACAAAATATTGCAAATGATGCAACCAACAAGGGGTTAATTTTCAAAAAATATACAAGCATCTAATACAACTCAATACCAAAAAAAAAAAAAATGCAACCAAAAAATAGGCAGAACACCTTAGTAGACATTTCTCCAAAGATATACAGATGACCAAGAGGCACATGAAAAGATGCACATCACTAGTTATTATAGAAATGAAAATCAAAATTACAATGAAGTATCACCTCATGCCTGTCAGACTGGCCATCATCAAAAAGTCTACAAATAATATATGCTGGAGAGGGTGTGGAGAAAAGGGAACCCTCCTACACTGTTAGTAAAAATGTAAATTGGTGCAGCCACTATGGAAAACAGTATGACGGTTTAAAAACTAAAAATAGAGTTACCATACAGCCCAGCAATCCCACTCCTGGGCATATACCCAGAGAAAACTCTAACTCAAAAAGATACATGCACCCCCAATGTTCATAGAAGCACTATTCACAATAGCCAAGACACGGAAGCAAACCTAAATGTCTATCAACAGATGAATTGATAAAGAAGATGTTAAATATATAAACAACAGAATATTACTCAGTCATAAAAAGAATGAAATATTCCCATTTGCAGCAACCTAGATCGACCTAAAGATTATCATACTAAGTTAAATCAGGCAGAGAAAGACAAATATTCTATGATATCACTTATATATATCATCTAAAAAATGACACAAATGAACTTACTTACAAAACAGACTCACAGACAAAGAAAACAAATTTATGGTTATCAAGTGGAACAGGGAGAGGAAGAGGTAAATTAAGAGTATGGGATTAACAGATACACATTACTGTATATAAAACAGATAAACAACCATGATTTACTGTATAGCACAGGGAACTATATTCATTATCTTGTAATAACCTGTAACCTGAAGTATCATGATACTGTAAATAAACTATAGTTAAATTTTAAAAGAAATGAGGGTCAAGAAATAAATCTTACAATTGTGCTCAACTGATTTTTGTCAAGAGCGTCAAGACAAATAAGTCTTTTCAGTAAAAGATGTTGTGACAATTCAATATCCACATGCAAAAGAATGATGTTAGACTCTTTTTTCACTACACACAAAAATTAACTCAAAATGGAAGACAGACCTAAATGTAAGAACTAAAACTATCAGACTCACAGAAGAAACACAGGAATAAATCTTTGTGATCTTGAATTAGGCAATGGCTTTTTTGGACATGCTATCAAAAGCACAAGTGATAAAAAGAAAAAATACATAAATCAGACTTCATCAAAATGAAAACTTCTGTGCTACAAATAATAACCATCATAAAAGTGGAAAAATGACTCATTGAATGGAAGAGAACATTTGCAATTCATATAATGTATGAGGGTCTAGTGGCGAAGGAAATGGAACCCACTCCACTATTCTTGCCTAGAGAATCCCATGGACAGAGGAGCCTGGAGGGCTATGCAAGAGCTGGACATGACTTAGAAACAAATCCACCACCACCCATGAGGGTCTAAGTATTAGGGATATATAAAGAATTCTTAAAATTCAACAATAGAAAGACAATCCCATTTTAAAGTGAGCAGGGACTTCCTTACTGGTCCAGTGGTTCAGACTTCACCTTCCAATGCAGGGGATGTGGGTTCTATCACTGGTCAGGGAGCTAGGACCCCAAATGCCTCATGGCCAAAAAATCAAAAGGTTAAAAAAGAGAAAACAGAAGCAATACCATAACAAAGTCAATAGAAGACTTTAAAAATGGTCCACATTTTTAAAAAATCTTTAAAAATAATAAAATGAGCAAAGGATCTGAACAAACATTTCTCCAAAGAAGGTATGTGTATATGTTTAGTCACTCAGTCATGTCTGATTCTTTGTGACCCCATGGACTGTAGCCCGCCAGGCTCCTCTGTCCACGGGATTCTCCAGGCAAGAATTCTGGAGTGGGTTGCCATTTCCTTCTCAAGGGGATCTTCCCAAATCAGGGATCAAACCTCTGTCTCCCATATTGCAGGTGAATCCTTTACCACTGAGTCACACAGGAAACCCCATAAGTTTAGATAGATTAGGTTAAATAAAATATATTTTTCAAATTAGTTTCATCTGTTTCTTTTTTACTTTTTTAATGTGGCCACTAGAAAAATGTTAATCTGCATGTGTGGCTCGTGATTATGACTTGCATTATATTTCTTGTAGGCAGAACTGGCCTAGTTGATAAATAGTTTTGCAAGTTTTTGTTCAAATCTTACCTTCTCAGCAAGGTCCTTCCTGCCCACCATATTTAAAAGTGTACCCTTGACGTAAAAAACTTATACACTGAGAACTATAGAACATTGATAAATGAAACTGAAAATGATTCAAAGAAATGGAAATATATCCCATGCTCTTGGACTGGAATAATTAATATTGTTAAACTGGCCATACTATTGAAAGCAGTCTACAGAGTTAATACAATCCCTACCAAAATAACCATGAGCTTTCTCACTGGAACAAATAATCCTAAAACTGAAAAAGACCCAGAATTGCCAAAGAAATCTTAAAGAACAGAACTGGAGGCATAAACCTCCCAGACTTCAGACAATACTACAAAGCTACAATAATCAAAACAGTGTGGTATTGGCACAAAAACAAACATCAATGGAACAGACTGGAGCCCAGAAATAAACCCACACACCTATGGTCAATTAATCTTGAAAAAGGAAACAAGAATATACAATGGAGAAAAGACAGTCTCTTCAGCAAGTGGTGTTGGGAAAGCAGGACAGCCACATGTAAACTAATGAAGTTAGAACATACCCTCATACCACACACAGAAACAAACTCAAAATGACATGACACCATAAAACTCTTAGAAGGGAACATAGGCAGAATACTCTTTGACATAAATCACAGCAATATTTTTTTGGATCTGTCTCCTACAGTAATGGAAATAAAAGCAAAAATACAAATGGGACCTAATTAAAAGCTTTTGCATGGCAAAGGAAACTACAAACAAAATTGGAATCAGAGAATTATTTGCAAGCAATGTGACCAAAAAGGGATTAATGTCCAAAATATTCAAACCAACCACCACCCAAGAGCCAATAAGCTCCAGAGCAAGACATACCATGAAAACTCTCCAGCAACACAGGAACATAGACCTGAGCATCAACATACAGGCTGCCCAAAGTTAAACAGCTCATACAGCTCAATATAAAAAAAAAATCAATAAAAAATGGGCAGAAGACATTTCTCCAAAGAAGACATACCAGTGGCAAACAAGCACATGAAAAGATGCTCAGTATCACTAATTATTAGATAAATGCAAATCCAAACTACAATAGGTATCACCTCACACTGCCTAAAATGGTCATCATCGAAAGCTTACAAATAATAAATGCTGGAGAGGGTGTGGAGAAAAGGGAACCCTCCTACACAGTTGGTGGGAATGTAAATTGATGCAACCACTGTGGAGCAGTGGGTCTGAGAGGGATAAATTAGTAGGAGTATGGGATTAGCAGATACAAAGAAATCTATACAGAATAGATAAACAATAAGGTCCTACTGTATAGCACAGGGAACTATATTCAGTATCATGTAATAAAATACAATGGAAAAGAATCTGAAAAGAACAGCTGCTATACACCAGAAACTAACACAACATTGTAAATCAACTGAAACTTAATAAAAATAAAGTACCTACTAAAGAGAAAACAAAAGTGCACCCTTGCCCAACATCCCCCAACTTGCTTCCCCGATTCATTTTTCTTCAAGATACATCACTTCAAACATATTATAGTTTTTACATATTAATCTTGCTGTTATTTGTCTCCCCCACAAGACTATCGTCCATGAGGGTTTTTCTGTTTTGGTCACTCTTATATCCCTGACACATCATTAATTGGCATAAGTTCTTTCACCGTGGGCATTTAGTAGCCTTTTACGTCTTAACTCTCATGTATCTGCTTATTCTACCTTCCATCCATCTGTCCACCCATTCATTCATCCCCATACATTCATTTTCTAACAGTGCCTGGCACAAAATAGACACATACACACAAAATCTTTGCTGAATCAGCTTTTCAAAATGATTTCTGAACAGTTCCTGAACTGACCAGCATCCAAGTTCCAGTTTCATCCTGACCCCACCTTTCCTGCTGTTCAAGGGGGAAAGGAGAGGCAGCCCGATATCCCCGTCTTCAACCCCGACAGGGTCCACAGGAGAGAGAAGGGTCTTAGGCACTGCCCTCTTTTCCCACCTCCCTTTCTGCTTTGATTTCAAGGCCAATGCTCTTAAATCTATGTGAGGGGGAGGGAATAGATACATTTTTCCAAAAGGCAGACAGCCTTCAGGAACTATGTGGGCAGAGAAGCACATATACTTAAAAGTGCTAGAGCGATTTTCATCTTTTTTTTTTTTTTTGGACTTGATGTCTCCCTTCCTCTTTCAGACAATTACTGAAATTAACCACTAGAAAAGATTTAAAGGTCATATAATCCACTGGTCAAATCACATTCTCCAAATAGAACAATCCAAACCAATAAAAAGAAAAATCTCAGGGAGCCCACCATCCCTCTAGGCCAGCCCCTCACTGTAGTCAAGGGACCTACAGGGCCCAGAGACGGAAAGGGACTTATCCAAGGCCACACAGTGAGGCAGCAGAGCTGAGCCTGGCATCCAGGCTGCCTCCCTCTCAGACCAGGATCTCTCCAACTCTACATCCCCACAGTAGTCCTGTCCCAGGCCAGAGGAGGTGGTGGCCAGGCCCAGAGAAGAGGTGGCTGGTTGGGCCGGATCCAAGAGAAACAGTCCTAGAGCTGCTGACCCTGTGGGGACAAGCTGGGTACAGTTCGTAGGAACCCCATGAAGTACAGGTGGCCAATACATTTATATGGTTAGAATACTAACAAACAAGCAAACCTGGTGAGTACTATGGGTGCAAACAGTGGTGCAAAAGCTTCTCTTAGACAAGACAAACTGTTAGTCACTGCAAAAATCGGGGGTGGGGTGGGGCTGCGGGCTTTGTTCTTTTATTTCTCTCATAATGAAAATTAGCAAATATGAAGTCAAACCCAAAGCATCTTACCTGTTTAAATTAAAATCATTTAAAACTAGGCCATCAAAAGTATTTAGCTGCGAACAACTCAGGTGCTGGGGACAGAGATGGGGACAAAAATCCCTTTTTGATAAGCTACTATTTGATGGCTAGAAATGAAAATCTCTCAATCTTCTATTCTACTGACTACAGGCCCAGCCCAGCTGGAAGCCTGGGTGCTTCTTCTGTAAGGATCTATGACCTATGGGGTGGGGCAAAGAGCCCCCAAGTGGGCTGAGAGCAGGAATGCCTGAGTCCAGGGTCAGCTCAGCTCCTGGTGGCTTGCTGGGGGATCCAGCCCCAGCATCCTCATGTGTAAAAGCAGAGGTCTTTAAGGGAATTCATGCTTTCCCCATTCTTTGGAAGTGAAAGTCTCTCAGTCGTGTCCCACTCTTTGCCACCCCATGGACTATACAGTCCATGGAATTCTCCAGGCCAGAATACTGGAGAGGGTAGTCTTTCCCTTCTCCAGGGGATCTTCCCAACTCAGGGATCAAACCCAGTTCTCCCATATTGCAGGCGGTTTCTTTACCAGCTGAGCCACAAGGGAAGCCCATTCTTTGGCCCTACATAAATCCATATCCACTTTTTGTTTTTACCCAAACTTCTGCAAGTCTTCTCTTCTCTTTAACAGTCACCGTCTCCACCTACCAAACTAAAATGAAACCCCCACTCTTTTAAGCCTCAGGTCGTTTCAAAAACAAATTATGATTTCTGCTTTTCAAATATTATAATTAAAGTGTTAGTTGCTCAGTCATGTCTGACTTTTTGTGATCCCCATGAACTATAGCTCACCAGGCTCCTCTGTCTGTGGGGATTCTCTAGGCAAGAATACTAGAGTGGGTAGCCATTCCCTTCTCCAGGGGATTTTCTGACCTAAGGATCGAACTTGGGTCTCCTGCACTGCAGGCAGATTCTTTATTACTGAGGCACCAGGGAAGCCTGGAAACTCAGAGAAGCATGAAATGGCAGATGGGGGCAGAGTGTTCAGATTCCCCTCATCAATCCCTTCACTGTGCAGATGGGGAAACTGAGGCTCCTACTGGACTTGGAGCACAAGTTGGCCAACTCCTAGGTGAATGTTCTTCCCACTGTGGAAATAGGGATGCTCCCAGACTCAGAAATTTGGTTGCAAACAGGGAATCTGCCAAAGGGCAAACACAAACTGCCATACTTTCTGACTGAAGAAGCACTGCTGTTTCAGTTGATGATGTGATGGTGTCTGAAATTACCAGGTGGCATCTGCTTCTCTGGTGGCTCAGTTGGTAAAGAATCCGCCTGTAATGCAGGAGACCTGGGTTCAATCCCTGGGTCAGGAAGATCCCCTGGAGAAGGGAATGGCAACCCACTCCAGTATTCTTACATGGAAAATCCTATGGACAGAGGAACCTGGTGGGCTATAGTCCATAGGGTCCCAAAGAGACATGACTGAACAACTAACACTTTCAGTATCTTTCAACGTTCAGCTATCTGCTTTCCAGGGGCCTGTATGATTCCTACCCTCCAGATAAACAATGAAGCTAAGGCCGAGACGTTCCAGCAAAGGATGGGGTATGGTTACCACACCACATGATGAGCCAGTATTGAGCACCCATGTTCATCATCCTCTCCACTGAGCCAGCCTGGGGAATCGGCTGGTTCAGTTAAAGAAAGAAAGGGTGTGGGTACACCTCAGTCTATCTGCAATCCAGTCCAAAGCCAACCAGCACTGCTCTTTATAAAGGACAGGGAAAGCCCAAGCTCCTTCGCAGATCCCATCTGCTAACTTCCATGGCAGGCAGACGCGGAGCCTCCTCCACAGCGCTGGGCCAGCGACACACCCCCTGGACCCACTCCAGAGTGAAAGAGGGCAGGGCAAGCAGGACCCTTAACCAGGCATGGCCTTGGGAACTGTCTAAATCCCAAGACACACGTGCCCTATCCCTCCCAAGCCAGACTCTTATGCTAACTTGCCTGTGTGTAAATTACCCGATCTCAAAGGAAAGGACAAAAGGACTACTCATGTCAAAACAGACCTGCTTTACTTTAATTTCTTGGGCCAAATGGGAAGGCAAAATGAAGAGTAACCAATCAGCAACCCGAGAGTGTGCCCACACCTGCTGTTTGTAAGACCATCTTACCAACACCATCTTGCTGGAATCTGCCATGATACCATTAAGCTAGGTAGAGCCGGCCTTCTCATACACCCATCTGACAAATGAAGACACTGAGGGCAGCTTCATGAACCTGAACAAATCCCACAGGTGGTCAACACCTTGTACCAATGGCAAAATTCACTGTTCTTCCCACCACAGCGCAGCATTTCTGTCCAAATGGTAACCAGCAATGACGCCACAATGTGGCACAGCCCAAGGTGCCACGCTGAAGCATTCTTCACCCATCTCAAAGGACTCCTGAGGGAGCCATAAATGGGCTTCCAGAAAGGTCTATGAGCCCCTGAAATTAGACACAGCATTGCATATAATTCTCAAAGAAGTCTGTGAGCCACACAAGGCAAAGAGCTGACCCAGCTCGAGAGATACAGGAATCGTTTTAGGTATGATCTGGGGATCAAGAATATACAGAAGAACTGTACAAAAAAGATCTTCACGACACAGATAATCACAATGGTGGGATCACTCACCTAGAGCCAGACATCCTGGAATGTGAAGTCAAGTGGGCCTTAGGAAGCATCACTACAAACAAAGCTAGTGGAGGTGATGGAATTCCAGTTGAGCTATTTCAAATCCTAAAAGATGATGCTGTGAAAGTGCTGAACTCAATAGGCCAGCAAATTTGGAAAACGCAGCAGCGGCCACAGGACTGGAAAAGGTCAGTTTTCATTCCAGTCCCTAAGAAAGGCAATGCCAAAGAATGCTCAAACTACCGCACAATTGCATTCATCTCACACGCTAGTAAAGTAATGCTCAAAATTCTCCAAGTCAGGTTTCAAGAATACATGAACCATGAACTTCCAGATGTTCAAGCTGGTTTTAGAAAAGGCAGAGGAACCAGAGATTATATTGGCAACATCCGCTGGATCACTGAAAAAGCAAAAGAGTTCCAGAAGAGCATCTATTTCTGCTTTATTGACTATGCCAAAGCCTCTGTGTGGATCACAATAAACTGTGGAAAATTCCTCAAGAGATGAGAATACCAGACCACCTGACCTGCCTCTTGAGAAATCTGTATGCAGGTCAGGAAGCAACAGTTAGAACTGGACATGGAACAACAGACTGGTTCCAAATCAGTAAAGGAGCATGTCAAGGCTGAATATTGTCACCCTGCTTATTTAACTTATATGCAGAGTACATCATGAGAAACACGGGGCTGGATGAAGCACAATCTTGAATCTGGAATCAAGATTGCTGGGAGAAATATCAATAACCTCAGATATTCAGATGACACCACCCTTATGGCATAAAGTGAAGAACTAAAGAGCCTCTTAATGAAAGTGAAAGAGGAGAGTGAAAAAGTTGGCTTAAAGCTCAACATTCAGAAAACTAAGGTCATGGCATCCAGTCCCATCACTTCATGGCAAATAGATGCGGAAACAGTGGAAACGCTGGCAGACTTTATTTTTTGGGGTTCCAAAATCACTGCAGATGTTGACTGCAGCCCTGAAATTAAGACACTTACTCCTTGGAAGGAAAGTTATGACCAACCTAGACAGCATATTAAAAAGCAGAGATATTACTTTGCTAACAAAGTTCCGTCTAGTCAAGGCTATGGTTTTTCCAGTAGTCATGTATGGATGTGAGTCGGATTCTAAACAGGGCTGAGCACCGAAGCATTGATGCTTTTGAACTGTGGTGTTAGAGAAGACTCTTGAGAGTCCCTTGGACTGCAAGGGGATCCAACCAGTCCATTCTAAAGGAGATCAGTCCTGGGTGTTAATTGGAAGGATTGATGTTGAAGCTGACACTCCCAATACTTTTGCCACCTGATGCAAAGAGCTGACTCATTTGAAAAGACCCTGATGCTGGGAAAGATTGAGGGCAGGAGGAGAAGGGGACGACAGAGGATGAGATGGTTGGATGGCATCACCGACTCAATGGACATGAGTTTGGGTAAACTCTGGGAGCTGGTGATAGACAGGGAGGCCTGGCATGCTGCAGTCCATGGAGTCGCAAAGAGTCAGACACAACTGAGTGACTGAACTGAACTGAACTTGGGCTCAAGAGACCAGCCAGGGTTGGCTTCCATGAAATCAAGTTCAGAAGAGTCTTGGTAGCCAGGTGGTCCTGGCCGTGTTCCAATCTCAAGGACAGAACCAGCTTAATGTGGGCAGGATGCCATGGGGCTGGGGAGGGGTTCCCAAAGCAGCTTTCTAACTGTTGAACCCCTCCTACCTGCACCCTGAAGAGCACATGCTCGCCAAGGAATGAAAACCCTTACATCCCATAATTCCAGTAAGAGGTTCCAGATTCTCCCTAGTAAGGAAATCACAGGGCTCAGTGGTCAAGAAATCACCTGCAATGCAAGAGCCGCAGAAAACATGGGTTTGATCCCTGACTCGGGAAGATCCCCTGGAGCAGGAAATGGCAACCCACTCCAGTATTCTTGCGGACAGAGGAGCCTGGTGTGCTATAGTCTGTAGAGTTGCAAAGAACTGAACATGACTGAAGCGATTTAGCACATGCACAAGGGAATAAAATGAAGGCGCAGAGGGTAAGGACGGTGCCTTTCCAGGTAAGGGCGAGTGGGCAGATCTAGGATGCAGGAAGGGAAATATTGGGGGACTGAACCAAAACTAGTGTGCTTAGAATTTTGCAAAGGGCCAACCCAAAGACATGGCTGAAAAGGCCAGGCAAGCTGTCCTCAGCCACTGGTGGAGCAAGGGTTTCAGACCTAGCCCTGTCTGTCTGGGTCCTGCCGTCCAGAGAGGACGGAATGAGGATATTAAGAGAGGCAATGCCAGCTTCTAGTTCTTGACTTCTGGGTCAAAGCATGTTCTAAAAGGCAAAGGGCCTCCCCTTTTGGGGAGGAAATGAACCGGATCATGCTTCTCAGCTCCTGAGACGTGTGTGTGTGTGTGTGTGTGTGTGTGTGTGTGTGTGTGAAATGAACCGGGATCATGTTTTGGGGAGGAAATGAACCGGATCATGCTTCTCAGCTCCTGAGACGTGTGTGTGTGTGTGTGTGTGTGTGTGTGTGAAATGAACCGGGATCATGTTTTGGGGAGGAAATGAACCGGATCATGCTTCTCAGCTCCTGAGACGTGTGTGTGTGTGTGTGTGTGTGTGTGTGTGAAATGAACCGGGATCATGTTTCTCAGCTCCTGAGACTGTGTGTGTGTGTGTGTGTGAAATGAACCGGGATCATGCTTCTCAGCTCCTGAGACTGTGTGTGTGTGTGTGTGTGTGTGTGTGTGTGAAATGAACCGGGATCATGCTTCTCAGCTCCTGAGACTGTGTGTGTGTGTATGAGCCGGGATCATGCTATCATGCTTCTCAGCTCCTGAAACGTGTGTGTTTGTGTGTGCATGCGTGTGTGTGTGTGTACAAGTTCAGCTCTGCATGACTTCCCCGGGGCGGGCAGGGAGGCGAGGCCCCACAACCAGCTCATGTGTCCAGATGTGAAGGACTCCTGTCTGAGAAGCTAGACTTCCCAGCCACCTTGGGGTGGGGAAGGGGTCTCTGACTATTAGCCACTGCTGCTGTTTGGGGATAAAGAGACCTGCAGGGCTGCCAGGGGGCTGCTGCTCTGGTGGGAGGGGCAAATGGAGGGGGAAGGAGAGCCGCCTGCTTGGAGCATCCCTGTAGCTTAATCCTGCAATTTCACTGCCACTGCACTCTGAACGGGTTCTGCCTCGGGAGCAGGCCCTTGGGAGGCTCCAATTTGATAATGGCCTCACCTTTGCTGAGGAACCAGACCTCGCCACCTGCCCTATTAGCAGACAGGATGGGCTCCCAGGCTGCCCTCCTATGCAGGGCATTAGTCATGCGCCAAAGGCAACACACAGGCCATAAGTCGGAGCACTGGCTGCCCCGCTGGGATTAGTGCAGTGACACTCTCCATATTTTCAGGGCTCATTTTGAGGGCTGTGGCTGCGAGAACCACTATAATATCATAACATATAACCATAATGCTCTGTATCCCATAGCTGGCAGATCGCTAGAAACAACCAGACTGTTCACTTTCATTCGAATGTCAGCACCATTATTTTAACACCAAGTGTGTCCGATCTGACTCCATATCCCTCCACATGGATGTGAGAGCAGTGGCAAAATGAAATGGCATACTTCTTTGAGCTTTTGTTACAACATGATCATGTGGCAAACTGCGAAGAAAATGTAGTAATTAGAGGTTAAATTAATCTTTGACAGACAAGTGGCTTAGAAACGCCCTCCTCCCCAAACCCAGCATAAAGCACATCAGTCTTTCAGAATTAGACTCGCAAAGCATGTGACGTTGGCAACCGCACTGAAACTACTGTCCCACTTAAAATTCCAAAGTCAGCGTTGCAACCTCCAGGGGCAGATCTTACACACTGAGATCTCATTAAGAACAAAACGCAAACAACCCCTGCCACTGCCAACAAAGCCCACCCAGCCAAGCCCTCCGAGGGACTGGTGGCCCCACACTCCATCAGCAACTTGAAAACAAGATATGACACACGCCTTTTGGAGGCACCACAGCCTCAGCCCTGTCTGATCCTTCACTTACAACCTCCGATTTCAGCTGGAAGAGAAAAGCCCTGTGACTTTACAGAAGAGGAAGTGGGGCCCAGAGAGGAGGCCCGACTTCCCTGAGGCGGCACAGTGAGGGGAGCCCTAAGGAAAGAGAAGTCCAGTCTCCCACTCTCAGGTAAGTACCAAGTTTGGAACGCCTGCTTAGCACCCATGGGACTTTCCTCTTCCAGCTTGAACATTCTGTAAGCATCTGCATGTGCAGGTGCATTAGTTCACCAGTGCCAATTCTCTGTAGGAACTGGGGTCACCTGGCCAGGGGGTCTCCAAAAAGGAAGGCAAGGCTGGATCTTGTCCCCTGTGCCGTTCGTGTGACGTGGGGGGTTCAGGTTCAAATATTGGCAAAGTGGAAAAGCACTGTTAAGGATGGGGAAGAGGGCTAGGGACAGCTGGACAGAGGACTTGAGATTGTCTGAAGCATTCTGGATAGCTTAGAGCTTTCATCAGGCCTTTAGATCCAAAAGGCCCACACTTCCTCTCCAGAGATGGAAGAAGGCACAAGCTGGGGTCACCGGGTCCTTCCAAGGCAGATGTCATTCAACAGCTCAGACCCTGCAGCCTTCAGGGGCCTCTTCTAGAAGCAGCAGAAACCAAGTCCAGATCCTCCCACAGGCCGACGAGAGGAAGAAGCACAGGGTGGAAGCTCACGCTCAGCTCATCCTCCTCTGGGCCTTGTGGAACAATCCTCAGTCTTAGGAAAGCAGCATTTCCCACTTAACGGGTTACTTACTGGGCAGAGCAAGCAGCAGGGCACCCTGGGAGGGGAAGGTGGTTGGGATGCTCTGTCGAAGCTGGGCAGGATTTAAGCCCTGTCCCTGGAAGGCTTCACTCTGGGGAGCCCGCAGTCAGCAAAGCCCCCCACTTTGCCTCACCCCACAGTGACAAATCTGATCACTTTGGGAATTATGAAGAGGTCAGATGAAACTGGGGAGCTTCTGTGAATGGGGAGAAAGAAGAAAGCAATGGAGTGGGAGACGGAGGGAATCCAACTGTTTTTTTTTTTTTTCCATCCCCTCCCCTTGAAGAAAATGCTCCTGGTGCTGCAGCTGCCAGGCTGGTCTCTTGCAAGCAGGACCCCATGGGACTATGCACTGAAATCCTGGCAGGTAAATAGTGTAACACAAGCCAAGCCCCTCATCTCCTCAGGGATCCCCTCCCCACTAACTGCCCGAGGGCTCCCCAGAGCCCGATGTTCTTCTTCTGCTCCACTTGCAGATGAAATTATGACACAGTGATGACAGAAACAAGTAATAAGCACTGCCATAAAACCCAGTCAGGTTCGTACAGATTAATGAAGTTTCTTGCCTCAAAGTCCGGAAGACAGTTCAGGACTGTGTCTGCAAAATCAGACTGTTCCCACTGAGCTTGGTGACGCTGCTTTCCTGTCGTACAGTTGACTGCTGCTGCCTAGGTTACCCCAGTGGCTGGCGTTCTGAGAGGTGTATGATGGGAATTAGTTTATTGTGCTGATCCATAGTAAGTGACTCCTGTTCCCCGATCATTTATCTCCCTCCCCAACCACATCTGGGTTGGTCTATTCACGCTCTCAGCATTCTATCTGCTCCAACAAACACTCAGCCTTTTCTGCTTGGATAAGGAGATTTTTTAGTTACATCCATTATATGTGTATCAACATTTATGGCAGCAAAATAATTGCCAGAGAGCTCAGAGGACAAAAGGTCCTCCCTCATAATGTGATCGGTTAAAAAAAAAAAAAAAGAAAAAAAATCAATATTAACATCAAGCAGGACAGTGGCAGATTCTTACATGGCTGCTGTGTCCTCCAAGTTGGAAATGTGACTTTTAAAAAACATCCAGCTGGACTAGGATGCAGTGAGTTCAGAGCCCATGCTCCAGTGGGGCACATGTGTGGAGGGGAAGGCCTTTTTGTCCTTGAAACCTTGACTGAGTAACTGCAAAGCACCCAATCTGTTCTATACTAGATGAGTCCTTTGGAGACATGCCAGTCTAATTTCAAAGAGCTTGAGTCCCGTTATCTGGAAACCAACCCAGTGATGAGGTGGCCGGCCGTCAGCAGGTCCTCAGACCACCAGATTAGGGGTACCAGACAGGAAGCCCTGCAGGTTGCTTTCCAGCCTCCAGCATTCATGCTCTGGGTTAGAAGTTCACATGGGTGAAAGACACAGAGAGGGAACACTTTCCACTTCTGTGTTGTTTGGATTGACCTTCTGTCCTTTTTTCTTCCTCCCTCTTCTTGCTGCCCCTCAAAATGTCAGCTCCATTTCTTTACCTATCTAGCCTCCAACCCCACCCCAATATTATTTCAGTTCCCCAGAAGATGACTTGCATTCACAAATCATAGAATGTTAGAGCTGGAAGGCACTTGGACTCCAAGGTCATGGTGGGGGGAGGGGGGCAAGGAGGGAGGATGGACTTGCCCAAGATCACTGTGCCAGTTAGTGGGAAAATTGCTCTAGAACACAAGTTTCCCAGCTCCCAGGCTAATGATCTCTCAAATGTATCACTGCAGAAAAAAAAAAAAAAGAGACTCTTAGAAAAAGTTTACGGCAGATAGGAAGCCCCTTTAAAGAAGGCGAGTGGTTCTGCTGTCAGAAGAACCACTTGCCCAAGATCATTTTCTACCCATTTCAAAAACCTAAACAGCAGTTGAGTTTCCTAGGGACAATCTATTAACAGGCATATTTTAAGCCTTTAGGTGATCCGCTTAAAAGGAAAAAAAATGATATTAAATGTGCTGGCCAACCTCGACAAAATCCCTTTCCTTAGTGCAAAGAATCAACCACGGTAAATCTCTTACCTTAAGATGCAGTGAGTGTATGGCCCCCGCCCCCACCCCAGCAACAGGCTATTTCCTAGTTGAGTTTAAAAATTCAGTGACGTTCCTATTTCAACCCACATATCTGTGTCACTGTCAGCGTCAGTGGCAGGAAAACAGACGAAGTCACCCTTTGCTAATGATTTCCTAACATGGAATTTCCTCGTATCTCCTCAAGTTTTTCTTTTTCCAATGCCAAACTGTTTTCTCCCCCACCCCCTTTCCCAAACACACTGTACTGAAGGAAAACTGAAAATGGTCCCAGGCAGAAGACTATGCTTTCTAAGGAGATCTTACAAGGAAAAGCTGCAGCTCTTTGTGATATTTTTAAGAGGTGGGGAGAGAATTGCTAGTTTTTCTAAAGCCAGTACCAACAAAACAGAGATTTCCTTCTGGGCATCTTGGAATCTCTCAGCTTGGCTCTTTCCCTTCTCCCACCTCCTTCCCAAGTTCCACTTTGAGCAACACTCACACATCAGTGCTGAAAGTAACACGCTCAAGCAGTGGAGGGCACGCGTGGGACGAGGCCAAAGGCCCTCAGGACTAGGGACAATCTTTGCAGAACTAACGAAGCACAAACCAATATAGGCGCGCCCAGGACGCTTCTCCTCTGGAGAATATCCTGTTTAATATGCACATTGGTCGCAGAGAGAAAAGAGGGCTGTTACTTTAAGGGGAAGTCGCTGATTAGCTGCTCGGGCTGGCAGCAAACAGCTGGTCTGTCCGGCAGGTTCAAGGCCATTTCAGCTTCTCTCTTATGGAGGCACCATATGTTCCATCTCGCACATCAGCAGCTTTATTTTCCAATGATCTTGTTCCAGAAGGGAAGCACAAAGGGGGAGGAGAAGGTAGACCCCGTGTTTACCCTTTGAGTACTTTCCTGTGGTTTTTAGATGCAATGGGGACGTGTATGTTTCGAGGGTGGGGATAGTTAACGCTTCTCCTTCTATTCCAAAGACCAGAGAACAAATGTCGGATCAACAGTTTCGAATACCCTCCAGAGATCGGAGGAGAGTGCAGTAGGAGGACACGTGAAAAGGCACGCATACTACGTGGCCAGGAGGTTAAACGAGAAGATGGGGTGGAGACCGGCAAAAGAGATCTGGAGGAATCTGCTCAGGAGACCTACCAGTCGAGTTCGGGCCCCGCCTGCTTCTCCTGATTTGTCAGTTTTTCTTATGGCCAGTATTCCCTTTCTGAACAAACTTCACAAGGAGACCCGCGGAGCCGTCAGGGGGGGCGGGGGCGGGGCCAGTCAGGCCGACAGGCTGGCTAAAGGTTACCGCAAACAGTCTGTTTAACATTCCTCAGCCCAAAACCGACTTCCCGAAAGTTTGGGGGGTGGGGGCGGAGCAGGGCAGGTGTCAGGGACAGGGGCCGGTTGAATCCTCACTCCAACTAATGCCGGGAACCCGTGGGTTCTTAACACCCCCAAGTGCCCGGCCTTGGACCCCTACTCAGGCGGCCGGCTCGTCACAGTCGAGAAGTGCGCCCTCGTCCCCACTGACGAACCTCGGAGGGGAGGTGGCAGTCCCGACTCCCTCCCTCCATGCAAAGGGGCCCCGCGGAGCGTTCGAACCCCTGTGTAGGGGGCTGCGGGCGGCTGGAGGGCGCGGGAGGAGAGAGGGGTGCAGTCGTGGGGTGGCGAATGCCTCAGAGTCGCCGCCATCGTCTCAGCCGTCAGCAGGTGCGATAGACACCCTGAGTCCTAACGGCGAGGGGCGCGGGTGGCAAAGCGAAACCGAGGCAAGGGCGCCCCCTATGCCCGGGACCGATGAGTGCAGCGGCGAGCCGCGAGCGGCGTCCGCCCATTCCGCGGAGCGTGCGCCGCCTCTGGCCCCCGCGCCAACCCGCTAGCCTAGCCGCCCGCCCAGCCGTCCGGGCGGGGGGCCACGGGTGTCCGCGGCCGGACTGCCCGGCGCACTGCCGGCGCCAGGAGCCGGGGGCTCCCCACACCTTCCGAGATTCCTGTCGAGTGGCTTTGAGACCCAGCGCCCTCCCCCACCGCCTACACTTGCCCTCCTGTCCCAAGCAGCTCGAAGCCACTGGGAGGCAGCCTCCCCCGCCCCTTGCCTCTGCGTCCCTTTCCCCTTCCCTCTCTCGAGCCACCAGGGAAACAAAGGGGCTTTTTATAAAGCGAATTGGCGGCGATGGGGATGGGAGGGAGGGAGGGAATCTATAAAGACAAGAAGAGGCGGGGTGAGGGATGAAGCTGAACGGCCTCCGGAGCCCCAAGCGGCCGTGGCGGCCAGGAAGCCCCGGCGGGAGCGCGGCCGACCCCCTGGTCCGTGATCACTCGGGTGGGGGCCCGCGCCCGCGGAAGGCTGGGCTGCCCCGTTGAGATGCTGCTTGCAGGCTCGCCGAAGCCTGGGAACCGGATCGCCCAGGCCGCGGGACCCGGGATGGGCGGCGCGATCCCCGCGGGTTCTCCCCTGGGAGACCCGGGCCCTCTCCTCTTCCCAGCTAACTCTTTCGAAATTACTCAGGCTTGGGGAGAGTTTACGTCTTTGTTCCAGCGAGGCAGCCTCTGGTACACCCGGCTCGCTCGCCCTCACAAAGTCCCGGAGCTGGCCTTGGTCGGCTACCTGCAAATGGCACGTTCGCCGTGGGCACGGCGCCCTGGGGGAATTCCTTCTGCTGCCGAATAACGACAAGCCACCCCAGCAAGTGAAGTCGCTTCTCTCCACGTCCCTGAGCCATCCTGTGCTCCCGCCCGCGTACACACCCACACCTACATTTGGGGTGCCCCAAACGGCCGCACCCGGCTGTAGGGGCACGACGGAGCGAAACCCCGGCCCTAAGTGCGTCTGTTTGCTCAGGTTCCGACGACTTGAGGGCAGTTTTCGGCAATCTAGTCCTATTAGTGTCTGCTCAGTCCTCATTTAATCACGGATCAAAATCAGACGTACGGCCAGCTTTCCAAGAGGCTTCCGACATGCTGCCTCGGGACGGAGCTTGGCCGAGCCAACTGGCCGTGAAAAGTATTTGGCGGCGCTCCGGGGGGCTTCCCGCCCGCCCTTGTTGGCGCTGGGTTGTGCCGCTGCTCCGAGGCCTGGGAGCTCGGGTCGCGGGGGCGCCGGGAGCTCCGGGCAGGAGCCCAGTCGGGGCTGCCTCCGGCCGCCAGCTCTGCTCGGGGCTGCTCTCCAGAGGAGAATTTGGCAGGGAAGGAAGCGAGAGGCGGCGGGCTCAGCGCGCACACACTCCACACTCCCGTTCGGTGGCGGCAAACTGGCTACGGGTGGGGGTGGGGGGTGAATCCTGCGCCCGGCGCCCACTGCCGACTGGCCCAGGCTCTGGGAGCTGGGATGCGAAGGCAGCATCGCCAGTGGCATTCGGGCAGCGAGCGGCTCCGGGTGCGCCGGGACCAAGCGGGAGCCTCCTGGTGGCCCAGCGCGGCCGGGGAAGCCCTCGTGGCCCGCGCCCCTCTGCCTTCCCTCCTCAGTGCTTGACTGCCCCTGCCCGATTCCAGACACCCGGCGGGTGCCGGGGTGCAGGCACAGGCCACGGTCCCGGGCGATGCGAGCTGCGCTCCGCTCGGCCCGACCAGTTAAAGAAGCGGGCGACCACGCGCAGCGCCAGGTGGGCCGTGTGCTCGGAGCAAACTTCGGGGTCCCCCGGCCCTCAGTAACCCGGGGCCTGCGCTCCTCCGCGACGCAGGTCACAAGTGGGGGCCACAAGTGCAGCTCGGCACCCCCAGAACATTCGGACCTCCCGCGCCCGCCCTCAGCCTTACCGTGCTGCGGAGCTCCCGCGGCGGCGGCGGCGGCGGCGGCGGGGGCAGTGCCCAAGGGGCAGCCTGGCCTCCGGCGCCCGCCGAGCGGACCGGCTGGGTCGCAGATCTCCCCCGGCTAGCGGCCGGTGCCCCCCGAGCCCGCCCGCCGCCGGCCGCTTCAGCTCGCGGCCAAGTTCATGCCGGCGGCGCTGCAGCGGCGGCCTCAGTCTGCTCGCTCCATTCCCACCGCCCGGCTCCGCGCCGCGCGCCCGGAAGGTGGAGTTTCGGGGGTTTAAGTTACTGATAGGCATTTCTCACTGCTGTGTCACTCGGGGAGGAGGAGACACGCACGCCGCACACTCACACACCCTCACACTCAAGGCGACGAGCGGCTCCGGCCTTAAAGGGGAAGCCGCGCTGCCCCGCCCGCGACCCCGCTGGACCCGGAGTCCCGAAACGCTGAGTTCCGGGCCCGCACGGGGCGGGGGGCAGCGGAAGCGCGGCGACAGCCAGAGGGGCCTACCGGGCCGTCTGGCCACTCTTTGAAAAGGAAAGCGGCCGCAGGTTTGCCTCCCTGTGGTCGCCTCGCTTCTCCAGTCAACTCCAGCCTGGGCGGCCGGGCAGCAACGGGAGGCAAGGAAGGGGCACGGGGACACTCACCTCGGTGGCTCCGCACGCTGCGGGAGATGGTCGGTGCCCTAGGCGGCAGGTGGCCTGCCTAGACGGTGCGCCGCTGGCCAGAGGCGACAGCGGGGTGACCGAGCGTCCCCGGGCACGAGCGGATGGAGCTGGCCAGAGGGCAGCAAGCGGGGCCCCGCGCGCGCGGCAGGTAGACTTCCCGCTTCTGGGCCGAGCGAGCCGTCCGTGTGCGCCCTGGTGGGACGCAGAGGGAGCTGGGAGAGCGGGAGAACCAGCACTCACGAGCGACAGGGCGGGGAGCTCGTGCCAAACCAACTGAAACCGCGGGAGGCCAGAGAGAGCACGAGATCGAATCCCAGAGAGGCACTGGTGGAGAGGGGGGCGGCGGGGGAAAAAGAGACACAGTGCGGGGCGGAGGGGCGAGAGAGACGCGGGGAGGGGGGCGGGGGAAAGAAAGACACAGTGGGGGTGGAGGCAGAGACAGACAGTGGGGGGCGGAGGGGAAGAGACACGGTGGAGGGCAAAGGGGCAAGAGACACAGTGGGGGGTGGAGGCTGAGAGAGACAGTGGGGCGCGGGGGAGAGACACAGTGGGGGACAAGGGGGGGAGAGACACAGTGGGGGGCAAGGTGGGGAGAGACAGTGGGGGGCAAGGTAGGGAGAGACACAGTGGGGGGCAAGGGGGGAGAGACAGTGGGGGGCGGGGGGGAGAGACACAGTGGGGGGCGGGGAGGAGAGACACAGTGGGGGGTGGGGGCGGAGAGACAGTGGGGGACGGGGGTAACAGACACAGTGTGGGGTGGGGGAACGAGAAACAGTGGGGTCGTGGGGGGGAAGGGAGATACACAGTGGGGGGCGGGGGGGAGATACACAGTGGGGGGCGGGGGGGAGATACACAGTAGGGGGCGGGGGGGAGAGAGAATAAGAGCTGGCAGCTCCCCAGAGGACCCCCCATTGTCACCCGGGACAGAGTAACAGCTTCAGGTAGCCAGTTCCACGCCCGTCCCCCTTTCCCTCCCCCGCAGAGACCGACCCCCAGCCGCGGCCCCGGCCTCCTCTCCCTCGCCCCGGGAGGGCGCTCACCTTCCGCGGGCCGCTGCCGGGCAAGGAGCGCAGGTCTCACGGCCGCCGCGTCGGCCCGCCGGCTCCCGCCCAAACGGCCAAGGTGTCCCGTGGTGACAGCCGTGGAGACCCGGGCTCTCAGGTGGCGGGACTGCCGAACTGCACCCGCCCCGGCTCGTGGCCTAGAGGCGCCCCTCCCCCCGGGGCCCCGCCCCCCCCCAGCTCCCACCCGCGTGCGGACCCTGTCTTGGCCTCCTGCAGGCGTGCTCGGCGAGGAGCCCGGGCGCGCCAGCCAGTCTCCCGCCTCTCTGGCCCCGGGCCGGCGGAGCCCCCGCGGGATCTGGGCTGGTCTGGCCTCGCGCCGCGCGGGGTTATCCCGGGGCAGACACCTGCGGCTTCTGCAGCAACACGGCTTCCTTCTCAACTGCCCGGCGGCGAGCGGGAGCGTGCCGTCCGCCCTCTACCCACCCCCTACCCCCCGGGCACCAAGGCCCGTGGCTGCCCTCCCCGTCTCCCCCGGGGTCTGGCCCGCGCCCCCCATCCGGGGTCCCCATCTGGGCTGCGTCTCCTAACCTGAACTTACCGAGCGGCGGCGGGGCCCGAGCCCAGCCTTCGGACGCCGCGTCTGGTCCGACAGCAGCAACGCCGAGTGCAGCCCCCGAGTGGCCTGCGGGCTCCTGCCTGCACCTCAGAGGAGTGACCTGTTAGAAGCACATTTGGTCACGACTCGGCCGAGCTGCGGGCCGGGAATAAAGGGGAGGGCCCGCCGCCCTTTCGGCCCCTCCTTCCCTCCACGCCCACTCCCTCGGCCCGAGGAAAGCGCCGAGCCCCCTCCCAGAAGCGAACGAACTCCTGTCGTGGGCTGCGTAGGTGCGCCCGAGCAGAGCGCTACCTCGGAGCGTTTCCCGAAGTTTCCTGACGGAGGAGCCACGCCCGCGCCCCGCCGCGGGCACAGGTGTCGGACTCCTGCTCCTCCGTCCCAGTCCCGGGGCGAGCGCGGCCCAATGGGGGCGTCGAGGGTGCATGGCCCTGCTGGGCTGTTGGGAAAGAATCCACCTTGGCCGGGCCCCGCTGGGGCTGCCCTGGAGAGGGCCAGCGGCCAGGAGAACGTATTGCGCTCTGGTGATCGAAACGGATCGCAGTTCCTTACCTTCGGTCCCCACTAGGCCGCAGTTGGAGACCCGGGGCACTGACGGGTCGGGGTCATGCGGGAACTGGGATCATCCTAGACCCACCGCGTCCGCGTAAAGTGAGAGCAGATTTGCGTCTTGAAGGAAATTGGATTAAACAAAACGGAAGCAGGCATAACTGTTGTCTATTACCGAGCGTTGCGAGTGGTTTTAAAATTTGCTTCCCGCCCACCTCCAAGTGCACTGATCCTGGGGGTGGAAAACAGGGATCCGTTCCCAGGAGCCTTCCCTCCACCCTTATGTCACTTCTCCACTTCCTCAGTGGACCAGGTGGTCCTCGCTTCCCCGCGAGGCCTGGGAGTCAGGGAGATCCCAGGCGCACTCGTGCCAGAGGATCCACCGCCCGCTTGGCACAACGGCCTGAATGGCCGTTAGACATCTCCAGCTCCACGTGGCCTGAGCCGAGCTCCTGACCGTCCCTGAAACACACTCCTACCACAGTCTGTCGCCTTAGTTCACCGCAGCTGCGTCCTGCAAATTTCCTACAGTTTTCCTGGATTCTTTTCTTTCACTCACACCCCACATCCAGAGAGGTAGACAGCTCTCTTGTCTCCATCTTCAAAATGGTCCGACGCTCCTAGCCCTTCTGCCACTGCTACCCTCTGTGCCTGGCCACTAGCATCTCCCGCTGGATTATTGCAGTGCCACCTGAAAGGTTGCCATTTCCTACCTCCCTCGTCCTCCTCTCCCCTGCCCCAGGAAGGTCTTCTGCAGCGGCTCCCCACTTCTCCCAACCTGGATGACACCATCTTCCTTCTTGCCCTCACTTGCTCTGCTCCAGGCCTCCTGACTCTTCCTCAACACACAAGGCACATCTGTCCTAAGGGTCTTTGCACTGACCCTTCTCTGTGTTGAAATGCACTTTCCCAGATAGCCATTGGGTCCGCTCCCTCCTTTCCTTTCATCTTGACCAACCTTGGCAGAAGTCACCTGGCCAACCTATGCAACAGTTCAAAGCCCAATAGCCATCTCTGGCACTCCCCTCCGCTTCCCTTTGTTTTCTCTCTAGTACTTAACTAGCTTAACTAACTGACCTGTCTATAGGTAAGATCCCAAGAGAGCTGCCGCCAGTGCCTGTTTTGCTCACCGTCAAATTTGTAGCTCCTGGCATGGTACCTGGCACAGAATATCTGCTCGCTGAATGTTAGTAGGAATCTGTTTTCCTGGAACATTTCAGGAAACTCTGGGGGCCACAGGATTGTACACACACATGGGGAAAGGGACCCATAGCTGTCGTTATATTTTAAGGAGGTTTGTGAGACCAGTCTCAGATCATGTCACCAAGAGGCATTGTGGCCCAGATGTGTTGTGGTTCTTTCAGTTCCTGTTGGAAACAGAGGTTCCCTTGTAGTTTTCGCCTTGAGTACTCCAAGGCTAATGGAGAAATAGGAGACAGTGAGGAAGAGGACTTCGTACTCATTGAATAGACTGGCAATGAGACCATTTTGTTGCCCCAAATGTGGACCAGGTCTGGAGCTAACAGCTCTCTATGCATCAAGGTATACCGTGTGCTTTACCTGCATGAGTCCATTTACCCAGTAGATGCTAAGCTGTTGTCATCTGTGTTCTCGATGAGGAAATGAGAGGCTCGGGGGGCGGGGGGCATGTCTGGGGTCACGTGGCTAGAGAGTGGCCGAGCAGTAAGCAGTTGGGCCTTAAAACTTGGGCTGCTTCCACCTGTCAAGTGACTGCTCACATTTAGCAGGAGCAGCCCTGGACTGTGGGTCCAGGCAAGGAAAGGAATCCTACAGCCTCTCCAGGGGCTGCCCTTCCCCAGGGATCTTCTGGCCCTGTTTCTTGAGAAGCTGTCAAGCAAAGGGTCGGACTTGGGTTATGGGAGTTCAGGGGCACCAGGGCAAGGCCAATGTGGGCTCTGCCTTTGGTCTGACCCAAACCTGGAGCTCGAGAGATAAGAAAACAGTCAGCAGACACCTCTCATTCATGGGCAGAGTCCTGGGAACATACAAGAAGTTTTTTCACGTGTATGTGACAGGTGTGGAGCTTTAACTGGGCAGCTTCTGGAACTCTGTGTATCGCCTGCATAGGTGGGGGCCCTTGGAGAGCAGGCATGCTGACTGCAAGTATAGCAGTTGCTTTGTTCATCTGTACACCCTTGCTCCAAAGCCTCCTGTGGCTCTCTACTGCCGATAGCACTAAGTCCCAGCTCCTCAGCCTGGTGTCCCACAGGCGGGCCTCAGCCTTCATCCAGATTCTTCATCTGGTGTTTTCACACATGCTCCTGGGACTTCTGCCCAGTTGGACCGTTGATTGGACCCCAAACAACCCTGGTTCTTCCGACCTCTACACTTTGCTAATGCATTTCTGCCTAGGATGCTGGCTGTCCCGTCAAAATTCCACCTGACTTTCAGGGCTCCTCTCAAAAGGCTCATCCTCCATGAAGCCTGGCTCAAATTGCAGCACAGCACAGCACTGGTGCCTTCTCTCCCTCCCTCTGCCAGCTGTGAGCCTGTCTGTCTCTCTGATCTGCACGCCTTTGCCCTCAGCTCTTCCTGTTACACTATTTTACCAGAGACGTTTGGGGTCCTCCGAAAGCCTCCCTGATGAACTCATGGCTGACTCGTGGCTGGGGCAAAGAGGGGTTCACAGGGTCCTCCAAATAGAAGAATCCAGACCCAGAGGGAAGAAATGGGGTGATGCACAGTGGCAGAGCTCAGCACAGGGTCTGACATTGCCCCCCTTGCCCCCAGCTGCTGCACATGCTTAGGGGCTGTTGGCTATGCCTGGAAGTCACCCCCTACCTACACTTTCCTAGCCTCTCCCCTGTTCCTGGACCCCTGCAGTTATGCCCCCCACCCCGTGCAGAGACCACACCCCACTGCCCAGGGCTCTGAGTGCTAGGCTCCCTGAACATTCTTTCAGGGCTTGTTATTGATAATGCACCCTCTGCATAGAATCCTAACCATGATGACCTACATTTTCTGCCCACAGCAGACTGGCGGCCACAACTAACAGGAACCAGGATAGACAAATGTCCGTGCGGAAGCCCAGGGTGGTGACTGTCTCCTGTTGTAGATCCAGGTGTGGCTGCTCCAGCATCTCCTTACTGGGGTGTAGTCAGGGTTGCAGCCCCTCTGGATATAACAGTTGTTTGTCCTCAGAGAAGAGGCTACTGTTATGTATTCCAAACATCCCCAAAGACAGAAGGCAGTTATTGAATGTAAGGTGAAATATATTAGGATGAAAACTCAGTTCTGCACATGGGTCCAAAGCCATGTGCAAATGATTTAGGCAAATGGTGAGTGTTTTGCTGTGTCTGGGAAAAGGTGATTGTGTGCCAGGTGAGGAGTCAGGCTGGGGCACTTGATGAGGACATGTGGCATTTTGCCCTGGTGGGGTGGACGAGAACCATTGGGAAATCATTTTGAGTTGAAGTATCATTTTGAGTTGAATTAGTTCTCTTCACCGTGTTCTTAGTTTTAATTTTCTCTGGGATGTTGGTGGTGGTAAGCACTTTTAAGATTCACAATGGAAACAAATGGGAAATTGTTAAAATATTGATTGTAATTTCCTGGCGACTCCACTGATTTAAAAAATAGGAACCTTTAAGAAAAAAACCCTCATTAGCAAGCGAGCAGTTAATTAAAGGGCTGGAGAATGGCTTCCATCGATTTCACCATGAAACCAGAAAGCTGTGGCTACACGTCAATTTTTCCCCTGAAGCTCCTTGCTTACCACAAATTCCACTTTCAGAATGCCATAGGTAGTATCAAAGGGTAGATAAGGATGGGAAATGGTTTTGGAAACAGATAGATAAATAATTTAGGGAATTAACATAAATCCAGATGACTGCCAGTTTTCCTCTTGCACCATACATACAACTGAAAGACACTGTCAAAGCTTTTATAGAAAAAAGTATGCAGATGGCTTGCTAATTATTACTCTCTATGCAATGACATTTTTTTTTCCAACAGTACAGGCACGACTCAGGCCCCACATGGGAAGAGGCTCCATCCACTATTCTAGGACCCTTCAGACCATTTGCAATTTTGTGATTAGAAATACACACACCCACCAAAATCCAGGCCGGTGGCTGTCCTAGCAACCAGCTAGGCTACTGCCGCACCATCGCTACAACGGTTCAGAAGGTTAATATGACCTAATGCCAGGGGACCAGCCAGAGCCCAGCATCAAGCAGGCATGCTGTCCAGGCAGACATTGGGAAAAAACAAAAACACAAATGGACAACGTACTCCTGCTATTCTTGGTTTGGAAAACACAATCATCTTAACAATAAAAGCAGCCCAAACTGTTGGCACACCTACTCTGCACTAGGGCCTGTGCTTCACGTCATGAGCTCATGAAGCCTCATAAGAGCTAATTTCAGAGTGGTGCAGATTGAGGCTCAGAGACGTTCAGCAACTTGTCTTGAGATCACGCAGCTGCTCACTGGTGAAACCAAGATTTGAATGTCCTAGGCGGTCTGCTACAGCGGCGTCCAAAAAATTCCATGAAGACAAAACTCAGTAGGGAGATGGGAAATAACATGCACTTCACATGTTACCGGCTCTGTGCCTGTAGCTTTGCTAATTGTCTGGCTTGCACTGCCTCATGAAAAAGGACTGTGACATTTTCAACAATTTTGTGAACTTGTTGATAGGTCTTAGTAGCTTGTAATTGACCATGGTGGTAGTAGCTACACTCCTAGAAATGGGCACAAGTCCAGGCTGGTTGTAAACATTGAGAAACATTCCATTGCATACAGACATTAGAGCCAGACTGCCTGGTTCAAATCCTTGGATCTCCACTTGCCATATGGCCTGGGGCAAATGGAGACCTTAGTCTGCCAAAGGAAGATAATCACAGTGCCTGTCTCATTGGCTGGTTGCAAGGATTCAAATAAAAATAAATCCATGTAAAGCACCTCCCACAGTAGAAGTGATGGGCTACTGTTTGTAAAAATAGGTATACTCCAACTACTAATAATTACTATTATTTTTATTATTACTTCATCTAGAGTACAGCAGCATGTCCTAAAAATATTCTCCCTGCCTCTGGTCTTGTACCCTCCAGTGCATCCTCCTCACAGATGCGAGGGTAAGTTTCTAGAATACAGATCTCTGCCTTGTTCCTGCCTTACTCAAAATATTTCAATGGCTCCCTACTACCCTCAGGGAAAAGTTGCTGCTCTAAAATATCAAGATCTCTTAGTCTGTTTGGGCTGCCAGAACAAAGTACCCTGGACCAGGGGCTGAAACACCAGAAACACATTGTCCCCCAGTTCTAGAGAGTAGGTGTCTGAGATCAAGGAGTGAGCAGGCTTGGTTCCTTCTGAAGTCTGTGAGGGAAGGATCTGTTCCAGGTTTTTTCCTTGGCTTGTAGACGGCCATCATCTTCCTGTGTCTCTTGACATTTTCTTCTTTCATTGCACACTCTGTGTCCAAAATTTTCCCCTTTTTATAAGGACATGGCAGTATTGAATTAGGGTCCCACCCTACACTAGTAGCATCTCGCCTCAACTAATCACATCTGCAATAATCCTAGTCCCAGTAAGGGCACATTCTGAAGTACTGACAGAATATCAACACATGAATTTTTGTGGGACACAATTCAACCCATCACCATCCACCCTCTGGTCCCTCAAAAGTTCATGCGTTTTCTCACATGAAAAATGCATTCAAAATCTCCAAAAGTCTTATCCCAATTTAGCATCAACTCTCAGTCTAAAATCTCATCCACATATCATCTAAATCAGGTATGGGTGAGACTCAAGGTATCATTCATCCTGGGCCAAATTTCCTCTCATTTGTGAACTTGTGAAACCAAGCAACAAGTTATCTGCTTTCAAGATGGACGTGATGGTTATGTTTATGTGTTGACTTGACTGGGTTAAGGTAGGCCCGGAGAGCTGAGTGTGTCTCTGAGGCATTTGTGGAGGACGTTTGCATTTGAATCAGTAGACTAAGTAGAGAGACTGACCCTCACGAATGAGGGTGGGCATTGTGCAACCCATGAAGGGCCCAGATGAATCAGGTGAAGGAAAGGCAGATCCCACTCTTCTCTTAAGCTCAGATGGCCATCTTTTCCTGCCCTAGAACTTCAGAGTGCCTTGTTTTCCCACCTTCAGACTCTGGGACTTAGTCCAGTGGCTCCCTTGGTTCTCTGGATTTGGACTGAATTGTACTGTGGGCTTCCCTAGGTCTCCAGCTTGCAGATGGCAGATCGTGGGACTTCTTGGCATCCCTACCATGTGAGCCAATTTCTATCATAAATCTCCTCTTCTTTCATCCATCTATAATCTGTCATCTCCTACTGACTGTATTTCTCTGGAGAACCCTAATACCACGGGACAGGCAGAGTATAGCCATTTCCATTCCACAAGGGAGAGATTGGCAGGAAAATAGGGACCACTGGGTCCCAGGAAAGTCTGAAACTTAGCAGGGCAAATTCCATCTGATTTTAGGTTTGTGAATAATCCTCTGGTTCAGTGGTTTGCCCTCCAGGTTTGTCCCTTAGCCCCCACAAAAACAACTCAGGTAGTGGACATAGGCAACAACTGGCTGTTCCAAAACACATTGTTGTTTCACACCTCCGTGCTGTGCACTCTGTGTTCCCCAAGGGCTGCAGAGGGCCCTCCTTTCCCAGCTCACTTGGGCCACTCCTCTCAGCCATCAGGCTTCAGCCAAAGCTTTTGTTCTCATCTGTGTGGCCTTCATGGACCCCCACCCCCCACCCCTGCCCAGAGGCCAGGAGAAGGAGCTGCCAGTTTACAAAAAGCACCTTGGCTAGTGAGCTGCTCCTTGATGGAGGTGGAGGGGTGGGGGTGGGGTAGGGGGGAACCAGTGAGGGATGAGGGGATGGGATGGAGGGTGGAGGTGGAGGAAAGTGGGGTCCTCACCACTCTGCCCTGTAACTGCGGATATGCCCACCCCTCCCCCACACTAGACTGGGGTCCCCAGAAGTTCAACTTGCTGTGTATCAAGTCTTAGCCCAGGGCCAGGTGCAGAGCTGTTGTGCCATACATAAATGCTTTTGTTGAGCACTTCCTGTGCGGAGTGTTGAACTTGGGCTGAGCGTGCTTGGGAGAACAAGAACGGACCATCTCACACTCATCATTAGAGCCAACAGAAGTACTGCTTTGCAGAGCCGCAGGGCCCTTGGCTGCAGGCGCTGACACCTGGCACGTAGTAACTCATGGGATCCAGAGATTACACGACAGTGTAAAGGCAAGCAACCAGAAGCCAGTCGACTTTCTTTCTTTTTTTTTTTTCATTTATTTTTTTTGTCATACATTGATATGAATCAGCCATAGATTTACACGTATTCCCCGTCCCGATCCCCCCTCCCACCTCCCTCTCACCCGATTCCTCTGGGTCTTCCCAGTGCATCAGGCCCGAGCACTTGTCTCATGCATCCCACCTGGGCTGATGATCTGTTTCACCATAGATAGTATACATGCTGTTCTTTTGAAATATCCCACCCTCACATTCTCCCACAGAGTTCAAAAGTCTGTTCTGTATTTCTGTGTCTCTTTTTCCGTTTTGCATATAGGGTTATCGTTACCATCTTTCTAAATTCCATTGTGGTATATATACACCATGGAATACTACTCAGCCGTTAAAAAGAATTCATTTGAATCAGTCCTAATGAGATGGATGAAACTGGAGCCCCTTATACAGAGTGAAGTAAGCCAGAAAGATAAAGAACATTACAGCCAGTCGACTTTCAATCCAGGCCTTGCCACTTCATAGCTGTGTGACTTTCCCCTCTCTGTACCTCTGTTTCCTCTTCTATAAAATGGGGCTTGTGGGGTACCTACCTCACAGGACTGGCTTGCAGTCAGTGACTTCATATCTTTCAGGTGTCAGCTGTCACTCAGCTACAGCCAGTTTTGAGCCACTGCTTCTGCTGCTGCAAAATGCTTGCCAAGGGCTAAGCATGCTCATCCGCCCAGGGTCAGGGCTGGGAAAGGCGAATCTCAAGGGCCCCTCCGGCTCTCACAGGGCATCTGCCCCATGCATGAGATGACCAGAGTGCACCAACAGGCAACATGGACAAAGAAATGTGTGGATGTGGGGAGGGGGATGGTGATACTGCATGTTTGTTGGTGGCAGCTCCATCAAATGATAAGACGCCTAGCTTGGGAGGCAAGACCCTGGGTTCCCAGCTCAGGCCTGTGCCTGACTCAGTGTAGGACGTGGAGCAAGCTCCCTTCTCTCCCTGGGCTTTACTTCCTGCTCTCCACAGGCACAGAACTCCCATCTGCTGCATTTTCCAGAAAGGCCCCCTACTTGCCTTGATAGTTGAGAGACCCGTCCTGGGTTGCAGGAGGCCACCGATTGCATTGGAGCTGGAGATATGCCTCCACCATCCTGCCTCCCAGTCACCCAGTGTATCTGCCAGCAGGGAAGCGCTACTGCCTTGAGGAATGAGTCTAGATGTCACCTGGTGCAACTCAAGTAATGAAACCAAAGGGCGAGGCAGTGCCTTGCCGATCTACCCCTTGAGCTGGGACACTCGTCTCCCCAGTCCTTTCTCCTGAGCACAGGGGCAGGAGAGGCCAAGAAGATGCTTTGCTACCCAATGCATTCTCTCTGGGCACCTCATCTCTGCCCTAGAGCCTCGGAACCTAAGATTCGGTGCAGTCTTCTTGCCCCTGCCTTGTTGCCCAAGGCTCTTCCAAGGTGGCACTATATGGGGAATTACGGTACTGGGCTCTTGCCAGGAGGAAGAGAGTGTGTACTTTACATGGGACTGAAATGTCCCTGCTGTTCAGAGAAAGGAGATTCAGAGAAGAAGGCAAAATTGGTGCCTTTTGCAGCAGCCAAATTTCCATCTTGTTGTTGTGTGCTGGCAACGTGATGCCCAGAGCCAGATCACACAGGCTGGTGTCACATTGCCTCAGCAGCAAAACAAACAGCTTTAGTAATCAAGTCCTCTGGATGTGGTGGCAGATGCCTGGCTGGCTCAGGAGGACCATAGTGGTCGCTTTAGAGTTTTGGGGTGGTCAGCAAGCCAGACGTGGTACCATGCTGAGCCTCAAGCAGGGCTCAGCTTCCTTCCCACCCTGCCCTGTCCCCAGCCCTGTTCCACAGAAGCCATCCTTCCTAAGATGTGTCATCGTCCACCCCTGAGTCCTGGCCCTATTTGGCTCCTCATTCCTAAAGACCAAACGTGGCAGTGTACCACATCATGGATGCCACTCCACCATGCTCAGTGAAGCTGGTGGAATCAGAGCGGAAGGCTCAAGAAAGCTATGGAGTATAAGTTTTGTAGGGTGGCCATGAGGGACCGAGTTTCTGTGCAGTGGGATGACCAGCAAGCCAAACATTTCCTGCCCACTCTCGGAGCCAACACCATGCCAACCCCTCTTGCTGTCTGCTTGTTCCTGATAATGAAATGGCCATTTTGCCTGTGTAACATTACTGATTTTATTAGTGATTATTGATTTTCAACTGTGGTTTCCTGGGACTGTGGGATGGAGCAAATAGAAGGCATCTCCATCCATTCACTTGAGTCTGTGGGCTCGGACATGAGCAGCTCAACCATGGCCAAAAGGGTATCTTCCTGCATCTTCATTTCCTTCCACTCACTGTCTTCTCAAGAGTCCTCCATCTCTTTTCCTCCAAAGTCCCAGCTACAGATGGGAGCAGATAGGGCTTTAAGTGGTGGCTCTGATGATTTTTTTTCCATGGCTCCGACTGATCTCAAGACCCACTCTGCCCCCATTTTCCCCTGGAGGAAATGCTGCGTGGTGTCTTTGGCAAGCTCTAATAGCAGAGACACCTAAGTGCAGACTCCTAAGGTCTGGAGGCAAGGTCATACCTTCTGTGACAGAGGTTTTCCTCCCTTTATAAAATAGCTCTTGGAGTGCTACTGTGCTTTGGTAGAGACTTAGTGTTTGACCGTGGAACCCCAAGTAACCATAAGTCTGCAGTTGCCCATCATGAACTAGGTATTATTAAATCCAATAAATCATAAGGTCAGGTAAGTACATCCTTTGTATGGTGAAAACAGTATAATTGGACTTTGGATCCAAGAAGGTCCAGAGATTCAAGTAAATGACACAAACAGATGGTCCAGACTCTTGTGTCATCTACATCTGTTGTGCTGACCACACCATTCCATCAGCTCATTCCTACAGCTTCGTGGAGTTTCCCAGTGACCCACTGATGGAGGTTAAAATGATTTGGGCCTGGCTCTCAACTGGCTTGACACAATGTATTGGTAAAAGTTCAAAAACAAGTAGACTGCAGCTCCATTCCAACTCTATTCAGTGATAACAAAGAAGGGTGATAAAGGGAAATACTCCTTGTGGGTTGAGTTGCAAGTGACAGAGTTGGTTATCAACCTGATGTGGCGCGAGAAGTGGCCTATAGACCACTGAATGGGAGTGATTGCCATAGCCTATGGTCATGTGTTGAATTTGCCCACCTTCCAAATTCATGTGTTGAAGTCCTAAGCCTGGTACCTCAGATTATGAATTTACTTGGAAATAGAGTCAATGCAGATGTAATTAGTCAAGATGAGGTCATACTGGAGTAGGGTGGGCCCTAATCCAATGTGACTGGTGTCTGTATAAGAAGGGGATGTCTGGACACAGAGACACACATAGTGAAGAGATGCGGGAAGACGTGGCCATCTATAAACCAAGGAAAGAGGCCTGGGACTGATCCTTTTTTTCAGAGCTCTCAGGAAGAACCAACCCTGCTCACTCCTTGATTTTGAACTTTAAATCTCCAGAATGTGGAGACAATACACTTCTGCCTTTTAAGCCACTTTGTTATGACAGTCCTGGCAAATTAACACACTAGTTGGCTAGGGGCCCAGAGGGAACATACTTGGAAAATCATGTTCATGGCCAAGAAGATGCAGGAATGGGCATGGGATTCACCAGGATGACCATGAGGCCAAGCATCACTTGTAGCACTGGGCCTGATAGAATAGCCCATTAAAGGCTATCAAAGATGCTAGTTTGGGAATAACACATTTGGCTCGAGGGGCTGTCCTCTAGGACACAGTAAG
This sequence comes from Cervus canadensis, assembly GCF_019320065.1. Classification (NCBI taxonomy): domain Eukaryota; kingdom Metazoa; phylum Chordata; class Mammalia; order Artiodactyla; family Cervidae; genus Cervus; species Cervus canadensis. Next base: position 98,428,375 of record NC_057419.1, read on the forward strand.
GACATAGACCCGATGGCTGATATATGGTCTCCAATAGCTAGGACGCACAGGTCTGGAAACCAAGGGCTGGACCTACAGAGGAGTGGGCCTTCTCACCATCACTTCTGGTGACCCCTTTGTGAAATCCGTGCTTCCTGGCCCTGAAGCAGGAAGCTTCCTGGCCTTCAGGCAGATTAGAAGTTCTAGTTTGATGGGATGGATTTTTTGCCCCAAGGGTCACAGTAGCAATTCCATTGAACTTAAAGCTGCAGTGACCATCTGGTCAGTTTGTGTTTCTCATGCCTGCAAGCCAGCAGGAAAAGAAACGAGGGGTTAGGGCTCTTTATAGCAGTGGTGGGGACGAGTATGTTTAGAGCCCAGTAAATTCCATGGGGGCATTTTCTTGGTGCTTCCGTGTCCAGTAATAAATGCGCACAGGCAATTGCAGGAACCGTGGCTCAGGGCAAGGCAGCCACAGGCTTAAACTCCTCAAGGGTACAGGTGTGAGTCGCCTTCCCAGGCAAAAAATACAGAGCAGCCGGAGGAATAGAGGGTGGAGGAGAGCGCAAGGACTAGCAGTGATGGCCCCCGCATCAGCTGTTGCACCGGGGACTGTCACTTTTCCACGAACCCTCTTGCATTAAAGTCTCTGCAGAGGTTGCAGCTGGTCAGCACCCTGAAGGGGCCTCTGGGTAGATAGAGTGGTCTTGGACCTCAAATGTCTTGAAGAAGAATTGAAAGCATTTTCTCAGAAATGAAGGCACCATATGGTCGCGTGTGAGGGGACATGATGGAAGGCCCCTCACTTCTGTTCCTTCGGGTCATTCTCCCCGCCACATCCTCATACATAAGGCTTTGTCTTAGTTTTGACTTTCCCGGGAGTGCAGGCTGAGGGAGTAAGCACAGGCCAGCCCTCACGGTGCTTCCAGACTGGCAGGAGAGGAAACAGGACGTTATGTAGCTGGTGTAATGTCTCTCATTCAATACGGTGGGAATGCGGGAGATCACAGCAGCCTTCAGTCATCTAGGGAAAGAAGGCCTAGGAGGGCTTCCCTAAATTGTGACACACGTCTCGTCAGGAGAAAGGAGTATGGGCCGTTGCTCTTGCGGGGAGTGTTTTTTCAGGGCTGAGGGAGTGGGTGTGTGTCCAAGACTGTTGGATGTTTCAGTCTTAGAAGCAGAGCTGGCTGTGGGGAGTGGGGGCAGCTTGAGCTGTGAATTCTTTCTAGAAGAAGTGAGGCCCTGCAGAAGATGAGGCACGATGGGGTTCAGGACCCATGGGGATGGGTCTCTATCCACAAGGGAAGCATCAGCCCTTTTCCCTCTGAGGTTGAAGAGAAAGATGGAGGGCAGACTGTGGAGGGTGGGTATGCTGACTTAGAAGTGGCAAGGACCTGAAAGCCTCAAGTTGACCGACTCGGCCCTTCTCTGCGAAGTCCAAGTTGAGTTGTCCTGCTCTCGGTGAAGCCAAAGCTGAGCCTGCTGCTGGCGGAGTCTGGGTGGGGCTGGGGCCAGAGGAGGCTGGTGGTGGGCTCTGGGCAGCTGCTGTGGAGGATTCCAGGGGATCAAATAGATGGAAGGAGCTGTCCTGCCCCTAGAGGAAGGCCTTGTAACTCTGCTGAACAAAGAGGGCTCGCCCTCTGCACCCTGAGTTGCTCTGAGTTCACCTTTCCCTCCTCTTGATCCCATTGCATTCTCTTTCTACCACCCCTTCCGCTCTCTCAAAAGCCCCCCTTCCCCAACCCCTTGGCCTTTGCCTGAGTTGTCCCTCATGTAAGCAACAACTGGTCTCAGATCCCCCCCACACCAAGCCACAGTACACATTCTTCAAATTGCAGTGTAGAGCCCCACCTCTAAGAAGCTATCTCTGTGATTAATACTGACCATTCTCAAACCTCTGAGCAGAAGCCTCGCGTCCCATGCACTCCCGTAATTCCGGCTGCTCTTTGAATTTAGCCAGGGCCCAGCTCTGAGCTCCTGTTAGTGTCGACTCTGAAGGGCAGGGGCAAATCTCTTGCCCCCCCCCCCACCTTCCAACTACACAGGAAAGAAGTCTCCAGACTTCCTTGAGGAGTCAAAGATTTTCAGAGGTGAGCCTGATCCAAGAGGACAAGACTGTTCCAGGGGTTCTTAAGCCAAGTCCAGACAGCCCTAGAATGTCCAATAGGGGTTTCAGGTCATTCCTGAGACCCTTGGATTTGGATGCAGGATATTATGTGTACATATGAGTGCATGTGTGTGCTTCTGTGTCTTTTCTGCCGGGGGGGAGGAGTCCCACCACTTTTTTCAGCTGTTCAAAAATGTCTGTCACTCCCAAACAGCCCAGAATCACTGCTGTAAACTTTTCCTGGAGGACATAGCCTGCGGGGGGCCTGCATCCCACTACACAACTCATAGGCTGTTACAGTGTTGAATCCAGACAGTCAAACGGTTGCTGCTCCCAAGTCCCTGGGCCACTGCTAAGGGTATCGTGGCCACAGATATTTGCACTCAGCCAGAAGCCCCTCATAACATTCCCAAATATCCCCATGAATGGATGACAACTAATAGAGACCCAACCAGGTTTATGAATCTAATAGAAATTTTAAAAATACTAACCTTTTGGAGTTGGAGAAGGCCATTTAAAGGCCACCAAGTCCAATATTATTAGCAATGTGCCCTCTGGAACACAAGTTGTACCAGTTGTTAATAGAATGGCTGTTCTAAGAGAAAAGGCTTCTGAGATCAAAAAAGTGCAGGAGATTCTGCTTTAAACAACGTCGAATGGCACTCTTTCCAGTAGGACTTCTCAGAGTCGTCATCAGATAATGGAAGCTGTGAATTGCAGGAGGGAGGTAGAGTGTTGCTCAACTGTAAAGTGCTGTGAGGTGCATTTGCAGAGTATCTGGCAGAATAGCAGAATTCCGTTGACCAGGTTTGTGTCAGAAACCATTTCCTGAAATTTGGGGAGATCCATTCACTCCCTATTTAATTGGAGAACTCTGCTGGCCATGTGAGCTTCCTTGGAGATGTGTAGAGGGTGGGGGCAAATGGGGGTGTTTATCCCACCACCCCTAGTGTAGGGAGGACTTCTGTCCCAGATGCCACCCCAAGCACTTGATAGTTATCTACGGTAGCTAGCAGGGCTCAGGGCTTTATCAAGGGATTGGCTCATGAGATTCTGGGGGCTGGTAAGCCCCCAATTTGCAGGACAGGCCACCTGGCTGCAAAGGTGGGCAGAGTTGACAATGTAGTCTCAAGGCAGGGTTTCAACTGATTAGGGCAGGCAGTGACAGAGGCGGGACAGCCAGCTCCACAGGGTGCAGCTACCACTTGAAGCATCCTGTTGACCGAGAGTCACGTGTCTCAGGGCAGCAGCCCTCTGACTCTCAAGTCAGGCTTTGGGGCTGAAGTTCAAGGCCCAGCCATGGTCTCAGTCCAAGGGGGCTGTTATGCACCCCTCCCCAAGATTTTTCCACCAACAGGAGATGCTCCTACAAAAGCAGCAGAGACTTGGCAACAGTCTGGGCCCAGCCCCCAGGGTTTTATTTGCCTGAGTGTTTGTTTGGAAGTGTCTCTGGGTGGTGTTTTGCGGGCGTGTGTACTCAAGCCTGTGGGCAGGGGCATGCAGACCTCCTGCCTGGCTGGGCTGCAGAGTGTCAATACCCCTTGCATGAGCCGTTCCAAAGACCTGAAGCCTGAATCTCAAGCCAGGACTGTGGGTTCCACAGATCCCAAATGGACACGTTTCCGGGAACTGCCCCAAAGTGCCCTCTGTGCAGGCTGGTGGGCTTAGGGGGGCAGAGGAGGGGGTGTCCCCTGGATTGGGCCTGTCCCAGCAACCTCAGAAGAGACCAGTCCCCTCTCTGGCCTCAGCCATCCCATCTGTATGATGAGATGGGAAGACAAGAATGATCATCAGGGTGCTCTCCATCTTAAAACTGGTTTTAACAGCAGAATTTGAAGCCTTCTCTTTCCCAGGTATGGAGAGAGGTATTCCAGAGAGTTCTATGGAGGACTCTTTCTGGAGTTGGGTCTCAGGAACTGACTGTAGATGGCTGGTGGCTAAGCACGGCTTGTTTGTACACTTGTATAAAACAAACAAACCCACAAGGTCAGGCACGTCATTCTGGGCACGAGGGGTGGCAGTGCTGAGACAGATAAGACTGGGGAGGAATCAAGACCCTCAGGAGACCCAGCCTCTAAGATTCCTCCATCCTGGCCTCCCTCCCTCCTCCCCAGGCACAGGTCAACTCGAACAGCTGAACAAGGACACAAGGCATGTCCTCTTGGATTGTCTGGGGAGGGGGCTAACAGCAGCATTGTTGCCATGTCACCCCTCACACGGAACACACCCTCCCCCATTATGCTGAAAGAAAAATGCCAGGATGCCAGGAAGCAGTGCAAATGCGTGTTGACCTTGGAGCCCCAGAGCCATGGAAGCAGCTTGCCCTCAAAGCCGTGTTCACTCACTCTTTCCTTCTGGGCCCCAGGGTGGCTGATCCCTGACTCTGATCATAGGGACTGCAAGAGACACCCTGGCAGGCAGCCCTGACCCATGCCAAATATAGAAGGAAGAGCTGGCCCAGCCAAGGTGCTCCAGGGAGGCATCCTCTGCAAGAAGAAGAGCCTGGAAGCCTTAGTTCTTGTTCCTGCCTTGGCCTCCGGGACTTCCATAAGAGGAATCCCTCAAGTGTGCATAGTTCCTGACAGGTTGCCAGACATGTTCTAGCCCATTCCATTCATCCATTCATCCGTTGATTCTTAACATTCACCACGTATTTATGAAGACCTGGTTGTGTGCTGGGCATCAGAAGTGAAGTGATGACAAGACCCACCTCATCACGACCCTCCTGATGCTTTCCATCCTGCAGGGGAAACAGATGAGGAACAAAGAATTCCAAGAGGGGTACATATTTCAAAGGCTACAAAGGTCTACAGCAGTCCTTAAAGGAGTTGGAAAGCACCATGGTCAACACCGTGTGGTTAGAACAAGGCAAGCTAGAGCATTGGATCCCTCGTGTCCTGCCTCATTCATCCACTGACCTCGACCAATGACAAGGTCCTGCACTGGCTTCCTCTTAAACCAGCTGATGAAGCTGAGACCTTGGCGAGGTCACAAGAAGGCCAAGCCATGGGTAATCAAGACCACTTACCAACCTTCACTTGGCTTCCATGCTGGCTGGCAGGGCCAGGATCAGCCCTGGGACTCCTGACACTTGGGAGTGGGACAGGGTTACAGAGACTTGAAGGGGCCCTGTTGGACTGGGGCTGGGGATAGAGTGACCTGCCTCAGTAGGGGGTATCATGGATGTGCATGTGTTTAGCCTGTAAAGGGAAGCAACCATACTGGGTCCCTCCTGTGTACAAGAAACTTGCATGTTACAAGTAAGGAAGCCAAGACTTAGAATGGGTAGGCATGTGACTAGCCCAGTGTCACTTGGCTAATAATGACCAAGCTGGGAGATGACCCCACTTCATTGGGCCCCATAGTCTATTTTATCTGCACTGTGCCATACTGCTTCAGAGGGTTTTGAAGGGAAGAGGACCTGGTGTTGACTGTCCTAGCATAAGGGAGTTCAGAATGCATCAAAGTGTCAAAAAGGGGCAGGAGGGTGAGGCTGTGTCTCTGCAGCCACCTCCTTGTGCCTCTCTGCCCCGTTACAGAGGTGTCAGTCTGTGCCTGTGACTTTCTACAGAGTGGGGGCTTGGCTCACGCCCACTGAGTCAGTTTTCCCAGAAATTCCCAGAAAAGTCTGGAACTCTGGGACAGACCCCTCCCACTAAAGTACTGTTCCCTTTGCTGCTGCACTAATTTCACTCCCCCAGCAGCTTGCCCTACTGACAAGGTTCACCAGGAGCAGGGAGTCCTGTCTCCAGCCCTATGACTAGACCCATCAGCCTTCCTCCCCCTTCGGGGTGGGGCTAGCAGGCAGGCCCCAGACCCTGGCACTCAGGCCTACCTTTGCTGTGCTAAATCCTATGGTTTCAGGCTAGAAAGCCAGCCACACCCAGACATGATGGCCTGTTGTCACTACCCAGACAATCTCAGTATCTCCATCATGAGGAGTCCCATCCATTCCAGGGATAAATATGTCACAGGAGGAATCCAAGGAATGCTTTAAGGCTCTCAGATTCTACCTTTTTTATTTTGGGGTTGAGTAAAGAAGGGGTGGGAAGTACGAAGCTGTATCCTCAGCCCCAACCTTGGCATCAACGAGAGAAGGATGGCTGGGGAGCCCATGCTGGGAGCCCAAGGGAGTGATGGCCCCTCTCCCAGCCTCACCCTCTCCTTAGTCACTGTGGCCACCAGGTCCCCACAGCCATTTCTGGTTTAGTCAGACCCCTCTGGATCCCTGGCCCTTAGGGTCCCTCACTGCCCTGGGTGGGGCTTCTCTGGGGGCCCCGCTGCCTGCCCTGGAGGGGGCATCCCAGCGCTGGCCTCTTTCGCCCTCCTGCCTTCATCCTCAGGCCAGTCCTGTGGGCGTCTCACACGCCCACAACTGTCCTCTGCCCCGGGGCTGCTGTACACCCCTGGTCTTCCGTGATGGCCAGGTGGGAGCCCGTGGGGAGGAGAGGTGGGCACTGCTGGCTGTGTCACTGTGTCCTGTTCCACCTTGTGGGGACCAAGCCATCCCGGTGGTGTGGAGGGGGGGGGCGCCCCTTGGGAAGCTGGTCAGCCACACAGAGACCCATGTGGGGCCAGGACGGCTGCTTCTGAGATGCATCCTGATCTTTTAGGGACTGCAACCTCGGCAGATGCCACCTTCAGTAGGTGACCAGAGTTGCCCAGACTGGGCCCAGAGTCTCTGAGGAGAAAACCTCCCACCGGGCCCCAGCGTTAGGCCAGCCCCTCCTGGTGATCGTGTATGAAGCTGCCAAAGCTTCCACAGCCCACGGGCACATGGGGAAGCCCTGCCAAGGCCCTGGCCCAGGACACAGGGACCCCGTGGTGCCCTGACTTGTAACCTTGGGCACAGCCCTGCCCCTGTGGGCCTGGTCTCCCCACCTGTCAGTAGGTTGGGTGGCGTGGGGGGAGGGGTGCTGGCTGACCTGAAGGGCCCTGCCTATCCCTCCCATAGGCCCCCGAGGACTGGGACCAACTTGCTCAGGGCTCCAGGTGTGCCAGGACCTGCCCCCTGGGCCAACCCGGTTGGTTCTGACTGCCTGCTGCCCTGGAACAGGAGGCCATGCCAGCCTTGGGCCCCTCTGTTTCCCCCTTCAGTCCCACCACATCTACAGGAGCCACCATCCACATTGTGGACCATGTGGGTCCTAGGGCGCACCCGGGGATACCCTGCGTTCTGCAGGGGTGGTGATCAGAAGCCACAGGTACAAAGGGTGCAGCAGAACAAAAGCTGGTCAGCCTCCCTCAGGCTGGGGATGAATAACGCCCCCACCTCCCAGGCCACCACCCTCTAGAGTCCCTACTGCAACCCTGGGAGGCAGTTTCTTGCTGTTGCCACTGTGAAGATAAGAAAACAGTTACCCATGGCCACACAGTGCCCAGTGAGGGTGGCACTGGAAGCCAGTATTCCAACCCAGGTTTGCTTGACCCCAGTTTTAAACTGCTGCCTTCTTGCTGTGCTCTGAGACCTCTGGGAACTGAGACCCTATCTGAATGCCTGACCCACTCAGTGCATAGTGCTGTGCCAGGCACACAGCGGACATCTGGATGGATCTCCTGGCTACAGGAGCCATCAGCCCTCTAGACTGGGAGCACTGCGCTGTCCAGGCCTGTCCTGACCCATGGGGTCTGTGGTGGGGCAGCCTGTTTTTGCAAAGGGGCTTCTTTTGCCTTCCCAGGCAGCAGGGGCTGGTTCAAGGGCGGTGAGAACAGGCTCAGAGGCTTCCGGCTCTCTGAGGAAAGGAAGAAGGCCAGGTGGGCTCCCAGCACCTGTCCAAGTGCACATTAGATCCCAAGGGAACCCCAGAACCCATCAAACCACAAGGCCCCAATGACTAAATTTTGGGGGCAGGGCAGAGCTGGTAGGGAGGAGTGAGGGGGGTATCTTCAATGTCTTGTGAGGGATTTCACTTCTAGAGATAAGCATAAGTTACAATCCATTTGCAGATAATACATGCCTTGAAAGACAGATTGGTGGCTTGCATCGTCATTGTACCCCAACTTTAATTAAACCTTTTAAAACAAAAACCTGCCTGGCATTATTCTGCTAATTGACCTGACCTGGTGAAAGAAGGCCCTGTCTGGGACTGCAGTGATTGTTTGTTAATGCAATTTATTTCTGCGGTCTTGCCCAGCTCCCTATTATGTATTCAAGAAGTGTGTGGGAGGTGGGTCATAGAGGATCTTGCTGTGATTTATGTCGGAGAGTGTTTTGCCTATGTTCTCCTCTAGGAGTTTTATAGTTTCTGGTCTTACATTTAGATCTTTAATCCATTTTGAGTTTATTTTTGTGTATGGTGTTAGAAAGTGTTCTAGTTTCATTCTTTTACAAGTGGTTGACCAGTTTTCCCAGCACCACTTGTTAAAGAGGTTGTCTTTTTTCCATTGTATATCCTTGCCTCCTTTGTCAAAGATAAGGTGTCCATAGGTTCGTGGATTTATCTCTGGGCTTTCTATTCTGTTCCATTGATCTATATTTCTGTCTTTGTGCCAGTACCATACTGTCTTGATGACTGTGGCTTTGTAGTAGAGTCTGAAGTCAGGCAAGTTGATTCCTCCAGTTCCATTCTTCTTTCTCAAGATTAACAGAAAAGGAGACACAGAAATACAGAACAGACTTTTGAACTCTGTGGGAGAATGTGAGGGTGGGATATTTCAAAAGAACAGCATGTATACTATCTATGGTGAAACAGATCACCAGCCCAGGTGGGATGCATGAGACAAGTGCTCGGGCCTGGTGCACTTGGAAGACCCAGAGGAATCGGGTGGAGAGGGAGGTGGGAGGGGGGATCGGGATGGGGAATACGTGTAAATCTATGGCTGATTCATATCAATGTATGACAAAACCCACTGAAATGTTGTGAAGTAATTAGCCTCCAACTAATAAAAAAATAAAAAAAATTAAAAAAAAAACCAAGGAAAAAAAAAAAAAAAAAGAAGTGTATGGGCTCAGAGCCAGTCATCACAAAGTAAAAAGTAATAAAACCTCCAAAGACTCCTTCCCTTGCCTCCCCATTTCTGGTCAGACTCTGTCTCGGTTCCCTGTCCAGTGGTGGGGATTTAGAAGTCCCAGTGTCCACTGAATGAGCAGTTGGAAGGCTCACCAAGTTCACAGGGCCGGGGGTGGGTGGGGAGGCTAGTGGCTGGCATGAGCAATATGGCATGTGGCTCATTCATTAAGATTCCCTTTGGAGAAACCAGTGTTCATGGCCAGGGCAGCCCCGTAAGCTCATCTCCTTGGTGGCCGTGGTGTCCTAAGCTGCGGTGGCATTTCCAGAACCTCAGATCTGGCTGCCCTGTGTGTTGGCTGCCCACGTGTCTGGCAGGAAAGTCAGTGCCCAGAGCCTTGGCTCCCTGGCAGCAGGACAGGGTTTGTGGGATGGCCTTCCTTGGGGCATGAATCAGGCTCCAGTCAGGTGCTGTGGGGCCTTTGGGAGGTGATTAGATTTAGAGGAGGTTGTGAAGGTGCAGCTTCCCTGACAGGATGAGTGTCCCTATAAGAAAAGAGAAATCAGCGCGCTCCCCACCATGTGAGGACACAGCAGGAAGGCGTCTATCTATAAGCCGGGAAGAGAGGTGACAACCAGGAACCAAATCTGCCAACACTTTGATCTTGGAAAATGTCTGTTGTTTAAGCCACCATCTATGGTATACACACACACGCACACACGTGCACACACACACTGCATGAAACCTACAGGTGCATATGTGCACATGTACACATCAGAGAAGCATTCACGTGTCCACCTGCAGACCCATCCACATCCAGAAGCACGCCCACATTCGTGTGCCTGCAACCACAAGATGCATGCACACAGCACATGTACATCGACCCCCACCTTCCGACTTGGGTATCCCAGACCTCTCTGCTCCTGGGCTTCCAGTCAAAAGACTCCACTCTGGGAATGGAAGCAAGTCCAAGCAGACCTGCAGTGTCCCATTCATCCCGCAGGCTGAGACCCTGAGTGGCCTTTTCAGAAAGATATGGAAAATCCTGTCCTAGGTCTCCTGGATGGGACAATACTCCCAAAGGGAGGGCACTGAAGTCCATGCTTTCATCTTCACTTACACCACCCCACTTCCAATGCCACTGGCCTGGAGTGCCCAGATAGGGACACTGGGCAGGGTCAGAGGAACAGCAACTGGAACTCTGGGGTGAGGGGAGGGCAGGCAGGATTGACTCTAGCCTATGGGCGTGTGTGTGTGTGCATGTGCATGTGTGTGTGTCAGAATCTGTGTACACATGCACACTAGCATGTGAGTGTGAGTGTATATGATTATGTGTCTGTGTGTGTGTAAATGTACACACATGTGAGAGTGCGTGTGAACTGTAGGCAGCAGCCCTTGCTGGGCACCCTTGAAAACACTGAGTCAGCAAAACCTGCCCTCCAGTTCAGGCAAATGTAAGCACCTCTGGGGGACTGATGAACTGGTTCTGGGACCTCAAAATCCATTAGAGGGGCTGGAGGACATTGTTGGCAGAACCATGGCCTCCCCTAAAGATGTCAGCATTCTAATTCCCAGAACTGGGGAGTATGTCACCTTCCGTGACAAGAGGGACTTTGCAGATGGGATGAAATCAAGGATCTTGAAATGGGGAGATTTCCCGGCTTATCTGGGTGGGCCCCAGAGGTAATCATAAGGGTCCTCAGAAGAGGGCCTGAGTGAGAAGTAGGACATGTGACAAGGGAAGCAAGAGGTTGGAGTGACATGAGGAAGGGCCAGGAGTTGTGGAAGGACATAAGGAAGGGCCAGGTGATGTGGCTATCTCTAGAGGCTGGAAGAGGCAGGAAACAGACACCCCTCGAGCCTCCAATAGGAACAGAGCTTGCTGACACTGATTTTAGCCTGATGACACCCATTTCAGCCTCCTGACCTCCAGAACAGTAAGAGCATAAATGTGTGCTGCTTTAAGCCACCAAGCTGGTAGCAACTTGTTCCAGCAGCCACAGGGAATTCATACAAGAAGGAGTGGGCTCTTTAGGCCTAACTTTGAGCCAGGCCCTGCACACAGGAGTTCACAGCAATTCTCTCATTTGACTTGCAGAACGGTCCCCATGGGCTTCCCACTCCAATACCTATGTGACAGAGGGGGATCATGGGAAAGCAGCTTGCCCATGTTCACCCAGCAAAGATGTGGCAACACAGGGCCCGATCTGGGCCTGCTGGGCCTGGGCCCTCTGCTCTCTGAGCTGTAGGGGAAAGGGACCACCAAGGCCAGAGGGTAGATTCCCGGGTCATCCAGTGCTGGGGCAGGAAGGCGCTGCTCTGGATCTGGTGGGACTCAACTTCTGTCACCAACTCCTCCAAATGCCTGGGGCTGGCCGGGAATCAGGGACCACCGGCAGCCCCCTGCCCGGGCAGCGACGCTTTACCTAGCACCATATCTGGGTGTTGACCTCAAGCTTCAGTCAGAACGTCTCAGGAAACTGTGAGGCAGCCACCGCCATGGCCAGGCAGCCTCATTCTGTCTCGACCAAAGGGATTCTTGAACGCCTTTGCTCAGGCCTGGCAGATCAAACACTGAGCCTCAGAGAGGGAAAGGGCCTTTGCCAAAGTTCAACCAATTGGGTCAGTGTCAGATCACCGCACAGCCTGAGGCTCCTGACTGCCAGCTGCTCACACTTGTTGGCTGAGATCATTGGCAGTGATTTATGGGTCAAAGAGGCCCAATTCAATAGTAGGCCCAAGCGACACCCAGTTAGCCTGTTAGTGTGGTAGCCAGCAAGGCAAAGTGAATTTCTTCTCTGGCCCTTATGAGAGCTGTTTGAATAATGCAAGAAGGTGTTAGCATTGATCTGGGAGGCTCGCTTCCTAGCTGCTTGGATTAGCAGTGATGACTGTCTGGCTTGCTCACTTTACGGATTGTGTTACCTTCTCCTTTGCATGACACCCCCATGGGGAGAACAGCCAGAACAGCGGAGGGCTGCACAAGCTTCCATCTTACCAGACTCGAATCTGGGGGGATGGGGGAGAAGAAGCAGGCCAGGGAGAAACCCTCCCACATGGGGGTCCTGCACTTTCCTCTGGCTGCCAGGACCCTCCTTTGGGGCAATGCCAGAGACAGACAGATAGCACCAGCTGTGTCAGGAAAACAGAAAGATGGATGCGGGTGCCAACTCACTGGGGACCCCGCAGGCTCTCCTGCAGTTTCTAACTGGTGCTGCAGAAAGTAGGTCTGTACCCTCAGTCCCCCACTCTTAGTTCCATCTTCAGGGGCAACCCCAGGTCAGTGGATCTCAGACTGTCAGAGCTGACGTCCTGCTCCCAGGGAAAATGCAGAAACTAGTGGAGGAGAAACAGGGAGCTGAGGTCCCCCCAGGGCACACATCCCCGAGAATCATGAGTGAGGGTCTCAAGGCTTTCAACAATCACCCCCAAGTGTGTGAAATGGATCTTATCCCATTTCACGAAGGATGAAAGTTAGACTGTTGCCAGAGTAGGGCTGACCAGGGATGGGACCCCACCAAGAGGAGCTGGACCAATGGTAAGCCATGTGCTGGACAGGCCCGCAAGGGGACCCTTGTCCCCTGCACCTCAGGTCGGGGTTTCTCATTGACATGCATCCTCATTTGGGCACTGCCATATCTTCATTTCTGATTGATCTTCAATATATTTTCCTGATTTCAAAGTGGTTAATGGTTTGTAAACACATTCTTAAATGTACCTGGCGACTATTTAGTCAGTGCAATCTTTTTTTTATTATTCCAATACAGTGCTTCTCAAAGTGCGGTTGACCAACCAGTGGTAATAGTAGTACCTAGAACTCCTTAGAAATGCAAGTTCTCAGGCCTTACTCCAGCCCCAAATAGATTGAAGCAGAGATTCTATGATTAGGGCCCAGCCAGGACTGGCTACATCACTGGTGGTGTATGCTTAGTCACTGAGTCGTGTCTGACTCTTCAACCCTATGGACTGTAGCCCACCAGGCTCCTCTGTCTATGAAATTCTCCAGGCAAGAATACTGGAGTAGGTTGCCATTCTGTTCTCCAGGAGGATCTTCCTGACCCAGGGATTGAACCCCGGTCTCCCACATTGCATGTGGATTCTTCACCATCTGGGCCACCAGGAAAACATCAGTGTGAAATGTAAATGCCAGATCCCTTCTTCAAAAATTGTAAGAATTTCAGGAAAGTGTCAGCAGAGCATTCAACCAAGCAGAGATCACATGCCCATGAACCTGCCTTCAGCCCATGGTGTTTTCCCAAGACTTTCAAGTCATCTGATGCTCGCTCACGAGTGAGGACTACTTCTGTTGAGATTTTTTTCATTTGAAAAGTAATACTTACGAGTTAAGGAAAATTTAGAAAATACAGAAAGGTACAAAGAAGAAAATTTAGCAGAACCGAAGATGATCTCATATCCCAGAGACAATCAACTGTTAACTTTGCATAATATTTCCTTCCTGTTTTTTTTTTTTAAAGCACAGATTTTGGATTTTTATATGCACATGTGATCCCACTGAACATACCCTTTTCTCTTCACTAACATGCTATTGGAAGCATTTTCTGTGTCATCACCTCTTTGCTGTAAATGTCATTTATAATGGCTATGTACCTGTGTTGGCCATCTTTTATTCTCGTGTCCTCTCCCCCCAACTTTTTGCTCTGTTGTGGTGTTCTGAATTCACCTCAGCTGCACCAGACAACCCCTACTTTCTGTCCCAGAGCTATTTTACCATAGCAGTCTGATTAACCACTTTCAGCAGGTGTGCAAATCTGGACATGTGAGTCAATACTCATTAGGGCATTTTTTGATAAACAGATAGTCTTTTCTTCCATGTCTTGGGCAGACAATTAGACACATACTATTGGGTCTTTGGAATGTCCCCAGATAGTCAGAGACTCAGTTGCCCACAGCAGTGACCAATGCAATAACATACCTCCCTTCATTCTTTCCCATACCTGGGACCACTTCTCTAAAGAAACTTGTGTCAGACTCTCCTTCTGAGGGGACTACATGCCTTGATAATATTCTTCCAATCAAGTGGGTAGAGCTTTGCTGTCTGACCCACTCTCAGTCGTAGGCACTTGGCTGGTTCCCAGTTTTTCTTGGTTTTATACCAAAGTGAATCTTTCTGGGTGTGAAGCTTTCCTGTATACAAGTCAATTTCCCAGGACAGAATCCGAGAGAGAATTCGTGGGTCAAAATGTTGAGCGTTGTGTAGGCTCTCAATCCTTCACTGTCTAAAAAACAAGTCAGCTTTCGGCTGGTTGAGCCAGCTTCACTTGACTGATAGAAAGCCTCTTAGGAAGCTCTCCTGGCCTGAAGGTGTAGGAAGTATGGCCTGGACACAGTTCTCACACCATCCACTGAGCATATATGACAGGGTCAAGTCAGAGGCAGGGGGTGGGAACCCAGGAGTCTTAGTTTCCCGTGGCTGCCAGAAAAATGTACCAGGGGCTGAATGGCTTAAACGGCAGAAATGTATTGCCTCACACTTCTAGAAGCTGGAAGTCTGACATGAAGATTTGGCACTGCTGATTCTTTCTGAAGCCTATGACGGAGAATCTGTTTCATGCTTTTCTCCTAGCTTCTTAGGGTTTGCTCACAATCTTTGGCGTTCCTTGGCTTGTAGAAATATCACTCCAATGCCTGCCTTCATGCTCACGTGACATTCTTCTGTGTGTATGATGTCTCCAAATTTCCCCTCTATATAAGAACAACTGTCATGGTGGATGAGGGACCCAGACCGCTTCAGGATGACGTCATCTTAACTAATTACATCTGCAATGACCCTATTTCCAAGTAAGGTCACATTCTATCTATCTAATCTATCAATAAATCTTCTTAAGAAATTGGCTCACATGATTTCTGGGAGCTGGAAAGTCTGAATTTGCAGGACAGGCCTGCAAGCCAGACACTCGGGTGAGAGTTGATGCTATAGTCTTGGGCTGAAGGCTGGAAACTCTGCACCTCCATGGAATCAGCGGGAACCAGGCAAAGCTCCCCCTTCAAACCACAGCCCCAGAAGCACTTGGGAAGTTAGAGGTCGAGAGAGCCATGGTCCCTGTCTGGTAGTGCATGTGGAGTGGAGCTTGTCCTGAGCCAAGGCCCTCCAGCCACCAGGTCAGCACAGGTCCTTGCCAGTGCAGGACCCCCAGGAAGATCAGAGGAACCACAGATTAGGGCCCAGCCAGCTCATCTCTCATTTCTCAGAGAGGATGCTGAGGCCCAGAGAAGACAAAGGGCTTGCCCGAAGGTCACAGAACAAGGAAGCTGCAGTCAGGCCTGGGACCAGGTACTCTGGAGTCCCATGGCTGACCTCAGCGAACAAGTATACTCACACCACAGCTCTGCGTTTACAGGAGATGGAACTCACTCTGGAGGTTACATCTTGGAGCCAGCAGATGCGGATTGGGTCCACGTGGCCACTGGATCTTGTCATTCTATCAGAGCCTGTGAACTTGCTGTCTCCTCCCTTTAACAGACAGCAGACAGGAACAAGAGGGGTGAGGGCTCTTGTCTAAAGCCACACAACTAACTCGTGGCAGAGCTCCCCAAAGCTCTTAGAAACATTGCTTGTCAGTGGGCAGAGGAGCCTCTGACTTGGCATCCTTGGTTGGCAGGAGAGGGGGTTGAGCCAGCTGGAGGCTGAAGGCCACACCCAGAAGTCTGGGCTCCACTGCCTGCTCAGCGACCAAGAAGACAGCTGCAAGCCAAGTGGGCAGGAAGGCCCTGTTATCAGCATTCAGGTTGCCTGTCATAGAGGAAGTGTGTTTTCTGCCCTCACTTCAGGGGAATTCAGGAGCCCTGAAGCCAGTCATTTAGTGCAGGGTCTTCCTGCTCCCCCTGGGTCAGGGCTGGTGTGCCACTGATTTCAGGGGATCGGGGAAAGGATGGGCAAGTCCTCCTGACCTCCAAGTACATGAGAGAAGATGTGCTCTGAATCTGGCAGAGTATCCTGTTTGATTCACGAAGCCGAGTGAGAGAACTTACACGCAGCTGTCCTGGCAAGCTTGGAAAGTAAGAAACAAAAATCTCTCAGCCACAACATTTTCTAGCACAACTTCGGGCAGAAGAGTTATGTAATTGTCACTTAGTCATACTATTAAATATACAAACTGCCAGGTTGATAACGGGGTGGAGGAGGGTGTGGGAGGATTGGCTGGGGCGACAGCCCCACCCCCAGCTCCTCAGGAACTGGGTGCCTGGCAGCAGCCATAGACACTTCTAGGCTAAGGAGCCTGAAATTGGGAGACAAGGGAAGCCAGCTCCCCTTTTGTCCAGCCTCGTGTGCCCCTGACGATGGCTGGAAACAGGAAGCCCTGCCTAGATCCCCTAGATGACCATGGAAGTCCCAAATTTGGGAAGACGGATGGCCAGGGAAGCTGGTTTTCCTGAGGTTTATTGAAGGGGCCAGCTCCAGAGGTGCCCTGGAAGAGGGCTGGGCTTCAGGCTGCCCCCCACTTCCAGTCTCCAAGGAGCCTCACCCCAATATCACCACCATGGACAGCCTCAACCTGGCTTCTGGGCCATGATCCTGCTTGTAGTTGAAGGGCAAGTAAGGGGTGACGACAATGGAAACCTCAGCGCCTAAAGAAAAATGGCATTCCTTATGCTGTGCAGCCCTGAATCAGATTCAGTTGTTGATCTAAGAACTGACACACACCACACACACACAGAGAGCATGAGAGAGCACTGTTGTACTGAAAGAAAAAAAAAATAAAGAAAAAAAAACTGTTCAGGGAGTGGCAAGGATAAAATCTTCTCAGAGCATTTCTGGCTATTAAGAGAGCATGAAGCCAACTCTGACCACACATAGGGCAGCTTAGTACCCAGGAAAGGACACCAGATTGACCTCAGCAGCCTGGCGCCAGTCCCTGTTCTACCACTTGTTAGCTCAGTGACTTCGGGCTCATCACTAGCTCTCGCTGAGCCTCAGTGGCCGTAATGCTAAAATGAAGATGGAGGCCTGTGAAGTGCATTCTCATGGCTGCCACACACTTTCCCAAGTGTCCTCCAGCTTTCCCGTCTCTGGTGTCACTGCTCACCTCCCAGGCTGACTGAAAACTCAGCTCCCAGCCTGCTCACTGCCTCTCTGTGGTTGATCCCCTGTGAGCCCAGCTCCTCTGGCTGGCTCATCTGGGGCTCTGTCCTCTGTTTCAGAGCAGCACAGAACAGCCTTTGGCAAGATGTGAACTAGCCCAGCTCTACAGAAACCTCTCTTTTTCATGTGCCTTCACAAAGCAAACCTCCAGCAAGGATACTTCCCCTCTTGCTTCCAAGGGCAAGGACAGACTGCCGCCTTCACTTTGCTTCTGGTCCCAAAGTCCCAACACTCACCTTCTTCTGGCTGGATGGGCACCTCTAAAGCTTTTTCTACAGTCTCACTCCTTTTTGCATCTTTAGGCTCACACTGGTAACTGCCTCCTCCAGGCCATCTCCAGAGTGCTGAGAAAGAGGGTAAGAGAGAGAGAGACACATATAAATCCATGGCTGATTCATGTCAATGTATGGCAAAAACCACTACAATATTGAAAAGTAATTAGCCTCCAACTAATAAAAATAAATGAAAAAAAAAAAAGAAAACCAAATAAAAAAAGAGAGAGAGACAGACACACACACTTACATGGACAGAGACACAGTATGGGAGTGAGAGAGATTTTCAGAGACAGACTGAGCCTGTGTGAGGGGCAGGCTGGTAAGAACAGGTCTTAGTGTGAAGAAGAATATGATGACAGAGAGAGCTGGGGGAGAGGAGGGAAAGTGGCATTTGGTTTCAGTGGGGAGAGCAGCAGCCTTCCCCGGTGGCTCAGTGGTAAAGAATCCTCTTGCAATACAGGAGCTGCAGGAGACCCGGGTTCGATCCCTGGGTCGGGAAGATCCCCTGGAGAAGGTCATGGCAACCCACTCAAATATGCTTGCCTGGAGACTCCCATGGACAGAGGAACCTGGCAGGCTACAGTCCATGGGGTTGCAAAAGAATTGGACACCCCTGAAGTAACTTAGCACACATGCATGGGGAGAGCTGATGGGAAGAACGATGGAGAGAAGCTACACTGTCAGCACAAGAGGAAAGGAGGAAGGAGAAAGTCCAGGAAGGCAAGGGCAAGAACGAGCCCAAGCTGGGACTAGGCACCCGGGTTTCCTTTATGAAAGAAGGCGGCTGGATGAATGTGCTTTTCATTACCATCTGTCTGCTTCAAGCTTGGGCCCAAGCAGGAGGTGTCATATTTACCAGAAGGGCCAAGGTCCTAAGGTCTCTCAGTCCACAAATTCACACATGATTTTGTCAATGTATGGCAAAAACCACTACAATATTGTAAAGTAATTAGCTTCCAACTAATAAAAATAAATGGAAAAAAAATTCACACATGATTTGCCTTTTACTCTGGTGCCTGCCAAGTACAGAAGGCTCTTTTGGGACCCTTCCAGTAATTGCAGTGTCCCTCCTGTGTGTCCCTCATAACTCCTCCAGGTTAGCCTCACATCCTTGCTGAAGTGTCCTCTACTTTCTCATCTTTGTCATTTTTCCAACTTAAAATTTCTCTCCTGACCCTCTCCACCCCATCCACTCTTCTAGGTAGTAAATCAAATGCCATCTCTTCCATGAAGTCCTCCTAAATTCCCCTGAGGGTTATGAATTGCTTCGATCTCTCTTCTCCAGGAGCAATTTGCTTTTTTCTCATTTAACTCTTCTTTGTTCTGCAGTGTGCTTCCTGTTTTCTAATTATGCAAGCATGCTTATAGAGACAATCAGGCAAAAACAAAAAAGTGTCAACAAAAAAACTAAAGGAGAAAACCACCCATAATTTCCTTTCCTAGAAACAACTACTGTTAAGATTTTGCCATATTTTTTTCTAGTTTTATTTCCATACATAGTTTCTTTGCTGTATATACACATTTGTGTCCTGAAGCAGAGGACTATTCATGTTATAATTTCTGCTGTAGCCATCAGCATAATTCCGAAAACTCAAAAGGAGGGTGCTTTTGAATTGTGGTGCTGGAGAAGACTCTTGAGAATACCTTGGACTGCAAAGAAATCAAGCCAGTCAATCCTAAAGGAAATCAATCCTGAATATTCATTGGAAGGACTGATGCTGAAGCTGAAGCTCCAACACTTTGGCCACCTGATGCAAAGAACTGACTCATTGGAAAAGACCCTGAAGCTGGGAAAGATTGAAGGCTGGCGGAGAAGGAAACGACAGAGGGTGAGATGGTTGGATGGCATCACCAACTCAATGGACATGAGTTTGAGCAAACTCTGGGAGATGGTGAACGACAGGGATGCCTGGTGTGCTGCAGTTCATAGGGTCACAAAGAGTTGGACATGACTGAGCGACTGAACAACAAGAGGAGGAAAATCTAATGTTTTTACTCAAGGCTTTACTTTTTCTGTTGTACTTTTTTCCTCCTAATGCCCCAAGATTCTTTTTATCACTTCTATTTAGAGACCTTTATCTAGCCATTCTTTTAAGGTATGTCTACTGGTGACAAATTCTATTAGTTTCCCCACAGTAAGATGTGTATTCTGGCTTTAGATTTCTAGAGTGACAGTTCTTGAAAAATGCTGTGTCACTTCATTCTGGTCTTCATGGTTTCTGATGAAAAATCAGCTGTAATTCAAATTGTTTTTCCCCAGTAAGGAAGGTATTAGTTTCCTTCACTCCTTTCCAGAATTGTCCTTTGTCTTTATTTTTCAGGACTTGATGTGTCTTGGCATATATTTCTTTGAGTTTATCTTGTTTGGGGTTCACTCAGCTTCTTGGATCTGTTGGTTTGTGTCTTTGGACAAATTTGAAAAATTTCCAGTCATTATTTTCTGAATACTTTTCCAACCCACATTCTTTTTCTTCTCCTTCTGGGACTTCAATAACATGAATCTTTAACAGTCTTTCTCTATAGTCCCACCAGCCCCCAAAGGCTCTGTTCATTTTCTCCCAGTCAATTTTCTCGGTTGTTCGGATGGAGTAAATTCTATTGTCCTATCTTCAAGTTCACTAAAAATCCTCTGTCATCTCAAATCTACTATTGAGTCCATCCAGAGAGATGTTCATTTCACTTATCACATTTTTTCAGATCGAAAATTGCATCTAGTTTGCATCTCTTTTTTATATCTTCTAGTTCTTGGCTAAGTTTTTTATATTTTTATTTGTTTCAAGCATGTTTGTTACTGATTGCTGAAGCCTTTTCATGACAGCTGCTTTCACATTCTAGTCAGATAATTCCAATATCTGCTTTTCTCAGTGTTGATGTCTGTTGATTGTTTTTTCTCATTGAAGTTTTGATTTTCTTAGTTCTTGGTGTGGCAAGCGATTTTGATTCTATCCTAAACATTTGAGGCATTGTGTTGTGAGGCTCTGGGTTTTATTTAGACCTTCTCTTTTCTGACACTGCTCACTGGGCAAAAAGGAGTGCAGCCTTGTTATTGCTTGGGGAGGAGTTTGAAACGTCAGGCTTTCCATTCAATTTTCTTTGACCCCCAGAGGGTGAATGGGTGAGAATGGACACCTTGTCACTGCTGGGTGACAGTGACAATGGGTGAGTGGGAACTCAGGTTCTCTAATAGGCCTCTGGAGATTCCTTCTTGGTTGAAGGGCAAGGGACACCTCCTTACTGCTCCCCTTGTGGCCTCCATGACACAATGAGAGGAGATTGCTTTAGTGCTGGAGGGGAATAAGACCCCACCCTCGAGGGTGGAAGTATAGGCTTTCCACTCAGATTCTGTGGATCACAGGGTGTGGGGTGGGTGAGGGTCACAGGTTTTCCATGATGTGTGGTTGAATTAGAGCAGCTATTTCCTAAAAGTTTGTTGCTTTTTTATTCTCTTCCTTTCCTGGTCCTTTGGCCAGAGATAGCAGACTTTTGTTGGGGCTTTAAAAAAATCTGCTCATATTGAAGTTTCTGGTTGCTGGCTTCTTCAAGTTTGGGACAATATGAGACAGAAAAAAACACCCCCCAAACCTAGGGGACACAGTAGAGTGTTGTCCCCCAGTTCCTAGCTGGTTTACTTCTTCTCTCCATCTTTCAGAGTCTTCTTATATTTGTTTTATACACACACACATATACATATACATATACATATATATATACACACACAAAATGTTCACTGGTTTTTGCAGTTTTTAGTGAGAAGGATAGGAAGAAGTGTCCATTTTATCCCAACTGGAATTGATCTCTTTTGACCCTTATAACAATCTTGTAAGGCAGGTATTAATGTTATGCCCATTTTGTGGATGAGACAACTGAGGTTCAAGGAGCTCACCCAAATACCAAGTACTAGAGCCAGGCTAGAACCCAGGGCTCTTAACTCCTGGTGCAGAATGTGTCCTGTGACACGAGGCACATCTCCTTAAATTCTGTTTTTTCTTGATGCCCAATTGCACTCAGGTAGGGCATAGCAAGAGGAGTTCAGCTTGTCAGCAGGTAACTCGAGGACTTGGTATCAGAGACAGGGCCCAGGGTGGGCAGTAGGTGTAGAGTTTCAAATCAGAGGAGGTTTGTCCCAGACATGGTGGTTTCCAGGGCCAGTTTGGAGTAGGCAATGGCTCTACTTTCCATGCCTTCTCGGGGTAAGGAATGGGAACCTCTCCCCTGCCCTCATTCATGGACAGTGTAACTCCATATTTCTCAGCAGAGGATATCCAGGTTCACAAACGGGGACAGGGCTGGGAAGGCCATGGAAACATCATGTTGAGAACCAAGCCAAAGTCTGACAGGGATTTCTAAGCATCAGATGTGCGGCAACATTCCTGGACCCTTCTCTTGCTCCTTGGGCATTAGTGGGTGTGGTGGGGGAATGAGTAGGGCTCACCTATGATGGCCACTGCCCCTTTATGTTCCCAGAAGCACTTGCCTACGTGTTTTTTCTTTGATTGGTGTATAATTGCTTTACAATGTTGTGTGAGTTTTTGCTGTACAATGAAGTGAATCAGCTATATGTATACATATATCCCCCCCACTTCCTCTTGGACCTTTCTCCTATTCCGCTCATCCCACCCCTCTAGGTCATCACAGAACACCAAGCTGAGCTCCCTGTGCTATATCGCAGGTTCCCACTAGCTGTCTATTTTACACATGGTAGTGCGTATATGCCAAGCCTATGCCTTACCTCATTAGAAACTCATCTTCTGTTACTCTTGTTGGATGAGGATACTGAGGCCAGAGAGATGAGGTGACTTGCTAAAAGTTCTGCAGCTTTTAAATACTTGTGCAGCTACCTGCCCCCCTCTGCCCCTGCCACCACCCCATGATTGAGAAGACCCTTGGGTGTGGACTTCTCTACCTAATCCAGACGAGTCATCAGCATCTAATTCAGTACCTGTCACAGCACTGAGGGAGAATTTTCTGTTTTCCTCCTACCCTAGCTCAGTTGTAGATGGGGTCCAGGCAGGGGCTGGCACCCACTATACCAACTCTCACTCATGTGCAAAAAGCCAGGACTAGGTGTGGGTGGAGGGCAAAAATGAGGGGCTAAAATCCCAGGCCATCTGACATTGGGGCTTGTTGACACATGACCTCCTACTGCAGAGAGACCAAGGGAATGGATGACCCATGGCTTGGTATTAGCCCAAAGGGGCACAGTGGGGTCCCCAGGCAACGAGGGGCTCTTTAACCAGTGTTTAGGAAATGTTTCTTGTGGGTGGGCCTTTTGCAACCTCTCCTCCACACCCCATCCAAGGCCCTTCTAGTGGGACCAAACCGGTGACTTCACACTAATTATAAGCCTTCGATTACAGAGACCAGACAGTGGCTAAGACAGACATATCTCATATTACATCTTTTTGGACTAAGCTGAGCTTATATATGTGCTGCTAAATGGAAATATTGCTATCGGATAAGATTCATAATAAACTGCTGCTTGCTCAGAGCGGGGAGTAGCTCAGGAGACCAAGGGAAGAGGATTCGTCTGGCTCCTCCACAATGAGGCTCTTGGTAGCATCTAATAAGCCCAGCAATTTGTTGCTCATGGCCACACACACACACACACACTCACACACACACACACACACATGTGCACACACACACACACACACACCAGCAGCAATTCTCTGCTGTTGTTTTTCTCCCTCAGGCAGGAGGGGAGCTATTTGCAGCATTGGAGGGTAACTGTGGGGCGATGGAGCTCACAGTGGCTTTGGTGTGACAAAGGTCTACTTAGAAAGAAGGAAGCCTTCTACTGATGAATCAAATCAACTTAATGTTTCTTATTTCTCCTCAGAGATCAGTGAGGATTTTCATTTAACCAGGACTGTGGAGCCTGCAGTATTTGCAATTCTGTTTACAAAATCATTTTTAAATATTTTGGCCTTGCAGCATAGCATACAGGATCCCCCTGACCAGGGATTGAACCTGCTCCCTCTCCCCACATTAGAAGTGCAGAGTCTTAACCACTGGACCACCAGGGAAGTCCCTGAAATTCTTGACTGAACTCTCCATACCCCTTGGCCTGGTACTTCCTGTGGATGCTCACCTGAGTCACCATTCGCTGAGCGCGTGCCAGAGCCTGCATATTGACATAGGTTCTTCCTGACTCTTGACCACCCCCCAGCCAGGGTGGCTTCAAACAACAGAAAGGGTTCTTTCATGGCCTGGAGTCCAGAAGTCCAAACTCCAGATCGTTTGACTTATCAAGGTGTCAGCGGGGTCACAGTCCCTCTGGGAGATCTGGGGGGAAGTATCCACCCCTCACCCCTGCCTCCACCTCCGTGGACGCCTCACCTCATCTTCTGTGTGTGTCAAATCTCCCTCTTAGGAGTACATTTGGGATTCTACTCACGGTTCATCTGGATAATTCAGGAGAATTTTTCCATCTCAAGATCCTAAAAATTAATCTTGGGTTTTGGCCATGTAAAGAAATGACCCCAGATTCTGGGGATTCGAGCCTTGTATCTTTGGGCAATGCTTTCCCACCTGTCACACAGGGACGTTTATTGCCAGTTCTTCAGGGAGATGAGGTCGGGAATGGCCCCCTGGCAGAAGCATGATGGAGTTGTGAACACTTGCCAGGTCAGGACAAAGGTGCAGAAAGACAGTGGGTCCACGTCAGGTTCTTCTCCCTACCTCCCACCAAAGAGCTCAGCCCAGAGCCAGACCCAGAATCAAGGCTCAGATAGGCTAGGAGGGAGGCATCGGATGGAGGATGGATGGATGGATGGAAAGGGTGGGTAGACCAAAGAAGTGTGGATACATGGACAGTGTGGGACAGTTGGACCCACCAACAGATCCTGAACCCCTCATCCTATCTGTCGGCATTTTCCCGTCATCAGGATGGCTGCATGTCTCCCGAGAGTGTTTTCCCCCAGCCAAGGTCCCTCTTCCCTGGTATCCAATGTTCCTCATTTGCTCTGCTCATTGCTTCTGATTCAGAGCTGAAATGCCTTTGGAAGTACAATCAACAGTCTCTTGGGTGATGCTCCCCAGCCCAGCGAGGATGGAGATCAGATGCCATGTGGGTGGATGTGCACCTCTCTCTGCTCCAGGACCAGTTTCATGGGAAGGCTGGAGTCCTGGCAGAGAGGCCTCTCTGCATCTCTCTTGAATTCCCCTCTTGCGTGGCTGCTCTCCTGGCTGGAGCTGAATTCAGGCTTTTCTTCCCCCAGAGAGCATGTCCCAGTCTCCATGGAGCCCTCACCACCTCTATTGAAATTCAAGCTCAATGACAACACTGTCATTGGAAGAAATTCTCTCTCTCTTTCCCAGATGTCCCATTCTCTTTAGACTCCTCCCCAACTTGGTCAAATGAGTCTGGGACTTTGTCACTGTGCTTAGCAGAATCCACTTCCCAAGTGATTTCTAAATTTTGAAAGCCTCAAGCTCCTGACAGCCACAACGTTCGATCACACAGAGGTAACCACTCTGATCAGTTACAACGCTTGTGTCTAAGCCTGAGCCTGAACCGTGAGTGCCTTTGGAAGGCAGAGCACATTTCTGAAGCCGCCCCTCTGTGAGTCTGAGCCTTATTTTTAAGCTGGTTCTACAGAGATGAGTGATTGTGTGTGGTGGATATAATAGAAAGAATGAAGCTCTTGAGTCACAGATAGACCCTTGGCTCTCAACTACCTCTCTGACACCTGTGTGACATCAAGCCAGCCACGGAACCTTTCTGAGCCCCTATATTCTTCATCTGAAAGTGATGGTGCAGTGGTCCCTACCTTCTAGGGTTATTGTGGGAACTGAATGGGTTAATGACCATCAGGGAATACAGGGACCTCCTTTGTTCTCCTGTGTGAGATGTGAAGGGGCATGGCTAGACTTTGAACCCCAGCTCTTCAAACTGAGCTCTCCAAGTTTGGGCCCACCAGGGAGAGTGGGGAACTAGCTGTGGAGGACCAGTCCTAATGTGGATGTGAGCCTGCACAGGGAGGGAGCCTTGGAAGGAAGCACAGATGTGTTCACAGGGCGGGGCTGGGTCTGGGAGCAGACGAGCTGCTCCGAAGGCTGAAAGGGAGGAGGGTGCTGAGGTGTGGGCTGTGTCCAGGGCCTACTCACTCCCCCTCAGAGCTCAGAAGCCCTTCGAGACCACACAGGTCTTGCCTTAGTCAGGATTCTCCCAAGAAACAGACCCCAAAGGAGATTATCTCTCTATCTATCTATCGTCTTAAGAAATTGACTCATATGATTTCTGGGGGCTGGCAAGTCTGAATTTGTAGGACAGGCCAGGAGGCCAGACACTGTTGTGAGAGTTGTTGTTTCAGTCTTGGGGCTGAAGGCTGGACCCTCAGGCAGGGTTTCTGTGCTGCTCTCTGGAGGCTGAATTCTTTTCTCTTCAGGATAGCTCAGTCTTTTCTCTTCAGGCTGTCAACTGATTGGATGAGGCCCAGCCACATTATGGAGGATAATCTGCTTTGCTCAAAGTCAACTGATTTCAATGTTAATCACGTCTAAGAAATACCTTCACAGCAACATCCAGTCTGGTGTTGGACCAAACACCTGGGCACTGTGACCTGGCCATGCCGTTGCATGTAAGCAGCCAGCATGTGCATCCTGAGTTTGGCCACTTGACAATATGCCCAGCTGCCCTCAGCCCTTGGTTGGGGCCAGCTCTCTGATAAGAGAAGCCATTCCCAGGAGCCTAGGTGCTGCTCTTCAGAAGTGAGATTGTGACATCACCTTTTGTGTATGCTACACTTGATCTTAGCCAAAAGACCGAGAAGTGATCTTTTGTGCATGCTAAGTCACTTCAGTCGTGTCTGATTCTTTGTGACCCATGGACTGTAGCCAGCCAGATTCCTCTGTCCATGGGATTCTTCAGGTGAGAATAATGGAGTGGGTTGTCATTTCCTTTTCCAGGGGATCTTCCCAACCCAGGGATCAAACTTGGGTCTCCAGCATATTCTGCATTGCAGGCAGATTCTTTACTGCTAAGCCACTAGGGAAGACACTTGAATGATCTGAGTGGGCCCTAAATGCAGTCACAAACTTCCTTAGAACAGAGGGATCTGCCACAGACATGCTGAGGAGAAGGCCGAGTGAGGATGGTGGTAGAGACCAGAAGGATGTGGCCACAAGCCAAGGAACCTTAACAGCCACCAGAGACAGGAAGAGGCAAGGCCCCAAGTTGACTCTGGAGCCTCAGGAGAAGACGTGACCTTGACAATACCTTGATTTCAGCTCAGTGACACTGATTTTGGACTTCTGGTCTCTAGAACCATGAGAGAATAAGTTTCTGTTGTTTTTAGCTCCCCAGTTGATAGCCCTATGACTCTAACACTGGTGGGCTGATGTGAGTGCCCTTCTCTGGAGGGAAGATCATGAATTGGCCATGCCAGAATGGTCTGGAACTCAATGATGGGGAAACTGAGGCCCAGAGAGAGAAAGGATCTCAGAGAGGGAGGCAGTGGCTAGCAGAGACCAACTCCAGTGTCCCACCTCCCAGGCTTGGCAGGGGTGTCGCCTGCCCATTTGTTCTTGTTTGCTCTCCAGGGAATCTCCATCTGCCTATGGCTTCCCCACCATTGATCTCTTTACAGCTCTCCTGTCCTCTCACCTGGGCCTCCAGCTTCTCATGGGCAGGGCCTGCTCCCTCACTCAGACTCCAGACTTTTGCCTGAGCCCCAGGTTCAGCTCCCCTGGCCAGCACTCCCTGGCCATGGACAAGCTGTCTTCTAGCTGACTGTGCTGCCTGAAGGCAGTCTCTCACCTGGCACCAGGACACACTTAAACAACATCGATGTTAACACCAAATGTACAAAGTTGCTCCTTGTCTGCAGCCTCAAGCGGTGTGTTCTCCTTAGCTGGCCACTGTGAGGGCCAGCCCCCTGTTTTGTAGGCTGCAGCCTTTCTAGGATTGCCCAATCCAGATGCTGAGAGAGCAGGCTGGCAGGCAGGCTGGCACTCCCTCTGACCTCTCACTGAGTGGCAGCCTAGCTACCTGGCATGCAACATACCACTTGGTGGGTCCTCAGGCGACAGGGGCCCCTGATCATCCCGGGCCACACCCTGCCAGCACCCTGCTTCACAGGCACCACGGTCTGGCTGTCTGGTCCTGAGCACTGCCCCTGTGGCCACTGCCTCCCTGGGACCATGTCAGCCCGCCCTGTTATATTTATCCCCAGGGAGAGATGGAAAAAGTACCACTGCTCACTTAAAAATAAATGCCATTTCCTAAGGAAGATACCAACTGTCCTGTTCAGGATGGGTTTCCTGGCTCTCTGGATTTTATCTTATTTTTCTTCAAGGATCACAATTTTATTTGTAAATCCCTAGGAAAACAAAGCCCAGACTCTGAATTATGATGATGACCTTCAACTTGTCCTTATGCAAAAATTGATGCTCACGAACCCACTTGGAAATCTGCAGATGAGGCTCCTGAATGTTCAAAACACACACTGAGGCCCAACACCCAGCCTCTTGGAAGAGGCCTCTTCGGGTGACAGAGCAGATGTCAGGGGGACCCACTCACTGCTCTAGAGATGTGATGTTGGTTTCCTGAGCTGTTGCTTTCTACCTCTTAAAACATCAAATCATGATTAGCCTCATGCTCAATTTGGCCTTGAAAATGACTCATGCAATGGCAGAAACTTTTACCTTTGGGTAGCTCTGCTGCCATCCAGGGCTTCTTTGTGGGGAATGCTCACCTGCTTCTGGATGCTTCCACAAGAGAGACCTTGGGGTATCACCTTGCTCTCAGTCCCAGGCCAGCCCCCTAGAGAGCTGAGGACCTCATTCACAGTCTCCCATGCCTGCCTTGGAGACTGTGGGCCTGCGTCCTCTTCCTGTTGGGGGCCTATTCCCCTAGAACACTACTGTCTGTCACCAGGCCTCTTAGAACCTGGAATCCAGAGTGAGCTGAGACATCAAGGGACAAACAGCCAGGGAGCAGGACTCTCACCTCCTTCGTTCTGGGGCTCCATCTCTATGAACACACACCACAGCTTGTCTGGCTGCCAGGATTCCCTGCTGCCAAGGCCCACGTCTATCGCCATGTTCTGGGGCACCTGCTCTGGGGCCTCTCACTTCAGGATGTCCTATTTCTCCCTCTGACTATGTTTTGTTTGGCCCAGTCCCCCTGAGGGGCCCTGAGGCTGGAGTTGTATACTTGGTTGCCCCTTTCACCTCGGCATCACCCACATTTGATGCTTATATTTCCTCTCTCACCTTCTGGGGTCAGGTTCACCTCCTCTAAACAATTATGGGAGCTCCAAACCCTACAAGCATACCTGCCAGGTAAGAACTCAGAGGGGATGCTGTGACCCCCACCATCTACGAGAAAGAGATCAATTCCAGCAAAGGAGCCTCCCAAGCATGTCTCTGTGGAACAGTGTTGACTCTCTTATGGATTGCCAGTAGGCTCTTCTATAGGAGGAAAGATGCTTTCTAGTTGTCTGAGCTAAAAGCCTTTTGGTCAGGATTGGGTTAAGGTGGGGTCTTGTCCCAGGGGATCTTACACTGGGACCAGTGCCAGAGTCGTGTCCCCTTGGCATGAACTTCCTATGTTTTATTATTCTCCTGCGGCTCCTGAAGGAAAGTACCATAAACTGAGTAGCTTGGAATAGCAGAAATGTCTTCTCTGAAAGCCAGAGATCTGAAATCAAGGTGTTGGCATGGCTCCGTTCCTTCTGGAGGCCTTAGGGGGGATTACTTCCTGGCCTCTGCCAGCTTCTGGTGGCCTCCAGCATTCCCTGGCTAGTGACCACATCCTTCCACTCTCTGCCTCTGTCTCCACATGGCTATCTTCCCTTATGTGTCTCTTTGATACAAATGATGACATTTAGGACCCATCCAGATAACCCATGATAATCTCTTCATCTCAAAATCCTTAAGTCAATAACATCTTTTGCCATAGAAGACAGTATTTACAGGTTCTGGAGACTAGTACATGCACATATTTGGGGGCCACCATTCAACCCACTACAAACCTCCAGGATCCCCTGGTAACCCCAGATTCTGACCACTATGCTGGGAAGGCCCTGATTCCACTTCCCGTGTTGATAGTTCCCCATCTGATGTGCAAACTGAGGCTGTAGCATGACATTGCTACAAGTGGGTGAGCATCTGCCAGGCTGCCAGGTGGATGGGCGAGAAGGAGATGGGTTGTAGGTTCATGTAGTCAAGGGGAGGATGCTTGTCTGAGGAAGGGTGAGTATTAGCGGCTGTTCATCTTTAAGTGACAACAGACCTAGGGCTGGAAGACAACATGGGTTTCTTAATGGACCTGTAAACCCTGAAAATGCCCCAGGGGGCTGAAAAGTGGTACAGTAGCAGAACAGACAATGATTCTATGTGCTACCCCCAAAGTGTCAAACCCAGAACTGGGGTCCATAATAATAGTCCATACAGCACATAAGTTATGCAACTATTCAGATAGAGGTAGCCTTGAGCTTGGTCTACTCCTGGTTGCTTCCTGTTGGACTCCCCCATTGGGAAGACAAGGAAAGAAGACCCTGGTCTTGTCTTTCCCTCCCCTCCCAAGCCAGCTACTCTGAACCTTCACTCATCTGCCTCTGCCTGGATCAGTGGAAGACCCTTCTGTCAGGTTTCCTTCTCCCTCTTCATGGTCAGCAGACTAAAGAAAATGTAGCCTATTTCTTTGCTGTGAAAAGTGGTCCTCTCCATCCTCTTATGTGTTGTGGATCCCCTTGAAAGTGATCACAGCTGTCCAGCAGATGAGGCTTCTCAAACTGGGAGGAGTGGCCTGACCCAGCCATCAGACTGGGCGCCAGCTGGCAAGGCCATGTGAGTGGACCAGTTGGCCACCAGCTCTGCCTGTAGCCATTCAGGGGACCTGATGGGGAGGCGCTGAGTGAAGAATGAAGTCCGGAATCCTCATGGGGGATTGCATGCCCTGCCAGCTTCAGCTAGTAAGTCTGCCTTTCCTTGATTCATTGATACCTCAATCTTCCACACTGGCCAGACTGGCACTTTGAAGTCTTTTCAATGACTCCACATACACCCTCGCCCTGTGCCTTCATGCGTCTTGTCCTATCACACAGATAACCTTCTGTTCTGCCAAGTCAGATCTTTCCCCAGTCTTTCTGGGAGCTGCCCTGTCCAGGAAGCCTTTCCTGATTGCTTTGGAACCTGTTTTAATTCATTTTGCCCCTTCCATGGTTATTTAGTTATTGTGTGTGTGTGTGTGTGTGTTTGTGTTGATTCTCCAACAAACCTGAAAGGCAGAGACCAAGTCTCGCTCTTCACTCCAGGCCCCTCCAGCCAGCTCAGGGCCTGGAAGGCAGCAGCTATTCAATAAATGATGGCAAAATGGACTTGACTGAGGGAGAGAGTGACCTTTCTCAAATCTAATCATGCCCGAATTAGACACAGCTGCAGCTCTCTTGGAATGAGGACGAGGCTTGGGGTCAGGCTCTGCCTGGTTCCCAGTCCCTGCTTCCCTCTTCTCCCTACTTCTGGGGCAGCTTGCCCCCAGTCTATAGGCTTAGTCCCACTAACCCGAGAGCCTCCATGGGACTTGGAGCCATCCTTAAAACCCAGCCCAGTTCATTCCATCTCAGCCTAGGCATTGGGGCACTGGTCCCTGCTGACTGATCTCCAGATACTGGCGTGTGGCCTGCTTATGAGCCACTGCTGGCCTCAGTTTACCTGCTTGTTGCAATGGGCTCAGCTTTGGCTCCTACTCTAATGGTCCTCCCTAGGGCTGCTTCTGCCTTGCTTGGGAGTTGCTATGGACTGAATTATGCCTTTAAAATTAATATGTTGAAGCCCTAACTCTCAATGAGATGGTATTTGAAAATGAGGCCTTTAGGAGGTAATTAGAGGAGGATGAGGTCATGGTGGTGGGGCCCTCATGACAGGATTACGGTAAGTCTCCTACACACGAACCTTGAAGTTATGAACTTTCAAAGATGTGAACGCACCCCTACAGGCCAGCAGTTGTACTATACTACTGTGCTTTTCAAGGTGCTGTACTGTAAGATTGAAAATGTTTTCTTTAGTTTTTGTGTTGGTATATGTATCATTTGTGTTCGGTTCATGGTATTCTTCAGGCAAGAATACTGGAGTGGGTTGCCATTTCCTCCTTCAGGGGATTTTCCTCCTTCAGGGGATTTCCCAGGGATTGAAACTGCGTCTGCCTGCATCTTCTTCATTGCAGGTGGATTCTTTACCAGTTAAGCAATCAGGAAAGCCCAAACCTATTACATAGTACAGTACTATATAGCCGACTGTGTTAGTTGGGTACCTAGGCTAACTTTGCTGGACTTACAAATGAATTGGACGTATTAATGCACTCTCAGAATGGAACTCATTCATATGTAGGGGATTTACTGTAGTGCTTTTATAAGGAGAGGACTGAAAGCTTCCTCTTTGTCTATGCCTGTGAGGTCACAGGAACAAGGCTCTCACCAGAACCCGGCCATACTGGCACCTTGATCTCAGACTTCCATTCTCCAGAACTGTGAGAAATGAAGTTCTGTTATTGAAACCACTCAGTCTATGGTGTTTTGCCACAGTAGCTCAATAAGACTAAGACAGGAGCCCATCACAGCCTACGATAGACTGAGCAATGCCTCTTTCTCCTAACCACGTCCATGTTCTAATCCCCAAAATCTGTGAATTCTACCTGATATGGCAAAAGGGACTTTGCAGATGTGATTAAGGATCCTGACAGGGGAAGATTACCCTAAATTAACTGAGTGGGCTCAATATAGTCACAAGGGCCCTTATACACTGAAGGAGACAGAAAAGAAAGAAAGATTTGAAGACACTCTGCTGCTGGTTTTGAAGGTGAAGGAAGGGGCCATGAGCCAAGGAATGTGGGTGCCTCTAGAACCTGAAAAAGGCAAAGAAACAGATACTCTGCCTAGAGCCACCAGGAGAAATTGGCCCTGCTGATAGCTTGATTTTAGACTTCTGACCTCCAGAACTGTAAGCGAACAAATTTGCATCACTTTAAGCCACTTGTGTTGTGGACATTCATTACAGCTACTGTAGGAAGCTAACACGCAACCTCATGTCTGTCCTGGCTGCAGGCACTGGCCAGACCTAGCCATTCCTCCTGAGACAGTGGCTTACCTTGTGTCCTGCCCAGCACCTGCCGCAGCTTTGCCCCAAGCTCTTCCCAACTGATGCAGGGAAGTCTTCCAGGCATGCCTGTGACCCTAGCCTTCCTCTGCCCCAGGACCCAGCCACCAACTCCCACATCCTATTTTGCTGACAAGCCAAGGACCTAGGCCAAGAAAGTGGCTTCCACACTGTTTCCAAGGGTTCCTCCATCAGACCTGGAGCCTCCTGCTCTCTCCTTTTAAGGGAGGCAAGGCAGAGAATCTTAGCAACTTATCCTGGATTGGTTAGCTGAGGCTCAGAGAGGGTAAGTAGGTTGTCCAAGGCCACACAGCCTACAGGTGGCAGAGCGTGAACTGACCCCAACCCTTCACTCTGCTGTATTTCTGCCTCTTCCATCCCTCTCCCCACCACCCCCCCACCCGCTCTGCTATTTGCCCACATGGCCTCTTGAGCCCAGGCCTTCAGGTAAACTGAGGCAACTATTCGTCCTGTCTTATAGGAACTGCACTGGTGCCAGATATTTTTAGGCAAACAAAAAAGGTTACAAGGCTGAAATAATTGCCCTCATTTTAAATCGCAGTCTTTTTAGATAATATAATCTTGTGTGGCCCCAAAGAGGCTCCTGCCCGCTCTGCTGACTAGGATGGAACAGGCCCAGGTAATTGCTTCTGTGTAAAGACCAATTTGTCCAGGGAAATAAGCATGGGTGAGGTCATGAATTAACACATTGAAAGTGGTACAAAATAGACAGGAAATGGAAAAGAGATTGGAACCCTCTGCCCGCTTTGCTTTCCCCAAGCCAGAGTCCTGCCTGACCAGCTGACAATTTCTTTCCTCTCTGAACCTGACTCCAGTTGGTCTGAAATAGGCTGAACTGACAGGATCCCTGAGGGCACAGAGCCCCGAGTGGCAGAGGCAAGGAACCTGGAGGACAGCGGGGCTTCTCCTGGATGGAGTACGGGCTCCCATGTGGGCCAGGGCTGCAGACCCACTAGGGCTCTCTTCTCACGTGGGCCCCCAGGTAGGGAGTGGGTGCTTGTGAGGAGCTGGGGACCAGAATCCAGCAGGCACTCTGCAGGGAAGCTGCCCTCCCATGAAGCCTCTGGGCAGCCTGTGGGCCCTGTCTGGCCTCTGGAGCCCCATTTACTGGCCCTGTGCACTCGTTGACTGCATCCCTGGCTCCCGAGGCAGGCGGGCACTTGGGGCCCCTGGCTGGTCAGCAGGCTTCTGCCCCTGGGCACGGGCCGGCTCATTGGTTTGCAGTTTTCTGCTTCTGGCCTTGTGCCTGCGGCTGTGACACAGGCCAGGCTGCCTGGTCCCCAGGGTCTCCGCCTCTTTCATCCACTGGCAGGTAGTACCCGGCATGTGCCTTCAGGATGGTCTGGGAAGCAGAGAGGTGAGACACTGGAGAATGCAAGAAAGAGATACCAGTTCTTCTCTCCGGTTTCGAGCCCCAGTGCCCCAGCTGGGAGCCCTCTCTATGCCAGGCAGGTAGGCCCTTGCTCGTCTGTCAGAAGAGAAGCAACAAATGCCCAGCCAGGCAGAAATGCCACCTGGGGCTCTGGGGCAGAGGTTTTCCCCACCAGCCTGGGCCATTGCTGGTGACCCTCTTGGGGCCACAGAGTGACGAGGAACAGTCTTGCCCATATTCTTGGCAAGGCATAGCATCCAGAGATTGACAGGCTTGGCCAGGTGACAGGTGGCCCCATCACTCTGTCAGGACTAATGGGGGTGGGGCGTTTTGAAGACATCTGGAAGCTGTGTCTTTTCATCTGGGAGGGAGGCCGAGGTTTCTGGACATGGTGTGTAGCCACCATTTCTCTCTCAGCTTCTTGAGGGCACAGAGCAGGTCCGATTCCCACTTGGATCTTGGAGAGTGTGCTCTGTCACTCCACCTCACCCAGACGTGAGGGTTCAGGGGCCATGATGCCCAGGAGGCTGAGGTGGGAGACGATTCCACGCCCATTGATCTTGGCAGCAGTCTGGCTCTGCTGTGTCTCACCCTTCAAAGAGTGTGTGGCACACAGACCACGTGGCAGACACCTGTAACCCATACACACCCTGGAGGCACTTTCGCTTGCTGACAGGAGAGGGTTCTCTCAACAACTAAGACCTTTAACCTCCAGGAGAAGGAGGGGACTGGGTCTCTCCTTAGGCTCCAACATGAACAGACCTGAAGTGGCTGTGTCCAGGCTCAGTGGGATAAACACCGTGATTGATTAGTGATGCCAGGCTTGCCCGGCCAGTGGGAAGGGGCTGATGGCAAGTGTTTAGAGCTCTGGCCATCCTTGGTCAGGGAGGCTCCCAGGAATGTGCAGAGCATGTCAAAATTTTCTAAGGCCAGGTCACCTTGGCCTCTGGTGCCACTTCCTAAGTCATATTCATTCTGTGGTGGAGGCAAGAGGGAGACAGGTGTTGACCGGCAATCCCCTTGTTTCCAAAAATGCCAGATGGGTCCGCATTTTCATTGCTATGGTAGCGGCAGCTCTGGGCCCCAAAGGTGCAGTGACACCAGACAATAGGGCTGGCATTTTTCTGTGGGGAAGAAAACTGAGTTACCACCATGTGATGCCTCTTCCCGTATCCCCCTGTGGCCTCTCTCTTCCATAGCAACTGAGGTCAAAGTTATTTCTTAGAATTGAAAGAGAATCAATATCCCTTGAGAAAAGCCATTGTTTTTTCTAATCAAAAGCTTCTCAGTGGCTGCCACTGCCAGTGATTCTCCAGACCTGGTGATTCTGCTGTGATCAGTCAGACTGGTGTCTGAGAAGGTCCCAAAGACCCTGCCCACCTTTCATTGACCAACCTGGCCTGATGTGTGGCATTCAACCAAGAGAGGGTGCTGACCTGGAAGAGGTGCTTTTTGGGTCTGCCCCAGTCATTGAGACTAAAAAGTACATTTTTTTCCCCTTTTAGACAAACTCCTGGCCTCAAGAGACACATGAGGATTGTGGGTAAACACAGAGGATTGAATACCCAAGTTTCTCTCTGCTCCCTCTCCAAACTCACATGATGGTAAAGAAAAGCCTATATCCACAAAATGTGAAGTGGGTGTGAAGTCAAGTGGGCCTTAGGAAACATCACTACAAACAAAGCTAGTGGAGATGACGGAATTCCAGTTGAGCTATTTCAAATCCTAAAAGATGATGCTGTGAAAGTGCTGCACTCAATATGCCAGCAAATTTGGAAAACGCAGCAGTGGCCACAGAACTGGAAAAGGTCAGTTTTCATTCCAATCCCAAAGAAAGGCAATGCCAAAGAATGCTCAAACTACCACACAATTGCACTCATCTCACACGCTAGTAAAGTCATGCTCAAAATTCTCCAAGCCAGGCTTCAGCGATACATGAACCATGAACTTCTAGATGTTCAAGCTGGTTTTAGAAAAGGCAGAGGAACCAGAGATCATATTGGCAACATCCACTGGATCATCAAAAAAGCAAGAGAGTTCCAGAAAAGCATCTATTTCTGCTTTATTGACTATGCCAAAGCCTCTGACTCTGTGGATCACCACAAACTCTGGAAAATTCTTCAAGAGATGGGAATACCAGACCACCTGATCTGCCTCTTGAGAAATCTGTATGCAAGTCAGGAAGCAACAGTTAGAACTGGACATGGAACAAAAGACTGGTTCCAAATAGGAAAAGGAGTACATCAAGGCTGTATATTGTCACCCTGTTTATTTAACTTATATGCAGAGTACATCATGAGAAACACTGGGTTGGATGAAGCACAAGCTGGAATTAAGATTGCCAGGAGAAATATCAATAACCTCAGATACGCAGATGACCCCACCCTTATGGCAGAAAGTGAAGAAGAACTAAAGAGCCTCTTGATGAAAGTAGTGAGTGAAAAAGTTGGCTTAAAGCTCAACATTCAGAAAACTAAGATCAAGGCATCCAGTCCCATCACTTCATGGCAAATAGATGGGGAAACAGTGAAAACAGTGGCAGACTTTATTTTTTTGGGCTCCAAAATCACTGCAGATGGTGACTGCAGTCATGAAATTAAAAGATGCCTACTCCTTGGAAGAAAAGTTGTGACCAACCTAGACAGCATATTAAAGAGCAGAAACATTACTTTGCCAACAAAGGTCCGTCTAGGTAAGGCTATGGTTTTTCCGATAATCATGTACAGATGTGAGAGTTGGACTATAAGGAAAGCTGAGCACTGAAGAATTGATGCCTTTGAGCTGTGGTGTTGGAGAAGACTCTTGAGAGTTCCTTGGACTGCACGGAGATCCACCCAGTCCATCCTAAAGGAAATCAGTCCTGGGTGTTCATTGGAAGGACTGATGTTGAAGCTGAAGCTCCAATACTTTGGCTACCTGATACAAAGAACTGACTCATTTGAAAATTCCCTGATGCTGGGAAAGATTGAAGGCAAGAGGAGAAGGGAACGACAAAAGATGAAATTACTGGATGGTATCACTGACTCGATGAACATGAGTTTGAGTAAGCTCCAGGAGTTGGTGATGGACAGGGAGGCCTGACATGCTGCAGTTCATGGGGTCGCAAAGAGCCGGACACGACTGAGTGACTGAACTGAACTGAACTGATACTCACAAAAAAGGGGATAAATGGGAAAAGAGGCAACTACAAGCAAGAGATGCTTCTGAAAATTTAATGAAAGAAACCCAGAAGACTAGGAGACAGCAACCAGGCAGACACAGGGAGTGGAGGCACCTGGGTCTGGAAAGTGGGGGTGAGATATGGCTGAGTACAAGAGCAATGATTCAGAATGTGTGTCCAGAGTAGCTGCCCTCTAATCTCCTCCATTTTCATACTGTTCATGAGGTTCTCTATGAAAGAATACTGAAGTGGTTTGCCATTCCCTTCTCCAGTGGATCACATTTTGTCAGAACTCTCCACCATGACCCGTCTGTCTTGGGTTGCCCTACACGGCATGGCTCATAGTTTCTTTGAGTTAGATAAGGCTGTGGTCCATGTGATTAGATTGAAGGGGACGACAGAGGATGAGATGGTTGGATGGTGCCACCGACTCAATGGACATGAATTTGAATTTGAGTCAACTCCAGGAGTTGGTGATGGACAGGGAGGCCTGGCGTGCTGCAGTCCATGGGGTCACAAAGAGTCAGACAGGACTGAGCGACTGAACTGAACTGAATCTCCTCCCTGAACCAGGACACCACCACCCTAATAGAAGACAGGATGTTGACTGGCTGGACAGGTACCCAGGTGAGCCCATGGAGAAGAGCTGACTGAAAACAGAGGTTACTTGGAAGCCTCATAACTGATGGTGAGAAGACCCTTGGCCTTCTCTGCTTGGCCTCCAGAATGCCAACAGCCAGCTTTATACTCTTCCAGGCAAAAGATGGGAGGACACCTCTGTAGGGGAATTGGCCACCCCAATAATGGAAACAGTGAGACCTGACTTACATGGTGCTATGGTTTTACTGGGAGTTTGGGGTAGAATCGGGATGATCCAAGAGACAAAGGCTTATTTTTTGTGGTAGGAAATAAATTTTCTGAAATTGTGAAATCAAGAAACAACAGTCAAAACATGTTATGTAGAAATATGAAAGTACATTCTAGAATATTAAGAGCTACAAGAGTTGAAAGTGGCTGCCTCTATGAGTAGGCATTGGGGATTGGGTGGGGGCAACAGATATAATTTTTTTTTAATACATGTCTGGTGATCTGTTTAGCTTCCCTGATGACTCAGTGGCAAAGAATCTGCCTGCAATGCAGGAGACACAGGAGAGATGGGTTTGATCC
Source organism: Cervus canadensis (assembly GCF_019320065.1). Taxonomy (NCBI): domain Eukaryota; kingdom Metazoa; phylum Chordata; class Mammalia; order Artiodactyla; family Cervidae; genus Cervus; species Cervus canadensis. The sequence goes on from NC_057419.1 coordinate 98,466,604, forward strand.
CTGAGTCAAGAAGATCCACTGGAGGAGAAAAAGACAACCCACTCCAGTATTTTTGCCTGAAAAATCCCATGGACAGAGTAGTCTGGTGGGCTACAGTCCATGGGGTCACAAAGAGTCGGACAAGACTGAGAACACACAGCACACATATGATCTATTTGACTTTTTATACAAGTCTATTTGACTTGTAAATAAATACTATTTACAAGTACTACTTTGAGAAAAATAAATCTTGACAAGAGTCGCTTGAGCCAGGTGAGCAATTCAAGTGCAGAGACTTAACTGATGCTTGAATGTCAGGGGCAGGCTTCTGGCAAGATGACAGAGTAGCAAAGTAACTTGTGTGAATACTGGACAGGCTTTGGCTCTGTACAAAGCAATTTATTTTCTGTAGTATTGAGTCACCTGATCCCCTTGTGTACCTGTTACAGGGAAAGAATCTGTGGCCTAGAGAGAGGAAGGGCTTGATATGATCCCATTACTGGTATGGCAAGGCCAGGATGGAGTCTGCTCAGCTGCCTTTCTAGCTTTTGCCCCCAACCCAACCTCCTTGTGACCACAGAAGCCATATCCCACACAGGCTCCACAGCTATTCCTCAGAGGTGGATCCTCATTTTGTGGATATGGCCACGGAGGCACAGAGGGGTTGAGTGAAGGTTAAATATAGTGTGGAGATGGGGAAAGCATTCATGGATAAGATTTGTGGAAGAAACAACACATGAGATGAATTTTTGCAATTAAATTTTAAATTTTGAGATAATCATAGGTTCACATGCAATTGTAAGAGAGACCCCACAGTCTCTTTATCCAGTTTGCTGTGATGGTAACATCTCACAAAACTAGAATGCTGTATCACCACCAGTGAATCAATGCTGATACAGTCAAGACACACAACAGTCCCATCACCACAAGGATCCTCTTGTTGCCCTAACATAGCCCCACTTATTCCCCTGGCCATCTCACTCTATGCTTAAGCCCTGGTAACCACTAGTGTGTTATTCACTTCTATAATTTTTCCATGTCAAGAGTATTGCACAAATGGAATCATACAGCAGGTAACAGATAAGGATTGACTTTTTCACTCAGTATAATTTTCTGGAAATCCATGAGTCATGAGTGTCAAAAGTCTGTTCCCTTTTAATTACTGAGTAGCATTCTATGGAATGGATGTACCGCAATTGTGTCCATTCACCAGTGACCAGCTGCAGGAACCTCTTAGTCCCCTAGTACTTCAGTTTTCTCCTCTGTAGATCTAGTTAGTAATTGCACTTACCTCCTAGGATCATTATGAGGAATAAATGAGTCAATATTTGGAAAGGTCTTAGAGTGGTACTGTATATGCACTAAATGCTACATAAATGTTGGTCAAGTAAAATCCAGATGTATGGGTGGAAGAGTCTACCTTGGATTTGTAGAAGTAGCAAAATTTGTAGAAGTAGCTTTCCTGATCAGAAGACAGATCATCTGAATTTGGTCTGAAAATCAGAAAGCTATATAAACCCTTTTAGAGAGGTTGTGTTATCTACTTAGGGTAAATGTAAAGACATTTTTAAACTTGCTGTTTTTCAGTCTTTCTTTGTTTAGAAGTGGGGACATTATTGCCAGCTCTTTTTCTGCCTCCTAAGCACAGGGTCACTCTCCGTCTCCATCTCCATGTCCAAAGCTCTCCCTACCATAATGGCATTGAGATTCCTTTGCTATACCACTAGCATCATGACGCCTGGTCAATACATCAACCTTGTTTATGTCAGGAGTTACCAAATGCCCAAAGCAAATGCTTACCCCAAGGGAAGCTGTTGAACTCATTCCTGAGCTATGCTGCTTCTCAGCCTTTGGGGCCCAAGTTTCTAATAAGTTCTCCATCTCTTATCAAGGTACTGGAGGTGAAGATCTTGGCTAACTTGACATTGTGTGAGATGAACTGCAAGACTTGTTCAGTGAAACTCCTGCTGATTCCAAACCCAACGTGACGATGTGCGAATCCCAGGTAGGTCCATGCAGCCTAGGTGGTCTCGGGAGGGTGGCATTTAAATCCACTTTTGCCAAGCAAGGATCGCGTAGGGGGGTAGTTTGTGAAGACCCCTCCTTCCCACTCTAGCCCCAGCTTCTCCTTCTGGGGCTGGAACTTAAGACTGGAACTTTAACTGGGAATTGGTAAACCAAGTTGCACAGGAGAAAAACTGGGACCAAATCTGGGGCAAAAGGGTTTGTAGTGCAAATTGCATTTCTCTGCTAATTGTAATCTGTTAATTACTTTCGAGAAAGAGGTAGAAAAGGGTGAGGTTCCCCACCCTTACATTCCGAGGAAACCCGATGCTCTATGTGTGCACTGACTCAGCCAGGCATGCACAATTTCAAGTCGGCAAAGGCACACATCAAAACGTATCACTATATTTAGAGATAATGGAGTTTTTCTTTCTTAAGGCTTGATACAAACTTTGATTACATAGCATTTCTTTAATTTGTTGCTATTCAAAAAAAACCCTGGGAACACCATGGCGAACAATGCCTAGCTTTTAGCATTTGCATTTTCATTTGCATGTTTTAATTTCCCTGACTACGCTCCACACCTCATGGGCAGTCCCTATGGGAAGGAGAGAATACTTTCAGGATAAATAATGTCTTTGGGGGTGGGGTTGATAACAGTTGAATTTTGTAAGTATAGGCTTTGGTGATAGCATGTAGATCTTGAGAAACTTAGAGATTCTCCCCAAGACAGGCTTATCCCCAAGACAGGCTGCCCATGCCATGCCTGGCTAATGCATGGAGAAACTTGCTGCTAGGTTCCCAGGTAGTCTTCAACTTATCCCACTCATGGAGTTTCCAATGATAAGCAAGTCATCACAGGCTTCAGCTGACCAGATCTGGAAGGACAGGAAGGCCCTGGAAGCCACCTCGTTCTCCCTCTGTGGGGCACAGATGGGACCAGTGAGCCAGAGGTAGGCTTGCAACCCGGGGCTCCTAGCTACTAATACTTCCATCTTCTCATGAAACTGGACTAGGCTGCTTTTCTCCTGGGAATAGAACCAGAACCTTGGCTCCATGCTCCCGCTCCAGGAGATCTATTCATGGCTTCTTACCCTGTACGTGAAACAAAATAAATCTAAAATCCACACAACTGGAAAATCAAGACAGTCTCAATTCCATATTCCATTGTAACACTGTGTATCAACATGGAAAACATGTGGGGCACAGTTTTGCCATCTCTAGATCATGTTCTCTGTAGAAACAACCAGAAAATGAGGGACGGGGAAGTGATTATGTTTTACCTACACATTCACTGTGAATAGCATCACGCATGTGTCCACCCTGAAGATTCTGGGATGTCAGATTTACCACCTAGAGTCATGTCCATAGGGGACTCTAGGTCTCTTGGGAGAAGCAGCAAGACTGACATTTGGGTTCCTGTTACACTGGCATTTAAGAGCTTTGAGAACCTGGCTGGAGGTTGGGAAGATTAGGCAGTGTGGACTGAAATGCTCCCTTAGTGATGAGAGGGCTGAGGGTCACATGCCTTTTCTGGGGTGCTGGTAAGGACATCGGAGGTGGTATCACTGAGGCGATCTCTCCTCCAAAAGTGGGGACATTCACTCCAAGTTTCTTCAGAGAGCACTGCTCCACATGCCAGGCTGTATGCCAGGTGCTGGGGTACAAAAATAGGAGAGAGAATAATGAGTGAGCAAGAAATTATAAAACCATATGACCCAGCAATACCACTCCTGGGCATACACACTGAGGAAACCAGATCTGAAAGAGACACATGCACCCCAATGGTCATCGCAGCACTGTTTATAATAGCCAGGACATGGAAGCAACCTAGATGCCCACCAGCAGATGAATGGATAAAGAAGCTGTGGTACATATACACCATGGAATATTACTCAGCCATTAAAAAGAATTCATTTGAACCAGTTCTAATGAGATGGATGAAACTGGAGCCTATTATACAGAGTGAAGTAAGCCAGAAAGATAAAGAACATTACAGCATACTAACACATATATATGGAATTTAGAAAGATGGTAACGACAACCCTATATGCAAAACAGAAAAAGAGACACAGAAGTACAGAACAGACTTTTGAACTCTGTGGGAGAAGGTGAGGGTGGGATGTTGCGAAAGAACAGCATGTATATTATCTATGGTGAAACAGGTCACCAGCCCAGGTGGGATGCATGAGACAAGTGCTCGAACCTGGTGCACTGGGAAGACCCAGAGGAATCGGGTGGAGAGGGAGGGGGGAGGGGGGATCAGGATGGGGAATACGTGTAAATCTATTGCTGATTCATGTCAATGTATGACAAAACCCACTGAAAAAAATAAATAAATAAATTTAAAAAAAAAAGAAAAAAAAAACTCAAAGAACCAGACTTCATGATAGGGCAGTGACCATTACTACAAACAGGCCAAACTCTAAAGACTGACTTTGGAGCCAAGTAAATCTTTCCCATCATTTGAAAAAAAATAGTTTAAATACATTAAAAAAAAAAAAACCAGTCCCTAAATATCAGCAGTAAAATGAAAAACAAAAAATTAAAACTGGGTAGAAGAATGATTCCAAGTGACTTTAAAACACAGTTATTTGACTAAGCATCCTAATTGGATTTAACCTAAGGGAAAAAAGAACAACAGAAAAATCTTAAAGTGTTTTCTGGGTGGATGTAGTGTTAGTTTTGTTATTCTGAGGTTGTTGTTGCATGTTTTGTGGGATAAATCAACCAAGTATTCTGGTTTTATTGGAGGGATGAAGTTAAATGAAAAACCATGCAGTCCTGAGTCTGAATTGGAAATATCAATATGGATTTACACTTATTTTCTCCCCAAAATATGCCCTTACTGTTTCTGAAATGCCCTAGATACAAATAGCAAACCCACTGGCAATATTACCTCAATCATCCAGATCTTAATTTCTAAATACCATTTGTCACTAAAAGGAGCCAGAACTTCTTGGGGAAATAACTGATACCAGATCTGGGACAGGAAATGTAGCAGACAGTCGCAAAACATCTTGTCACACCAGAAAGCAAGGAGACTCTCAAGGACTGCAGGGGTTATGGCAAAAGGACCCAGGAACCAATCCTTATAGTCTCCTACTGGCCAAAGGTAGGACACTGCACATCAACAAGGAACACATTAACCATGTTGAAGTCTATGAGAGCCTCATGATACCAGAAAGTTTTTTAAAAGACCTTGCTTTCCTTGGTCCTCATCTTTGGAAGACGGTATGGAACCAACTCCTGATTTGAAAAACTGGTAAATAAAGAGAAAAGGAAACATTTCTCTGGCTTTTCCTATGTAAACTGTTCATCAGGATAACCAAATAGCTGATGAGGGGAAGTTTTTTTTTATGGAAGGAGTCCAGTTGATAAATGCAAGGAGGAATGGGAGAAGTCAAGTATTCCCATGATGCAACCCACAAATTGTATTCCCAGTTCTTCAGTGTCAGCTGTATTCATCTGTGAGTACATATGTGTATTTATTTCTATAGGATACAAATATATCCCTTGTCTGGTTGGTATGGCCACCACCACAGCAAACACAATGAACAATTCTTGCATCACAAGGACTCCTCACCTAAGTACTCCCACTTCCCCCACCCACACCCATCCTCAAGTCTCTGGTGACCACATATCTATACTCCATTTTCAAATTTTGTCATTTCAAAAATGTTAAATAAGTGGAATTGTACATAGGTTGCCTTTACAGGTGAATCTTTCCACTCACCATAATTTTCTGAAGATGCATCCAAATTATTGTATCAAAAGTTTGCTTCTTATTGCCGAGTTGTATACTATACTGTGGATGGATGTACCACAGCGTGTTTAACCATTCCCATAGGATGATACTCTAGTATGGGGCTATTTCCAAGAAGGTTGCTCGAGCCTTCATTAAAATACATATTATTCTTCTGGGATTAATGCCCCAGTGTGCAATCGTGCAGTTGTAGGGCACTTGCATATGTGAACTCCGTACGGATGCTTTTCTCAAATGTCTTTAGCAGTTAGAGTTGCATACTGAATTTAGGGCTTTGGACTCCCCATCTAGTGCTCTTTCCCCATCTGCTGCCCCTCACACCACAGCAGCCCGATAGAATATCTGTGAGCTGGCCTGAAGCTTTGAGGGGTGGGGGCAGGGAGAGATCTTTGGCCACAACAGCTCACAGGAAACTGCCTGTGCCATGCAGCATATCAACTGGCTTTGCACGCACCCGGCCCAGATGTGTCAGGCCTAGAGACACAGACCCCCTTTATGAGGCTTGCTCAATGGCCGTCTGTGAGCCCAGGGTTGCCCAGCCACCTCCTGGCCAGGGGCATGCTGGGTAACTGCCAAGCCAATGACAGAGTTCACACTCTCTGGCCTTCGCTCCCCCTTCACGTTGACTGGAAAGTCTCCATCTTCCACCGCGTCAGCGGGGACACTGCAAGCACAGTTGCCCGTTGGCAGGGCTCAGGCCACTCTTCATTGTATGCGAGCTGCAGGCATTGGGCTCTCATTCCACAAACATTTATTGAGGAGCCACTAGGTGCCCAGGAGCTCACCAGCACAGGGTGTGGGGCTGAGGGAGGCTTGGGGATCCATTAGTATGACTTGGGGAGGGATAGAGCCCAGCCATATGCTGGGGGAGGGAAGGTGAGCTGGCTGTGGAGGGTTGAGAAGGACCCGCAGAGTATGACAGGAGTGGGGAAAGCCTACTGGGGCCCTGGGAACAGCTCGGGCCAAGGCCAGGAAGGCTCCACGGTGGGAAGAGGAGCGGTTGTTCGGAATAGAGAGTAGGGAACTGGTGGCAGAAGGAGGGAGTAAGGCTGGAGCCTCAGTGAACACCTGCAAGGCTACGGGAAGGGCTCTTGAAGGAAAAGTGGCATTTTTAAGCAAAAGCAGAGTGGGGAGTGCGACATCACCAGAGTCATCAAACAGTGGGATTACTTTCCACTCCCAGTCATCCTTCATGGCAACACTTCGATAACATCTGTTATCAGTGTGCATTTCCGGACAAGCGATTTGAAACCCTGCCATGATTAATGGGCCCAACTGAGTCGTGGGGTGCAGATTCCAAGAGAGCTTATGACAGCAGTCCTGTCGTGCTGGGTTGTGCCCAGATCTCAGACCATGCCTAGACTCCGGCTCCAGAGCTCCTCGCCCACTGGCATGAGCACCAGGCCCCTGGAACAAGGCCCACTTGCAGGGGGCGCTATCCCAGGCAGTGCCTGCTGCCCAGACACCTGTTGGATAGGCCACAGGCCAGGCTGTGGGCTATGGCCTGGGGGCAGTGCACAAAACCAAATGGTGCACGCTCAACATCTAAGGTGTTTCTCATTTGGTGGTGAGAGGTGGCTCAGCCATCCAATCTCTTTCAGTTCAGTTCAGCCCAGTCACTCAGTCATGTCCGACTCTTTATGACCCCATGGACGGCAGCATGCCAGGCTTCGCTGTCCATCACCAACTCCCAGAGCTTACTCAAACTCATGTTCATTGAGTCGGTGATGCCATCCAACCATCTCATCCTCTGCTGTCCCCTTCTCCTACCTTCAATCTTTTCCAGCATCAGGGTCTTTTCAAATGAGTCAGTTCTTGGCATCAGGTGGCCAAAGTATTGGAGTTTCAGCTTCAGCATCAGTCCTTCCAATGAATATTCAGGATTGATTTCCTTTAGGATGGACTGGTTGGATCTCCTTGCTGTCAATCTCTTTCACACCAGGACAAATGACACAGGTGACAAGTCACAATAAATCAGGCTACCGTTAGGTAGCTCATCTCACTGAGAGTTCATTATGGGCCAGACCCTGAGCCAAGCACTTTTGTGATCTCCTCCCAAATCCTGTGGAGTGGGTCTTATTACTAGTCCCATTTTCCAAACCAAGAAGCCAAGGCTCTGAAAAATGAAGTCGTTTGCTCAAGTTCACACCCAACTAGGAAGAAGTTGACATGGGCCTCAGACTCAGGACTGGCTGACTTCAAAGCCCATGATCTCTCCACAATAGTACATCTTGGAGCCTATTCTTCTCTTTTTAACTTAGAATTTTGAGATTATCATAGACTCACAGGAAGTTTCAAAGATACTACACAGAGATCCTGTGTAGCCTTCATCCAGTTTCCCCCCATTGTTCCATTTCATGTAAGGACAGTACAATTACAGAATCAGAAAATCGATATCAGTACTACTTGTGTATAGTCCTGTGTCATTGTATCACATCTATAGACTCTGGTAACTACCACGACAGTGTAAATGCAGAACTATTTCACCTTACAAAAATCTTCCTTCTGCTATATTTTCTCCCTCTGTCTCTCTTTCTTCCACTCCTTTTCTCCCTCTTTCCCACCCTCCCACCACCCCTAACCCCTGGCAACAATTCATCTCTTCTCCATCTCCATAATTGTTTCATTTTGAAAATACTATGTAAATGACTTTTTCCCCACTAAGAGTAATGCCCTTGAGATCCATCCAAGTTTTTGCATGTATCATGAGTTCATTTCTGGTTATTTCTGTGATGTGGGAGGACCACAGTTTGTTTATCTGTTCACCCGTTGAAGGATATATGGGTTGTTTCCAGTTTTGAATTAATACAAATAAATCTGCTGTGAATATTTGTGTACAGGGTTTTGTGTGTGTGTGTGAACAATAAAGCTTCATTTCTCTGGGATAAATGCCTCAAAGAGCAACTTCTGGGTTATGTTGTCACTGCATGTTTAACTTTATAAGAAACTGTCAAACTGTTTTCCAAAGGGGCTATACAATTTTACACTCCCACCAATAATGTCTGAGTGATCCAGTTTCTCAATATCCACTCCAGCATTTGTAATTTTCACTGTTTTTATTTTAACCATTCTAATAGTTTGCAATGATATCTTATTTTGCTTTAATTTGTACTCCCTGATGAGTAACGATACCGAGCATCTTTTCATTTACCCTATTTGGATTATTTTCTATGAAATGTCTTTTCATATCTTTGTTATTTTCTAATGGAAGTGGTTTCCTCCATTGTATTGTATTGTATTTGAGAGCTCTTTACATATTTTGGATACATGCCCACTGTTAGACATGTGGTTTGTAAATATTTTTTTCCAGTCTGTAACTTGTCTTTTCATCCTCTTAGTTGGATCTTTCATAAACAAATTACTTAGGTTTGATGCAATTCAATTAATCATTTTTTTCTTTATTGATTGTGCTTTGGGTATCAAGACTAAGACTTCTTCATCAAGCCCTAGGTCCTGAAGATTTTCTCCTATGTTTTCTTCTGAAAGTTTTTTGTTGTTGTTCAGATGCTAACTCATGCCTGACTCTTTGTGACCCCATGGACTGTAGCACACCAGGCTCCCCTGTCCTTCACTATCTCTTGGAGTTTGTGTGAATTCATATCCATTGAGTTGGTGATGCTATCTAACCATCTCAGACTCTGCTGACCCTGTGTCTGCCTTCAATCTTTCCCATGATCAGGGTCTTTTCCAATGAGTTGGTTCTTTGCATCAGGTGGCCAAAGGATTGGAGCTTCAACTTTAGCATTGGTCCTTCCAATGAATATTCAGGGTTGATTTCCATTAGGATTGACTGGTTTGATCTCCTTGCAGTCCAAGGGGTTCTCAAGAGTCTTCTCCAGCACCACAATTTGAAAGGATCAATTCTTTGGTGCTCAGACTTCTTTATGATCCAATTCCCACATCCATACATGACTACTGGAAAAACCATAGCTTTAACCAAATGGACCTTTGTAGGCAAAGTGATGTCTCTGCTTTTTAATATGCTGTCTAGGTTTGTCATAGCTTTCCTTCCAAGGGGCAAGCATCTTTTAATTTCATGGCTTCAGTCACTATCCATAGTGATTTTGGAGCCCAAGAAAAGAAAATCTGTCACTGCTTCCACTTTTTCCCCTTCAATTTGCTATGAAGTGATGGGACCTGATGCCATGATCTTAGTTTTTTTAATGTTGTGTCTCAAGCCAGCTTTTTTACTCTCTTCTTTCATCCTCATCAAGAGACTCTTCAGTTCTTCTTCACTTTCTACCCTTAAGAGTGATATCATCTACATATCTGAGGTAGTTGATGTTTTTCCTGGCAATTTTGATTCCAGGTTGTGAGTCATCCAATATGGCATTTCACACGATGTACACTGCATATAAGTTAAGCAGGGTGACAATATACAGCCTAGACATACTTCTCGATTTTGAACCAGACCATTGTTTCATGTCTGGTTCTAATTGTTGCTTCTTGACTTGCATACAGGATTTTTGGGAGACCGGTAAGGTGGTCTGGTATTCCAATCTCGTTAAGAATTTTCCACAGTTTGTTGTGAAACTATGCTTTAGCATAGTCAATGAAGCAGAAGTAGATGTTTTACTGGAATTCCCTTGCTTTTTCTATGACCCAACGAATGTTGGCAATTTGATCTCTGATTCCTCTGCCTTTTCTAAACCCAGCTTGAACATCTGGAAGTTCTCAGTTTATGTACTATTGAAGCCTAGCGTGAAGAATTTTGAGCACTACTTTCCTAGTGTGTGAGATGAGTGCAACTGTGCAGTAGTTTGAACATTCTTTGGCATTGCCTTTCTTTGGAATTCGAATGAAAACTGACTTTTTCCAGTCCTGTGGCCACTGCTGAGTGTTCCAAATTTGCTGGCATATTGAGTGCAGCACTTTCACAGCACCATCTTTTAGGATTTGAAACATCTCAGCTGGAATTCCATCATCTCCACTAGCTTTGTTGGTAGTGATACTTCTTAAGGCCCACTTGACTTCACACTCCAGGATGTCTGGCTCTAGGTGAGTGACCACACCATTGTGGTATCTGGGTCATTAAGAAGTTTTTTGTATAGTTGTTCTGTGTATACTTGTCACCTCTTCTTAATATCTTCTGCTTCTGTTAGGTCCTTGCCATCTCTGTCCTTTATTGTATCCATCTTTGCATGAAATGTTCCCTTGATACCTCCAATTTTCTTGAAGAGATCTCTAGTCTTTCCCATTCTATTGTTTTCCTCTATTTCTTTGCGTTGTTCATTTAAGGAGGTCTTCTTGTCTCTCCTTGCTATTCTCTGGAACTCTGCATTCAGTTCGGTATATCTTTCCTTTTCTCCTTTGCCTTTTGCTTCTCTTCTTTTCTCAGCTATTTGTAAGACCTCCTCAGGCAACTACTTTGCCTTCTTGCATTTCTTTTTCTTGGCAATGGTTTTGGTCACCGCCTCCTGTACAATGTATGAACCTCCATCCATAATTCTTCAGGCTCTCTGTCTACCAGATCTAATCCCTTGAATCTATTCATCACCTTCACTGTATGATCATAAGGTGTTTGATTTAGGTCATAAGGCCTAGTGGTTTCCCCTACTTTCTTCAATTTAAGCCTGAATTTTGCAATAAGTAACTCATGATCTGAGCCACAGTCAGCTCCAGGTCTTGTTTTTGCTGACTCTATAGAACTTCTCCATCTTTGGCTGCAAAGAACAAAATCAATCTGATTTCAGTACTGACCATCTGGTGATGTCCATATGTAGAGTCATCTCTTGTGTTGTAGGAAGAGGATATTTCATATGACCAGTGTGTTCTCTTGACAAAACTCTGTTAGCCTTTGCCCTGATTCATTTTGTACTCCAAGGCCAAACTTGCCTGTTACTACAGGTATCTCTTGATTTCCTGCTTTTGCATTCCAGTTCCCTATGAGGAAAAGGAAATATTTTTTGGTATTAGTTCTAGAAGGTCTTACAGATCTTCATAGAACCGTTTAACTTCAGTTTCTTCAGCATTCGTGATTAGGGCATAGATTTGGGTCACTGTCATGTTGAATGGTTTGCCTTGGAAATGAACTGAGATCATTCTGTCATTTTTGAGATTGCACCCAAGTACTGCATTTTGTACTCTTTTATTGACTATGAGGGCAACTCCATTTCCTCTAAAGGATCCTTGCCCACAGTAGTAGCTTTAATGGTCATAAGGGTTAAACTGACCCATTCCTGTCCATTTTAGTTCACTGATTCCTAACATGTTGATGTTCACTCTTGCCATCTCCTGCTTGACCACTTCCAATTTACCTTGACTCATGGACCAGGTTCCTAATGCAATATTGTTCTTTACAGCATCAGACTTTACTTTCACCACCACATATTCAAAGCTGAGTGTCATTTGCTTTGGCCCAGCTGCTTCATTATTTCTGGAGCTATTAGTAATTGCCCTCTGCTTTTTCCCCAGTAGCATATTGGACAGAAAGTTTTTAGTTATATGTTTTACACTGAAGTCTATTAGAGTTCCTTTTTGTATAAGGCCTGGAGATTAGGTCTAGATTTCTTTCCTTTTCTTTTTGCCTATGGTTGTTCCTACACAACTTCTTGAAAATATAATCCTTTCTCCATTGAACTGCTCTTGCAGCTTTGTCAAAAATCTGTTGGATGTATTTGTGTGGGTCTACTTCTGGGTTCCCTGTTCTTTTCCTTTGATCTATGTGTCTATTCCTCTGTTCAAGCCACACTCTCCCAGTTATTGTGGTTGTACAGCAGGCCTTAATATTGAGCAGAGTAATTACTCCTACTTTATTTTTTTTCTTTTCCAAAATTGTTTTAATTATCCTAGTTCCTTTGTTTTCATATAAATGTAAGGATAATACTGTCTACATTTACCAAAAACTTACTTCTGGGATTTTGATAAGAATTGCTTTTAATCTGTGAATGTATTTGGGAAGAATTGACATCTTCACTATGTAGGGTCTTTTAATCTCTGAAAAGGGTATGTTTCTTCATTTATTTAGTTCTTCTTTGATTTCTGTCATCAGCATAATGTAGTGTTCAGCATAAAAGTACTGTACTTGTGCTGTTATATTTATAGCTAAGTATTTCTTTCTTTTTTTGGAGTGATTGTAAAGGTTATTGTGTTTTTGTTTTGTGGGTGTGTTTAATTATGGTTTCCACATGCTTGTTGCTAGTGTATAAAAATAGGATTAATTTTTATTTGTTGGTCTTGTATCCTGCAACATTGCTGAACTCACTCATTACTCATTTTGTAGATGTCTTTGAATTTTTTTACATGAGCAATCATGCCATCTGCAAATAGAGACAGTTTTATTGCTTCCTTTCCAGTCTGTATTCCTGGTATCTTCGTTCCTTGCCTCATTAAGCTGGCTAGAACTTCAGGCCTATGTCAAATAAGGTTTGACTTGTTCCTGATCTTAGAGGGAAAATATTCATTGTTTTACCATTAAGTATCATATTAGCTGGGCTTTCCTGGTGGCTCAAATGGTAAAGAATCTGCCTGCAATGTAGGAGATGCAGGTTCCATCCCTGGAGTCAGTAAAAGATCCCCTGGAGAAGGAAATAGAAACCCACTCCAGTATTCTTGCTTGGGAAATCCAAGAGGAACTTGACAGGCTAAGTTCACGGGTTCGCAAAGTCAGACACCACAGAACGACTAACACTACTACTACTATAATATTAGCTGTAAGTTTTTTGTAGATGTTCTTTATAAAGTTGAGGAAGCTCCCCTCTGTCTTAATTTGCTTGGGCTGAAGACACCACAGACTTGGTGGTTTTAACAACAAACATTTATTTCTCACAGTTCTGGAGACTAGAAGTCCAAGATCAAGATGCCAGCAGGGTTGGTGCCTAGTAAGAATGGTCTCTCCTGGGTTGTACATATCACTTTCTTTTTGTATCCTCACATAGACTTTCTTCTGTGTGTATGCAGGGGAGACAGAGACAGGGAGAGAGAGAGAGGTCGATTCCTGATGTCTCTCTTTTTATAAGGATACCAGTCCTATTGAATTGGGGTTCCACCCTTATGACCTCATTAAACCTTCATTATCTCCTTAAAGGCCTGAACTTTAAATACAGTCTGTCACATTGCAGGTTAGGGCTTCAATGTATAAATTTTAGGGAGACATATTTCAGTCCTTAACACTCTCTACTCTTAAATTACTGAGTTTTTTAAAAAGCAGGAACGACTGTTGGATTTTGATACATGCTTTTCTGCATTGATCAATGTGATTTTTCTTCTTTAGCTTGTTGATATAATGGATTATATAGATTGAACTAGCTTTGCACGCCTGGAATGAACCCCACTTAGTCATGGTTTATAAATATGTTCATACAGTGATAAATTCTATTGCTAACATATTTTCAAAGTGTTTTTTCTATATTTATAAGGATAGTGGTATAAAGTTTCCTATTTTTGTACTGCTTTTGTCTAGCTTTAGTATCAAGGTAAAACTGGCCTCATAAAATGAGTTTAGATTCTCTTTCCTCTTCTACTTTCTAGAAGACACTATAAAGTTGGTATTAATTCTTCTTTAAACCTTTGGTTGTTGTTTGTTGTTGTTTGGTAGAATATACTAATTAAACTAGCTGCGTCTGGAAATTTCTCAGGGGTCTTTTTTTAAACTATGGATTCCATTTCTTTAATGGTCATGGCGGCTCAGACAGTAAAGAATCTGCCTGCAATGCAGGAGACCTGGGTTCGATCCCTGGGTGGGGAATATTCCCTGAAGGAGGGGATGGCTACCCACTCCAGTATTCTTGCCAGGGAAACCCCATGGTCCGTCCATGGCGTCACAAAGAGTCGAACACACCTGAGAACTAACACACACATGACTATTATATTATTTTTTCATAAAGGGTAACTTTTGGATATTTGTGCTTTCCAAAGACTTGATCCTTTACATCGAAGTTGTCCAATTTATGCATATAGCTTATTCATAGTATTCCCTTGTTATTCTTTTGACAACCATGGATTCTGTAGTGATAGCTTCTGTTTCATTTATTATATTGGTATATTGTATTTTGTCTTTTTATCAATATTGCTAGATGTTTGTTAACCTTAATGATATTTTTAGAAAACTAGCTTTTGGTTCATTGATTTATGTCTTGTTTTCTGTTTCCAGTTTCATTGATTTCTACTATTTGGGCTTATTTTGTTCTTATTTTTTAGATTCTTAAAGTAGGATCTTAGGCTGCTTATTTGAGACTCTCCCTTTTCTCTAATATATGCATTTAGTGCAATAAATTTCCTTCTGTGCACTGCTTTGGCTGTGTCTCACAAATTTTGATATGTTGTATTTTGATTTCTACTTTGATATGCATTATGTATATTTTCAATTCTTTTAAATTTATTTAGGTTTGTTTTATGGCCCAGAATATAGTCTATCTTGGTGAATATTCTGTAGGCACTTGGAAAGAATTCTGCTGTTGTTGGGTGAAGTGTTCTGTAACCATCAATTAGATCCTGTTGGATGATGGTGTTGCTGAGTTCTTCTACATTCTTGCTGATGTTCTGTCTTGTTGATCTATCAATTATTGAGAAAGGGCTGTTGATGTTTCCAACTATAATTGTGGCTGTATCTATTTTTCTTCTCAGTTTTATCAGTTTTTGCTTCACATATTTTGCAGTGCTGTTATTTGATGTGTAAACATTTAAGACTGCAGTGTCTTTTTGGTGGATTGACCCATTTATTATTATATAATCTTCCTCTCTGTCTTTGGTAAATTTCTTTGCTCTGAAGTCTACTTTATCTGATAATAACACAGTCACTTCTTTCCTTTCCTATGATATTGTTTTTCCATCCTTTTATTTTTAACCTGCTTTTATTGTTACATTGAAATGAGTTTCTTATAAACATCATATAGTTGGGTCATTAGTTTCAATTCAGTTTGTCAGTATCTCTCTTTTTATAAGTCTGTTTTGATTTTTCTATAGTGTTTTTGGGAGTATCTATCAGGAAAGGGTGTCAACACTTTACCAATTTAGAAAAATGTAGAAATCCTACCCCTTTTTCTATCCATTTGCCTTCCCTCACTTTGCAGTGTAATTGTCTTAGATATTTTATTTATATTTGTTTAGAATCCCAACAGACAATGTCATAACTTTTGACTCAATCGTCTAACATGATTTAGAAAATGTAAGAAGAGATTAGATTATTATTAATACTTATATTGTTATTCTTTCTATTGTTTTTCATTCTTAATGTTCCAAACTTTCTTATTTTGTCATTTACTTCTTGTTTTGAGAACTTTCTTTAGCCATTTTTATAGGGTAAGTGTGCTGGTGAAAGATATATTCTGTTAGTTTTCCTTAGTCTGTTTTTTTGTTTGTTTGTTTTGTTTTTATCTGTTTTATTTGCTTATTTCACCTTTATTCTTTAAGGTTATTTTCCCAGAGTATGTAATTCTAGGTTGACAGTTTTTTTCTTTGAGCATTTGAAAAATGTTATGCCACCTCATTCTTACCTCTGTGATTTCTGAAGAGAAATACACTGTCATTCAGATCATTGTGCCTTGCAATGGACTGAATATTTGTGTACTCCACCCCAAATTCATATGTTGAAATCCTAATCCCCAATGTGATGTTATTTGGATGCAGGGCCATTGGGAGTTTATTAGATCATGAGGGTGGCACCTTCATGAATGGGATCAGTAACCTTCTAAGAAGAGACACAAGAGAGATCATCTCTCTCTTCACCATGTAAGATCATAGCAGGAAGACATCCATCTACAAACTAGAAAGAGGGTTTGCACCAGAACCCAACCATGCTGGCACCCTGATCTCAGACTTCCCAGCCTTCAGAACTGAGAAATAAATCTGTGTTGTTTATACCACCCAGTCTATGGTCTTTTGTTATTGCAGCCCAAGCAGAGAGAACCTGGGAGGAATGAAGTTATTCCATCTTGGCCAGACCTAGAAGTCCCTGTATTTTATTAAAGTAACTACAATCAGAAGAGCAACAAATCCATATTAAATGCTTGCTACAGGTCAGGTATTCTGTCTTCTAAAAGCTTTCTGTATGTCATCTCTTTCCATCCATCCAACAAGGCTGTGAAGCAAGTATTGGCATTCCTATTTGACAGATGAGAAAACTGAGTCTCAGGGTTGAAATGACTTAAGGTCACATAGCTAGTAGTTGCCCCAGAGCTATCTGACTCCTGAGCTCCATCATAAACCTCCATGATGAAAGGTTTCTTAGATCTAAGAACAAACAAATTGCAGCAGGGATAGAGAAGAAAGTGAGATGAGTAATTCCAGGGGAAAGGGCAGCAGTCTGCAAAGTGAATGAGCACACACATTTCTTGAGCATCTACTCTTACTCAAGCATTGTATCAGTCATTTACATATTATGGCTTCAAGGAAGGCTTCTCAGAGGAGTTGACACTACTCCTTAAGAGATAAGTGGGATTCCCATCAGCAGAAAAAGAAGTGAAAGAAATTATAGTTAGATGGAACAGTATGAGCCAAATCAGAGACGCTGGAAAGCACAGGGAGAGCTTGCCGAATGGAGACCACCTTGGGGCCGTGGAAAGATGGAGAGGGGTAGCTGGAGAAGTGGGTGGGGTCAAGTCACAGAGGGCCTTGAGAGCCAGGCATAGGTGCTTGGGCTGAGTGCAGCTGGACAATGGGAAGCAAGGACAACGTGTTCTGGTCAGATGCAAGGTCAAGATGGTCCTGTGTGCAGCCGCATACCTCTCTTTTTGCCTGTGGCTTCAGAGAAGTACAATTTTGTTTAGGCTGAAGAATGTAGTTCCTGAATACATAATATTAAAGTTCTGACTAGATCTGACAATTTCAGACTAATGAAAGAGCAGGTCCAAACATAGGGAAAGGTACAGTTCCCTAGAGAGGAGCCAGCTGGGAGGTTACTCAACTCAGAGCCCACCCACAAGCAGGCCTGGCCTCTGTGCCACTTCAATCCCAATCCATTACATGCTGTCCCTCCAAGGGAGAGGAAGAAATAGCCTCCAAAGCCCCCAAAGTCCCTGTCCCAGACAAAGGCTTCTTTTCAATCCAGAAAGAATGAATGAGCTGCTCTCAGTTGTGCCTAGAATCTTCTCCCTCCCTGACCATGGGCAGAGAATGCAGGGCGTGAGGCTGGATGGATTCAGTCTGCCGAAAGCTCCGCCTAGTGTATGTAGCAGGGGCTCAAAATAGACTCGCTGAGTGACTAGATTGGCTAATTGGCCTTCAGACTGGCATTGTGCATTGCCCCCTGCCTGGACAGCATATTTCTCTGGAATTTAAGTCCTCCCCACAGTCTGCCAGGCAGGGCTTCCAGCCCTACTCCACAGATGAGGAAGCTAAGCTGCTCAGTGGGAAGGAAGGAGGGGACTGGGTGCAACTGAGCCCCTTACTCGGGTCTTCCATGCCCACCCATCAGGATTTCCCACCCATCTCTGACTGGCTCTCCACTGGGCGCCTCACCTCACTGGCCCTCAAGATTCCCAGCTTCTGCTCTTCTCACCTCCAACTCTCCTTGGAAGAGACAACCAGTGCCCAGTGGTGCCCTCCTTGGTGCACTTACCACCTTGGGCACCCGTTCTCCCCACTGCCCCCTGAGCTGTTCGACGCCATACTTGCTGGTCTCCTGGGTGCTTCCTGCCTTTGGTCCTTGAGGGAACCTTGCCTGCAGCTCGTTTCTGTTCCTCAGCACAAGGATGCTCCTCACCGCTGAGTGTTCAGAAGGCAAACCCAGTCTGCAGACAGACCCTGGCACCCGGGCAGTGGTCACAGGTGCCCAGTTATGGAACAGGTCCTGTTTTGGGGTACCAGACAGATCTCGGTGTGAATCACAGCTCAGCATCTTACTTGGTCAATCATTGTGTCCTTTGCCTGTGGTTCTCACAAAGGAATGCAAAATCTAAGGCATTGGCATCCTTCCACTATGAACTCCGTACCTCAGCAAAGGTCCTTGGTAGCAAGAGAGGCTAATGGGAGAAACAGCTGTGGTCAGCAAGGCCTTGTTCTACCACCATCCCCAGAAAATCAGCCCGGGGGGACACTCCAGTGTGTGCCAGGGCCACCATGAACTAAGGTTGCTCAAAGGCATCAACAAGCAGCCTGCTTCCTGCCCATCCTTTCCCACTTCAGGCACTGTGAATGGTGAGCCCAGCAGAATCTGGAAATCTGGACAGATTCCTCCCAGCTCCTCCAGGGTAAAACACTGAGACTTGGAGGACTGGTAGGGGTAAGTACTGCTTGGGAGGATGGGAGGTGACAGAGAAGCAGAGCAAATTGAGAAGGGAGGTGGGGGCTGGGAGGGGCTGTGGCCCCTCAGAGATAAGGCCTGGTGGGGCCCAGACCTGGAAGGCAAGGTGAGTCCTGCCACAGCCTCTCAGCACCCCCCAGCACAGAGTCTCACCAGATGCATCTGTAAGAAGAACCATCTTCTTCCCAGAGTTGAACAGGAAGAAAATCCATCATTCTAAAAGAATGGCCGAAATTTCCTGAAGGAGCAGAAATGAAATCTGGAAGAGAAGAGATTTTAGCAGATCTGATATGCGCTTTTTAATCTGCTAGCTGATATCTCTAAACTAATTTCCAAACAAAGAGAACAAAGAGCCAGCTGGGCCTCCGGGGACACTCATATTTTCTGACTGAAAAGCGCATCAGGTCTGATGAGAGTAAACAGACCCTCAGCCTCAGCATCGCCCTCCATGAGTGAGGCACGGAGGAGTGGGCAGACTGGGGGTGGGGAGTCAGGGAGTGGGGGACCAGGAGGGAGGCCATTGTCAGTAATAGGTGTGCCTCACTCCTTGCGTTTAAGACTGTTTATTTTCTAAATAGCTTCTGAATAATTTCTGCCCAATGTTTCTGAGTTCTCTGGCACTGGCATACCCAGTGAGGAAGGGGCTGACACTGAGTGTCAGGGCAAAGTGGCCTGGAGACCCAGATGGAACATCTGATTACATGGAGGTGAGCCCTGGCCCCACCATCCCTTTCCCTGTCCTGACTAGCTGTGTGATTTTGGTGGGTTCCTTGACCTCAGCTTTGAACTCTCTCTGGCCTTTCTCTGCTCCAAATCTTTCCTTGGGTTTCCATTGTCCTCAAGGTAAATTTCAAGTCCCTTAGAATGGCCTGCAAGGCCTTGCATGATCTGGCTCTGCACCAAACTGGCCCTCATGGGCCACTAAGCCTTGCTTGTCATTGGATTTCCAGTCTTTTGCTTTAAGATTCTTCTCTGTTGCCTACTACCTTGTTGGGATGATCCACTCCCATGGTTGTCTACCCCATTCGACTGAAAACTGATGGCCTGATGTTCCCACCACCTCCCAACCCAATGAGCTAGGGACTGCACTGATACACATGAAATTCAGATCCCTGAAGGCTGCACTTCTCAGGCCCTGTGAGTGTCCTGTGGAAGAGACTGACTCTCATGGCCCGCAGGATGGAGCCAGCCCCAAAGGTGCACAAGTGAAGCCATGTGGACACCCAGTTGCTGTTCACACTGAGGTGGGAACTTCTGCTGAGTCCTTACTCACCCTCATGTGGGTGGAGTCCTGAGAACTGTTGACACCTTGGTAGCCTTTCTTCTTCCCTCTGACTTTGGTCCGCATTGGGTAGTGAGGAGCTGGTGACACTGAGAAACCACATGGCAGCTCCATGGGAGAAGTCTTCTCTCTCCCCTACGTGACTCCATGTCTCCTTCCCCTCTCAGCACATAGGACTTAGCTGGGTGCTGCCCCCTTTGAATGTAAACTGGCTCCAGCCATTGAAACAAATCACTTCAAATCACCAACCCAAAGGAAAGGGGATTCATTTGTCAAAGGGAAATAATGACCCTACTTCAGTGCACCTTGCAAAGACAGTCATATCTCAACACATTTGACCCCACATCAAAAAGCCTGGGAGGGTCCTCCAGCTCCACCACCACTGGGACTATACCCATGAAGCTATGCTTGAATCCTGAGCCTTCAGCTGGGCAAAATCTAAGTCTTTGAAGCAGCATCCTGAATGTCATCTGAATTTGTAATGAAACAATTGACTAGCATTCCATTCAGTATCTTTACTCTAAATACCAGGTTTTAAAAAAATTATTTTTTCTTCTGACCTTGGGGCTATTGAAGAGAAAAAAAATATGCTTTCTTTTTTTTCTGATAATGAAAGTTTTGGAATTCTCTTTGTGTTTTCTTTTTTCACTCTGGCTGCCAGTAAACTCCTGACATAATTTTATGTTTAGTCCTCAAATTATGTTACCTCTTGGAATGATCAGGTTGCCTTCTTCCTTTCCTTCTAATTCTTTACTTTTTCTCAGTATTTGTAGTTTATCAATACAGTACATTGCCCAATCTCCCCTTAATCCTCCATCTTCCTTTCTCCAACCTGGTTGGGGAAACTGAGCCCAAGAGACAATAAAACTTGCCCAAGGTCATGGCCCAAGGAATGAAAATCTCCTGTCTCAGTTACTCCTTTGTCTCGCTGCAGACCTACTGCCCTCCAGTTTTACAAATGGGAAAACTGAGGCTCAGAAAACAAGTGGCTGATAACTTTCCTTGGCCACAGAATTCCTGAGATCCCCATAGGTGCCCAACATCTTGATCTGCCTGCATTAAGGCACATGCGTGTGTGTTGATGTGTGTATTTCAAAGGAAGAAGGAGAGAATCCATGCTCTTCTCTGGTGAGCCATGTGCTGGTCTTCGCTGTGTAAGTAGGGACATGGTTGAAGCTACAAAATAGCCTAGTGAGGTGTTTATAGCAGGGAATTCTGGGATAGCATCAACCACACATGGAGGACCGTCAGTTTCAATGGCTTGGGAGCCACTGCCTGAGTCAGCCCTCCAGCCTGCGTGGCACTGAATAGAAGGCATTCCAGATTGCCTTTCCATCTACTTCTGAGTCCACAGCATCCCATGCTTATCTAATCAGCTGTCCACACACAGCTAACAATGGCACCCTGAGTAGGGCACTCAGCCATGCCAACACCCGCCTATCCCAGTGCTGGGTGACAGGCCTCAGCGGCATAGTCTAAACACTTCTCGGGGTTCTTAGGTTGGGGCTCTGGTCCTTGGAACTGAGCCCTTCCTCCCACCATCCTTGTCCTAATAGTCACTGGAGAGTATTATATCTCACAGAGGAGCCCAAGCAGAGGGAAAGATACCGCCAAAACTGGGAGTGGACTCTGCCATTGGAAAATGGAGGCTGTAATTGACTCTATTATAATTCAAAAAATAAAATGTATTTCCAGTGATTAACTGGGTCTATTTATAGACTATGAGGCCTGAACTGTGATATTTATAGAATGTCATCACATTTAGCAGTAATAGCACAATTACATGTTTATGAAGTAATGGTTTTGCAATTTTTCCTAGAATTCTCTGACATTTAGATCTGGAAATTTTACATTTTAACAAGTAAGAACAGCAGCTATTTATTTAAGGGTGAACAGCAGAAACTGTCTCCTCTGTAACTCCTTTAACTCCCAAAGCCTTCAACTCCCCCAATTCATTTTACTTTTTGATCCAAATGAGATGATATATGGTGAATAAGCTACCTATTTTAGTGGATCTCTGTCTCCTTAAATGATGCCTTTTGCTGCTTGAAATTGTTACATCCTTGAATCTTCCTCCTTGGGACTGGTGTTGGAATGTTTCTCCTTTTCCACGATGATCTAAGCCAGGTTAAAACACCAAGACAGATGTTTCTACAATATGCAAAAGAATACTGTAGAGGTAAAATGACATCCCTTGTCACACTGCCCTGCTTTGCTCCAACTCATACTTTAAGACTTGGTATCACAAGTGATGGGAGTGGAAATTCTCTTTGGATTCTTTGATCTCAGCAGTAAATCAACATAACTAGTTGGATATCCTTGGGACACCCACTCCAGTATTCTTGCCTGGAGAATCCCACAGACAGAGGAGCCTGACAGACTACAGTCTAATAGTTCATGGGGTTGCAGAGTTGGACACGACTGAGTGGCTAACACACAAACCCAAGGTTCACACATGAGTGCTGACCCCCAAATAAATAAATAAAAATATAACTCATGCTCTTTTCCTGTTCCACATGGATTGGAAAACCGGTAAACAAGGAAGAGAACTTGGGGGCTTAGATGTGAGCTCCAAGGATGATCCCAGCTTGGATAGTCACAAACTCCAAAACTTGAAGGACCACTCATCTGGCTCTTTGTCCTCCTTGAGGCCTGTTTTCAGCTCCACAAAATACAGAAGCATCAGCTCTTCAGAATGAAACATGAGTGCATGCACAGGAAGTCCAGAGTCGAGGAGGTAACTTCTCTTGCCCTTGGCTTCTTCAGCAATGAAATAGAAAAACGATTCTCTGCTCCATTTCCGCCCCAGGTTGTTGCATCAGCTAGGGAAAAGGTGGACATGAACATGCTTTGCAAATCAGGAAGTGCTTCATAGGTGTGTGAATTTCTTAGTTTTTTAGACAGAATCCTCTTGCTTTCCTGTCTCCACTTAGTAGACAAGCAGTGGTCCCCTAGAGCCAGTGAACTGGCTTTGTGGTGTGGTCCATTGTCATCTGACATTTATCAACTCAAACAGACTATGGGCCTGGTGGGCTAATTCTCTGGTTGCTTTCTGCCCCAGCCTCAAACCACCAGCTCGGGGAGAGGCCACTTCCCTGACCCACACGACAGGGGACCAGTGGGTACCTCTGGCCCTGCCACCTGTCTGCTCTCAGGCAGACACCAGTCCAGAGGCCAAGATGGCGATCAGTCTGTACTGAGTTCTGATCTTTGCTCTGTCTCTTACCTGCTGTGCGGCCTGGACCAGTTAGCCACTCAGACCTCAGCCACACCCATCAAATAGATAAGAATTATTTTGGCACACAGTGAGTTTTGGCTTCAGTTTAAATAATTGAAATGATTTTAACATACAATGACTAGGCACCCACTCTGCTAGCCATGGAGCCAGGTAATAATCATCACTAGCATTGGTTGCATGCCAGGCGTTCTCTGTGTCCTCACCGGTGCTAGGAGGGAGGCAATGAGACTTGCCCAAAGTCACACGATGAATGAGGTGGCAGATTGGGACCAGAGCCTGCATACCACAAAGCCTCAGTTTCTGTGTCCCTGCTGTCCCCTGGGCCCAGTGGAGGGGCCAACTGCCCACAGGTTGCCACCAGCACAGCTGCCCTGACAGCTTCACGAGAAAGTTTGTGTGGGCAGCATCTCCATTAACAAGCCTATCTATGGCCCAATGGACCAAACCATGTGCTCTTTCTCAACCCCCTTGAGGACTGTGGGCCAAGGGACACACAGATCCCAGGACGGTTCCTGGCCACCCTGTGGCATCATATTTTGGGCTCCCAAGGGTGACCATCTCAGTCATAGCTAAAAAGACCGTCCAGCCCTTCCCCAGCCTCCTCCCGGCTGCTGCTTGGCAGAGGCGATGTCCAACTTGGTGTTAATGATTAACGCACAGCGGTGGGATCACAGAGTTGCTGAGAGTCCTGTGTCCAAGAATGAACCGCATTGCTAAATCAGCGAAGACAGTTGCCAAGGTAACCCCCATGTAATCTATTTAACCGGCTCCCCAAACACCAATCAAGGTCAGATAACGCACTCGAGCACCATATGAACACACTCAGATGGCATCAAGCATTGTAGCAAGGCAGTCAGGAAGAAGAAACCTCATTAGGAAGAAGGGGGGAAAAAGGCAGCCTAAATTTCATGTTGAAAAGTGTTAATTGGGAATGTAGTAAGCTCGGGTAGGGGCTGAGTGCACCATTTGGGGCATGTCCTGGCCTCAGAGGAAGTCACCGGGGGTCACTGGTGAAGAGCTGACAGGGTCTTCCCACTTAGGAGCAAAACAAAAGGCACGGCTAGACTAAATTATTCATTTCATTGAGTGCTTTATTCAGGCAGAAGCTTGTATTTACATTTTCACCTAACAGGGTGGTTTTAACTCCTTTTAGGGACCTCCTTACCTGCCTAAGCCTTCCTGGTGGCTCAGATGGTAAAGGATATGCCTGCAATGCAGGGACCCAGGTTTGATCCCTGCATCAGGAAGATCCCCTGAAGAAGGAAATGGCTGCCCACTCCAGTATTCTTCCCTGGAGAATTCCATGGACGGGGAAGCCTGGTGGGCTACAGTCCATAGGGTCTCAGAGTCGGACATGACTGAATGATAACACACACACACATGTTTACCTGTCTGGCCCATTGAACCACTAGCTCCTTCCCCAGCATTTCTCAAAGCTAATGTTAATGCTGTGCTCAGTTGTGTCTGACTCTTTGTGACCCCCTGGTCTGCAACCTGCTAGGTTTGTCTGTCCATGGGATACTAGAGCGGGTTGCATTTCCTACTCCAGGGGATCTTCCCTACCCAGGGATCAAACTCGAGTCTCCTGTGTCTCCTGCATTGCAGGTGGATTTTTACCTGCTGAGCCACTGGGGAAGCACTTCTCAAAAGTTAAAAAAAAATTCTTAAAAGACTCTGTGGGGCCATTAAAATTGTGTTTCCTCTTCCCTCACCCCACAACCTCCCTGGAGAGTGGTCAGGGGATGCCACATGGCAGGCTTGCTGTCGAATGCCTTCCCCTCTCAGGCTGCAAAAGAAAGGATCCTAGACAAGAGGTGGGAAGAGAAGAGGTGAGGCCACCGTCACGCCACCCCTCCCTGTCCCTGGGCTGGCACCAGGCCAGGAGAAATAAATGAGGCTGGCCTCAGAGGAATCAAATCTCCTGGCCTCCTGACCCCTTCTTTGGGTTGGTTGGGGCCCTCTTCAGAGTCTCTGGCCAGTTATATCCCTGGGTACTGGCCTCCCTCCTCATCCCCCCCAGTCTATTTCCCAATCTCCACCCAAGTCATCACAGTGAACTTGCCTCCCACAATTCCATTGGCCACTCCTTGTGCAGCACATTCTGAGTCCTGGCCCCACATCCTTCTAGTCCTTCTTTGGAGGAGCCTGAGCCCTCTGGACGGTGAGCCGTGGGAGCCGCGGATGAGCATGTCCTTCAAACCTTATCTCTGAAGAAGAGCAGCATTTGTTTTTTTTTTACCCAGAGGCCCGGCCCAGTCTCAACTGGTCAAGTTTGTGTCTTAAACCGTCTTCTCCAAGTGTGATTTACTTGAAGAACCACGGGTGGGGGCTCTGAGAGCTGAGCGAGCTCTATGCATGGACAGTTTCCTCAGAAAGTCAGCAGCTTGTGTCTAGAGTTGGGCCCATCAAGCAGAATGCTCATGCCTTTCATGTTCCATGATGGAAAGGCTTCCCAGACCAACTGAAATTCCCCAAGGGGGCATAATGTGAAACATGGGTGGTACCTCTGGGACCTTTGGGCCATCACTTCCCCATCTGTCTGGAATCCGGGGAAGGGGGCCCTAGGACAGGGGACAGATGCCCTTACAGCATCCTCCTTTAGTTGGAGAGTAATCAGCCAGTGCTTCAGTTCAGTTCAGTTCAGTTTAGTCGATCAGTTGTGTTCGACTCTTTGCAACCCCATGGACTGCAGCACGCCAGGCTTCCCTGTCCATCACCAAGTCCTGGAGTTTACTCAAACTCATGTCCATCAAGTTGGTGATGCCATCCAATCAGCTCATCCTCTGCCGTCCCCTTCTCCTCCTGCCTTCAATCTTTCCCAGCATCGGGGTCTTTTCAAATGAGTCAGTTCTTCGCATCAGGTGGCCAAAGTATCGGAGCTTCAGCTTCAGCATCAGTCCTTCCAATGAATATTCAGGACTGATTTCCTTTAGCATTGACAGGTCTGACCTCCTTGCAGTCCAAGGGATGCTCAAGAGTCTTCTCTAACACCATAGTTCAAAAGCATCAATTCTTTGGCATTCAGCTTTCTTCATAGTCCAACTCTCACATCCATACATGACTACTGGAAAAACCATAGCTTTGATTAGATGGACCTTTGTCAGCAAAGTAATGTCTGCTTTTTAATTTGCTGTCTAGGTTGGTCATAG